>NC_082702.1:14896300-15211813 GCF_949987515.2 Delphinus delphis | reverse complement strand
TGTACCTCTTAATAACGTTCATCCATTTCACCCACCCACCCCCACTCACTCCACACCTCTGGCAACGACCAATCTGTCCTCTGTATCTGTGAGTTTAGTTTTTGGATTTTTTTTTCTTTCCACATATAGGTGAGATCATATGGCATTTGTCTTCTGTATGACTCATTTCACTTAGCATAATGCCCTCAAGGTCCATTAGTTTTGTCACAAATGAGATTTCCTTCCTTTTTGTAGCTGAATAATATTCCATTGTATATAGAAGATATACAGATGGCCAACAGGTATATGAAAAGGTGCTAAACATCATTAATCATCAGGGAAATGAAAATCAAAACCATGAGCTATCCTCTCACACCTGTTAGAATGGCTGTCATCAAAAAGACAAGAGATAACAAATGTTGGTGAAGATGTGGAGAAAAGGGAACCCTTGTGCACCGCTGGTGGGAATGTAAGTTGGTGGAGCCACACTAGAAAACAGTTTGGAGGTTTCTCAAAATATTAAAAATAGAACTACCATATAATCCAGCAATCCCACTTCTGGTATACAGTTGACCCTGAACAACATGGGTTTGAACTGCCTGGGTCCATTTATATATGGATGTTTTCAGTAAATACATACTACAGTACTACAAGATCCATAGTTAGTTGAATCCTCAGATGCAGAACCGCAGATCCAGAGGGCTGGCTGTAAAATTATACTCGGTTTTCAACTGCATTGGGAATTTGTGCCCCTAACCCCTGCATTGTTCAAGGGTCAACTGTATATCCAAAGGAAATGAAAACAGGATTTCAAAGAGATATCCGCACTCCCATGTTCATTGCAGAATTATTCACAATAGCCAAGATATGAAAACAACTTAAGTGTCTGTCAGTGGATGAATGGAATAAAAAGACGTGGTGTATATACAATGGAATATTTTTCAGCCATGGGACTTTATTTCAAAGGAGCAACAGGATTAGTTTTCAGATTCAACTCTTTTGAATGTTCACTACTTTGGACTTTAACTTTTGAGTGGTTTTAGTTTTTAGACTTTAAACAGGAAATATGAGTGGAAGGAAAATTTTCTCAAATTTGGTACACCTTACGTTGGGTATTTCATTATTCCTTATTGCAGAATCTCTGTGATAGGCTTTATTAGACAGTAGAACTAAGCATAATTTGGGATGGAAAAAAATTATAGACTGATGTGAAAAACCAGAGCTGAACAGTAGCTAAGATAGTAAAAATACATTTTATTCAGGACTATATCAATAGGGGAAAAGAGACCTCAGGCTCAATTCTGAATACAGCATGGACAAGTGGAAATTTATAGCCAGGGTCAGTGGATGAAAACTTCTCAGAGGAAACATCAGGGGTAAGGGTGGTTCTGGCTAAATCAACCTAACAGGATTCTTGTTGAAGGCAGGCCAGCATGATCTGTCATCACTTGGGGGGTGGTGGATGATGAGGAACCTGATCAGATATCAAGGGTGATCAGATGTCAAGGGTGGACGGTTCTAGTTCAACTGACTTAGCAGAGTTCTTGCTACATCTAGATTTCATAATAAGTGCACAGATAGACCTAGGAGATGGTTCAAGAATCTGACTAACGTTTGGTCAGGCAAAGAATCTTTGTCACAGGATTGTTGGCATTTGGGCAAAGCAAGACCTAGGGGTTAATTAAACTAATGTGCTATGAATGACCCAATTCAGAGACTTCTGGAGGCAAATTATACATTTTCATTAGCAGTCCAAAAGGATGCCCCAAGTAACAAGGGTTGGTAGTGGGGCAGTGGTCTCATGAAGATGCAAGCAAGGCTATACTAATAAATTATTGACTCCAGAGGGTTTTGGCCATATCCGTTGAGTTAACAGAACAAAACCTGGGGAACGTTAGTGAATAATGCTTCTTTCCCACTAATCCATTTTTCAAGAGGAGAGATTTTCCCTAAATATTCTTGGCTTCTTGCCTTACCTCTTATTTCTCTCCTGGAAACGTGGAGCAAAATAGCTGATTAGAGAATTTATTGCTGCTTAGCTCCAAATGAACCCTTTGTTGCCTGATCTGTGAGAAGAGATCTTTCTTTTTAAACATTTTTTCTTTCACCAGCTAGCATGATGTTTAGTTTCGTCATTAGAGAGTGTTGGAGAAACAATGCAGCAGGAAGGAGTTCTTGGTTCGAGTGTGGCTCTCTCTCCAAGTTCCTGAAAATAGGCTCTCTTCTCTACTGCTTGGTTCCATAGTTTTCTCCAGTACAAAGTGCCTTTCTGGCACAGCTTTCTCCAGCATTTGGCCACCATGTTTTCTTTACTCAGTCACAGACATCATAGCAGAGCTCTTCAAACAAATGTGTCTGTGTCCCAGCCAGGGCTCTATCCCTATACCCTTTCTAAAGCCCTACAAATGCACACTTGGGGGACCTCATGCACCCAGCCATCTAGCAAGCCAGTACCTGGCCTTTACCAGCTGACAGCCACCAGGAGCTGTCCTGGCCCAAGCCTTTCGTGGATATATGCTAGGTACCTACAAAGGGAGGCCTCTATAGCTCCACATTCCAGTAGTGTCCATAGTGATACCCCAACTCCCTCTACATGTCTATCTATCAGCTTCTGCTCATCTCACTGCCTGGTGTAAATCATATCTGGGGTCTGAGCGACTCAGCAAACTTCTCTGTTATAGTTGGTCTTTCATGAAGTATGAACCCCTCTCCTTCCAAGTTGGTCCTTCCTTAGGTACACTGCCTCAGCCCCAGAGACCCTTGAGTCCCTTTCCATCTCAACAGTATATAAAAAGAGCTCTATATAATTACTATTATTGCTTAATAATTCTTTATATTAAACTTCCCTGTTTCAGTTACTGTGTAGTTTCCTGTCTTCTGATTAAACCTAGACTGCCCTGGCCCTACTTCTTTTCTCTTCTGCTGTGGAATCTGCCTGTCTGCATAGAGCACAAAGCATGCATTCCCTAGGCCACGCCTTGGTACTGGGTATTAAGAGTCTGTTTTTTCCACTGCCATGATTTACTAAGCCAGTCTATTTATTTCTGGAGTCCAGTCATGAATCTCATTGGACTCCCACATAAACCATCCTCCAATTTGCCTTTATCTACAATAAAGGCAATATTTAGCTTCCATATGTCTTAACACTTTGTCCCAAATCTCAGTTGAATAAAATTCATGGGAGGAAATGGGGTGATATATACTTGGCCTCTTCAGAAGCCCCAGCACACAATGTCACATGATATAAAAATGTTACAGACTATCCCATGCTTTTATGATCTTGCTTATAGTAATTTCTATAAATAGCTTTTGGGAGGAGAAAAGTCCAGACTTGCCACATGATCTATAAGAATGAATGAGAAAGCCCCATGCTCACTTTCCAGACCAAGGTGACTTAATACTTGGACCCAAGATAGTTGAAACCATGGAAGAAAAATTTCTATTAGGCAGCAGTGGGATGGACAGAACTGGAAGTGTTAAGAGAGAGGACTGAAAATGATTAGTGAGCATTTCCTACTATACTCAAGCCTCCAGTCCGGTTGTCACACCCACATTTTGCTCACTCACTCAGCCCCCTCAAAAGGTAGATTCAGATTAAGAAGCCAGTGGAGGTTTGAGTTCAAGATGTTGACATGAGGCTCCTTAATATACCACCTCCCACAAACACACCAAATCTACAGCCACCTATGGAATAATTCCCTCTGAAAGAAATCCAGAAACGAGCTGAGTGACTTCTACATATCAGGTAAATGAGAAAAAATCCACAGTGAAACAGGTAGAAAAGTCTGAGACACAAACTCACCATAAAACCCACTGCTGGCACAGTGACACACAGTCAAGAGAGAACCCAACTCCCAGCTTCTCCCTGAGGGGTAAAAGGTTTGGACCACATATCTGGCACCCTAACTTTTAAGAATTCCACCTGACAGACACACCCCCAAAATATCTAGCTCTGTAAGCCAATGAGATGTGTCCACAAGATGTGTCCACTCACAAGGCTATAGTGAACTAAGAAACACTTCTTAACTGTCTTGTGAAGAATCACTGTGGCTATTCTCCCAGGGCTTGGCGCAGAAGCAGCAGACTAATTTTGTCTTTTAACCTTCATACTAGATTTATAAGTGATTAACCCACCACCATTACAACACTAGATTATTCTGGACTTAACTAAATAGTTACCTTTACCAGTGAGATTTATACTTTCATATGTTTTCCTGTTACTAATTAGCACCCTTTCTTTCATCTTAAAGAAGTTGGTCAGACAGCAGCTTTTAAAGTATGCAAATATAAACTTCCCTGGTGGTCCACTGGTTAAGACTCTGTGCTTCCATTGCAGGGGGCATGGGTTCAATCCCTGGTCAGGGAACTAAAGACCCCCGCATGCCCCGTGGTATGGCCAAAAAATTAAAATAAAAAAAAACGTATCTCTTCTGGGGAAGACTAGGAGATGGCTGTTTCTGTCTGCTCCCTCTGTATTAGCCCCTGGAGGAATAGCCAGTTAAGAACTGCTTAGTTTTGTTTTGGTTTTTTGCTACCATCCCATTGAACCCATGAACACAAGCACCACTGGCCACCAGAGTCAGGCTATAAGGAATGTGTCCTCTGGACAGCAGCCACCATAACCGGGGTGCCAGACTTGTGCACAAGCTCCTTTCATGAAGACTCCAGCATGCAGGCACAGAGGGAGAGCATAAAGATGGGGCCAACTGGTGTCCTGGTCTCTGGGGAGAATTGCAGTTAGCCCCTATATATGTGTTAAATTAGAAGCATACCCCTCAGGCCGCAGCTTTTAAGATGAGCAAATAGACCTCTTTCACTGAAAAACTGGAGTTTCAAATAAACAACCTAACTTCACACCTCAAGAAACCAGAAGAAGAAGAACAAATTAAGCCCAAAGTTAACAGAAAGAAATAAAGATCAGAGTAAATAAATGAAGACCAGAAAAACAATAGGAAATATCAACAAAACCAATAGCTGATTTTTCAAAAACATAACCAAAATTGACAAACCTTTAGCTATACAAAGAAAAAAAGAGAGAAGACTCAAATAAATAAATAATAATAGAGATGTTACAACTGATACTACAGAAATACATAGGATCATAAGAGACTGCTATGAATATGTCAACAAGTGAGATAATCTAGAAGAAGTGAACAAATTCCTAGAAACACACAACCTACCCAGACTGTACTGGGAGGCTTCCCTAGTTGCACAGTGGTTAAGAATCCGCCTGTCAATGCAGGGGACACAGGTTCTGGTCCAGGAAGATCCCACATGCCACAGAGCAACTAAGCCCGTGTGCCGCAACTACTGAGCCTGGGCTCTAGAGCCCATGAGCCACAACTACTGAAGCCTGCGTGCCACAACTACTGAAGCCTGCATGCCTAGACCCTGTACTCTGCAACAAGAGAAGCCACCACAATGAGAAGCCCTCTCACAGCAACAAAGAGTAGCCCCCACTCGCCTCAACTAGAGAAAGCCTGTGCACAGCAACGAAGACAGAATGCAGCTAATAAATAAATAAATAAAATCTATAAAAAGACTATATTAGGAAGCAATAGAAAATCTGAACAGGCCAATAATGAGTAAAAAAAAGTGAATCAGTTATTAAAAACCTCCCAACACAGAGAACCCCAGGACCAGATGGTTTCACTGGCAAATTCTACCAAACATTTAAAGAATTAATGTCAATTGTTCTCAAACTCTTCCCAAAAACTGAAGAGGAGGAATATTTCCAAACTCATTTTACCACATCAGCATTAACCTGATACCAAAGCCAGAAAAGGACAAAAAAGAAAACTATAGATCAATATCCCTGATGAATGTAAATGCAAAACTTCTCAACAAAATATTAGTAAACTGAATTCAAGAACACATTAAAGGATTAAACATCATGACCAAGTGGAATTTATCCCTGGAATGGAAGGATGGTTCAACATTCACTAGTCAATAAATATGATACTCCACAATAATAGAATAAAAGGTTAAAATCACATGATCATCTCAATAGATGTAGAAAAATCATCTGACAAAATACAATGTCCTTTCATGATAAAAACTCTCAAGAGGGGGCTTCCCTGGTGGTGCAGTGGTTAAGAATCTGCCTGCCAATGTGGGAGACACGGGTTTGAGCCTTGGTCCAGGAAGATCCCACATGCCGCAGAACAACTAAGCCTGTGTGCCACAACTACTGAGCCTGTATTCTACCACCCATGAGCCACAACTACTGAGCCCGCAGGCCACAACTACTGAAGCCTGTGCTCCTGAAGCCCATGCTCTGCAACAAGAGAAGCCACCACAATGAGCAGCTTGCGCACCGCAATGAAGAGTAGCCACCGCTCGCCACAACTAGAGAACGCCCACGGGCAGCAATGAAGACCCAATGCAGCCAAAAATAAATAAATAAATAAAATTAAAAAAATATGTTAAAACCCTCAAGAGATTGGGTATAGAGGGACTATACCTCAACATAATAAAGGACATATATGACAAAACCACAGCTAACATCATACTCCACAGTGAAAAATTCAAAGTTTTCCCCTATGATCAGGAACAAGACAAGGATGCCCACTCTCACGACTTCTATTCAATACAGTACTGGAAGTCCTAGCTAGAGCAATTAGGTAAGACAAAGAAATAAAAGGCATACAATTCAGAAAAAAAGTAGTAAAAGGGTTTATTTGTAGATGATATGATTTCTATATATAGAAAATCCCAGACTCAACCAAGAAAACTGTTGGTACTAATCAACAAATTCAATAAAGTTGCAGGGTATAAAATCAACAAACAGAAATCAGTTGCATTTCTATACAATATCCATGAAACATTTGAAAAAGAAATATCCCATTCACAATAGTATCAAAACCAATAAATGCCTAGAAGTAAATTTAACCAAGGAAGTGAAAGATCTCTACAATAAAAACTATAAGACTTTGTTGAAAGAAATTGAAGAAGACACAAACAAATGGAAAGACATCTTGTGTTCATAGATTTGAAAAATTAATATTGTTAAAATGTCCATACTACCCAAAGCCATATATAGATTCAATGCAATCCATATCAAAATTCCAGTGGCATCTTTCACAGAAATAGAAAAAACAATCCTAAATTTTGTAGGGAATCACAAAAGACCCCAAATTGTCAACACAATACAAGAAAGAAGAACAAATCCAGAGGCATCATACCCCCTGATTTCAAACTATACTACAAAGCTATAGTATAAAACAGTTATGCTAGTGACATAAAGAGAGATACATAGCCCAGTAGAACAGAATAGAGAGCACAGAATTAAACCCCAACATATATGGTCAACTAATATTCAACAAGGGAGCCAAGCACCCTTGGTTTGGAATGGGGAAAAGGATAGTGTCTTCAACAGATGGTATCGGGAAAACTAGATAACCACATGTGGAAAAATGAAATTGGATCTCTGTCATACATTACTAACAAAAATTAACTAGAAATGAATGGAAGACTTAAACATAAGCCTTGATACAATAAAGTGCCTAGAAGAAAACATGTAGAAGAGGCTCCTCAACACTGGTCTTGGTAATCAGTTTTTTGGATAGGACACCAAAAGCAAAGGCAACAAGCAAAAACCAACAAGTGGGACCACATCAAATTTAAAAGCTTCTGCATAGCAAAAGAAACAAACAAAATGAACAGCAACCTAAAGAATGGGAGAAAATATCTGCAAATCATATATCTGATAAGGGGTTAATATCCAAAATATATAAGGAATTCATACTACTCAATAGCAAATAAAACAAACCATCTGATTAAAGAAATGGGCAGAGGAACTACATAGACATTTTTCTAAAGAAGGAATCCAAATGGTTAACAGGTACCTGAAAAGATGCTCAACACCACTAAACATCAGGAAAATGCAAATGAAAACCACATTGACACATCACCTCACACTTGTTACAATGGCTATCATAAAGAAGACAAGAGATAACAAGTGTTGACAAGGATGTGGAGAAAGAAACCTCTTACACACAGTTGGTAGGAATGTAAATTTGTTCAGCCACTAAGGAAAACAATATGGAAGTTCCTCAAAAAGTTAAAAATAGGGCTTCCGTTGTGGCGCAGTGGTTGAGAGTCCGCCTGCCGATGCAGGGGACACAGGTTTGTGCCCCGGTCCGGGAAGATCCCACATGCCGCGGAGTGGCTGGGCCCGTGAGCCATGGCCGCTGAGCCTGCGCATCCGGAGCCTGTGCTCCGCAGCGGGAGAGACCACAACAGTGAGAGGCCCACGAACCGCAAAAAAAAAAAAAAAAAAGTTAAAAATAGAACTACTATATGATCCAACAATCCCACTTCTGGGTATATACCCAAAGATAATGGAAACAGGATACTGAAGAGATATATACACTCCCATGTTTATTGCATTGTTATTACAATAGCCAAGGTACAGAAACAACCTAATTTCTCTTCAACAGTGAATGGATAAAAAAGATGTGATATATGTATGTGTGTGTATATATATATATATATATATATATATATATATATATATATATATATACACACACATACATAAACACACACACAGTGGAATATTATTCAGCCATGAGAAAGAAGGAAATCCTACCATTTTCACAACATGGATGGACCTTGAGGACTTTATGCTAAGCGAGAAAAATCAGAGAGAAAAAGACAAATACTGTATGTTATCACTTATATATGGAATCTAAAAAAAGCCAAATTCATAAGAACAAAGAGTAAAATGGTGGTTACCAGGGGCTGGGGGCATAGGAGAGACAACTAGTAGATAAATAAGTCCTGGTGATCACTGGATCACCATTAGCACAGTACATAGCACAGTACAGTGATTATATGCAACAAATTTGTATTATAAACATCACACCAGCTAACAGACTAGCTCTTAATAATTCCCACCACAAAAACGAAATGATAATTATGTGACATGATAGAGGTGCTAGCTAATGCAACAATGGCAATCATATTGCAATATATGAATGTATCAAATCATCATGTTGTATACCTTAAACTTACACAATGTTATCTATCAAATATAATTCAATGTAAAAAAGAAATTAAATTCATAGTTTAAAAATTCCAAAAAGAGAAAATTCCAACCCAGATGGTTTTGCTATTGAAGTCCATCAAATAGTTAAAGAATACATAATGGGAATTCTGCATAATCTCTTCCAAAAAAACAGAAGGGAAAATGTCCTAACTCATTTTATGAGGCTAGCATTACTCTGATACCAAAACCAGACAAAGACAGCACCAAAAAAAAAAACAGTAAAAGTACAGACCAATACCCTTGTTAACATAGACACAAATCTGCTCAACAAAAAGTTAGCAAATCACAACCAGCAATACAGTATGTATCACAAGCAAGTTGGGTTTATCCCAGGAATGCAAAGCTGGTTTAATATTTAGAAATCAATTAATGTAATCCACCATATTAAACTAAAAAAAAAGAAAAACCATATGATCATATCAACTTATGCAGAAAAAGCATTTGACAAAATTTAAGGTCTATTCATAATAGAAACTCTCAGCAACCTAGGAGTAGAAATGACTTTTCTTAACCTAATAGAGGACCTAACACTAGTGGTTAAAGATTGAATGCCTTCTCTCCCAGATCAGGGATAAGACAATGATGTCCACTCTCATTGCTCCTATTCAACATCATACTGGATGTCCTAGCCAGTGAAATAATAATAATACCCCACTGTTCATGCAGCACTATTTACAATAGCCAGGACATGGAAACAACCTAGATGTCCATCAACAGAGAAATGGATAAAGATGATGTGATACATATATACAATGGAATATTACTCAGCCACAAAAAGGAACAAAATTGGGTCATTTGTAGAGATGTGGGTGGACCGAGAGTCTGTCATACAGAGTGAAGTAAGTCAGAAAGAGAAAAACAAATATTGTATATTAACACATATATGTGGAATCTAGAAACATGGTACAGATGAACCTACTTTCAGGGCAGGAATAGAGACGCAGAAGTAGAGAATGGACATGTGGACACGGGGGGAAAGGGAGGGTGGGACGAATTGGGAGATTAGGATTGACATATATACACTACCATGTGTAAATAGATAGCTAGTGGGAACTTGCTATAAAGCACAGGAAGCTCAATTCGGTGCTCTGTGATGACCTAGATGGGTGGGATGGGGGGTGAGACAGAGGTCCAAGAGGGAGGGGATATATGCATATATATAGCTGATTCACTTCATTGTACAACAGAAACTAACACAACATTGTCAAGGAATTATACTCCAATAATAATAATAATGATAATAATAACAACAATGATAACAATATGAAGAAGGAGAAGGAGAAGAAGCAGCAGAAACAGAAGCAGCATACTGTGGAACACAGTATGGTGGTTCATCAAAAAACTTAAACATTTAATTACCATATGATCCAGTAATTCCACTTCTAGGTATATCCACCAATTAATTGAAAGCAGGGTTTCAAAGAGATGTTTGTATACCATGTTCACAGCAGTATTACTCACAACAACCAGAAGATGGAAACAACCCACATGTCCTTCAAGAGATAAACGGATAAACAAAATATGGTATAAACATACAATGAAATATTATTCAGCCTTCAAAAGGAATGAAATTCTGATACAGGCTACAACATGGGTGAACCATGAAAGCATTATATACTAAGTTAAATAAGCCAGGCACAAAAGAACAAATATTGTATGGTTCTACTTACATGAGGTACCTAGAATAGTCAGATTCATAGAGACAGAAAGTAGTATAGTGGTTACCAGAAGGGAGGGGTGATCACTAATTATTGTTTCGTGTGTACAGAGTTTCAGGTTAGGATGATGAAAAAGTTCTGGAGCTGGATAGTGGTGGTGGTTGGACAACAATGTGAATGTACTAATGCCACTAAACTATACATTTAAAAATGATTAAAATGGTAAATTTTATCTTATGCATAATTTATCACATACACAAAAAAGATAGGCCTAGCATGGAAACAAATCTGTTGGTCATGAGTCAGTAAATGTTGCTGAAGCCATCGTAGTGGGATATAGTTGCTCAAAAAGAAAAATATTACAGATTAAGAGAAGATGGTCAATAACAGAATCCTGACTTTAAGAAGGCAAGTGGAAAACAATTCACTAATGTTTTTGTTGCTGTTATTATTTGTTTTAGTGATCAGAGGATTAGAATTAGAAAAATGAAAGAGAATTTTGAAGGAAGTCAAGGAAATTGTCAAGAATGGGGTTGTGATACCTTTCTGAAAAGAAATGTGATGAACACAAAGATCTTGGATATGCATCATCATAACTAGATCTGTAGGATAAAATCCCAGAGGTGGGATTGCTCAGTCAAAGGATAAATGCAAATGGAATTTTGAAAGATGCTGCCAAATTGCCTTCCAAATAGTTTGTACCAATCGGCAGTCCCTCTAACAAGGTAAGTTTTCAAATTTTGGGAATATTTGCCATTCAAGTCTGTAAGAAACAGTATCTCTACATAGTTTTAATGGCATTTATCTTCTTATGAATGAGGTTGAGTGTATTTTTGTATACTTGAGAACAATATGTAGACTCTGTTCTGAGTATTTTTTGTTAATCTCGTTCTGTTTTTATTGGGTTGTTAGTCTTTTTTGTTTAATCAATTTTTTGAGTGCTCCTTATATACTAGGGAGATTAGCTATTTGTAACAAAAAATGCAAATTTTTTCCAGCTTGTCACTTTAACTTTTTTTTTTTTTTTCATGTAGTAGCAATGATCAATCTTTTACATCTTGGTTTTGGGATTTTGAAGTTGGGAAGGCCTTCCTCATTCCATGGTTATAAATTAATTTAAGTTTTCAGTCTTTGTAATTTATTTATTTTTTTGTTTAAGTTTTAAGTTTTGACCCATTTGGAGTTAACTCTGGATTCAGTACATGGCATAATCTATTTTCTTTTTTCCAGAAAGGCTACCAAATTGTTCCTATTACCATTATTGAAAAGTTCATTTTTTCCAACTGATTTGAGATGCCCCATTCACCAGACACTACTACTACTACGTAACCTTTCTCCCATCAAATCTAAAAAAAAAGAGAGAGAAAGAAAATGCTTCCAGATCTATCCTTCTTGTTATTGTTTTACAATGAGTCTCAGGGATTATTTTCCAATATACAATCCCAGTCATACATACGGTGATACTCATTTAAATTATCAATGACACAGACACACACATACAATTCTTTTCCTGCCCCTCTCTACTACCCCCAACACCCTAAGTCACACACATCCGGGCTTTCGTTACTTGCCTCCTGCACAACCTGCCTCACCGCCCCCTCATTCTCCTCACTCCCCGACTACCACAGAGAAATCAGTAAGTAGCACAGAACAGCATCAACCCCCTTCGCAGCATCGGAAACGCATCCCGTTTTGTTTACCCCTCCCTGTTTCACGTTTAGCGATTCCTCCCCCTTCAACCTCCCCAATATCTTTGCAGGTTCCTGGTTTCCTCCCCTTTGTCCTCCCTGACTAGATTTGGGTCTCAGAAGCTCAGGTCCCCTCTGCACTGAGGAACCCACAAACCAAACTCATGCCCGAAAAGCCAAAACGGCGACCCAGGATGCCTGCGCACTCCTTGGGCGCAGTGACACTCCCAGAAGTCTCCGGGGTGTGACCAAGCGCAGGCTGTGAAGAATCAAGACGAATTTCAAACGACCCATCCACCGCTTTTCCTGCTCCCTAACTACATTTCCCAGAAGGCTCGCCTGTGCAAATTATCTCCCTTTGCGGACTACTTCTTTTCTTCCAGAGCCTGTTCAACTCCAGGGGATAGTAGGGCGGGCCCGGAAAGTCCATTTTCAAACGCTTCAGAGTGAGCTTCTTTGGGAGTCACGGCCCGAGGCTGAGCCAGGCTCCGTGAGGCCTCCGATGCGCGGTTTGATGACGGAATGCAATCCTTTCGGCTGGGTCGCAGCTGAGCTCTGACAGGAATCCGGGCGGCCGGCGGTCATCTTGCTCACCACTGGGACGTCTCTGACTACACTTCCCAGAGGACTTCTCGGCAAGAACGTTATTCTCGCTTGAATTCAGCCTCATAGTCACGCGCTGGCGGGACCCTCAGGTCTGCACGGGTGACTGTTCCAGTCTTGTGGAAGGTTGTGCTGCTTTGGAAGCTTTGGAAGACCTGAAGGGCGGAACCAGAGGAGAGGGCGGGACAGGAGCCTCGGCTTTGTACCGCTGAGGGGGTGAGTTTGAAATTGTGTGATTGTGTCTGTGTAGTGGTATGTGATGAATGAACGCGTGATTGTGTCTAGCTGTTCCTGTAGTGAGCGTGTGTGTGATTCCAGTGATAATCGTGTGCAGCACAATCTGAGAGCCTGTGACTGTGCTGGTGTGATGGGATGCGACCCAGTGATGTGCGTGTAATCACGTGCGGCATTGTATGTGGGGGTGTGAGGAGCTTGTGACTCGGTGGATGTGATAGCGTTTGTCCCCGTAGAGGGGTGTGACTGTGGACTGCAGAGTACACGTGGGGATACCTGTGGATACTGTGTGGTTTTAATCTGTGGTTAGTGTGATTGTGACTGTGCGACCATGTGCAGATGTGCAGTGCCTGTGACAGTGCCGGTTGTGAATGACTGTCCTCTTGGTAAATGTGTGATTGTGCTTATGTGACCATTTGAGGCCCTGAGTATGCGACCCTGTTGTTGGGTTGTGGGTTATCTCTAGCTGTATGTCACCATGGTGATTTAAGTTTGTGTGTGATTATGTTTGTGTGACTGGCTAAATGTATGAAGTTTTTTCGCTTATGTTTACCTCTTTAAGCATTATACTGTAGTTTCCCCCCGTTTTTAAACTTTATATGAATGCTGCCATACTGTCTTTTATCTCTTACTTTGCTTATTTGTACAACTATGTTTTTCAGAATTATGCATATTAGATCTAATAGTGGTTCATTTGTTTTCCTTGCTATATTGTATTCCATCCTTTAAAGTATACTACTATTATTCATCCCTTCTAGTAACGATGGACATTTGAGTTATTTCTAGTTTTTGGCTTTATAGGCTATGCTGCCAGGAGCATTCTTTACATAGGGTACACATGCATGAGTTTACCTACCAATCGAGTTGCTAGGTCATATATCTTCCACTTAACCAAATAGTGCCAAAATATTTACAAAAGAGGGCGCCAGATTTATATTTGCACAGCAGTGTTTGAAAAATCTCATTGCTCCATGTCCCTACCAAAACATGGTTCTGATAGTTTTTTAAAACATTTTTATGACATATAGCACATATACAGTAAAGTACACAAATCTTCAGTATACAGCAATAAAAGAGTTTCCTAGATCAACATACAGAACTTTGCCAGCACCCCAGAAGTTTCCCTCATGCCCCTTCCCAGTTATTCCTCTCCCAGAATCAGTATTCAGAATTCTATAACCATTAATTAATTTTACCCATTCCTGAATTTCATATATAAATGGAATTATATGGCATGTGTTCTTTTATGCCTGGCTTCTTTTGTTCCACATTATGTCTATGAGATTCATCTATGTTGTTGAGTGTAATTGTACTTAGTTCTCATTACATTTCGGGGTGTACTGCAATTTATTAATTGATTACACTGTTCAGGGACATTTGATATTTTCTAATTTGGGGCTATTACGAATTGTGTTGCTGCTATGAACATTCTACTGTGGTTTTGGTGAACACGTAAATGCTCTTCTCTTGAGTAAATATTTAGGAGTGGAATTGCTAGATCATTGGGCAGGCATGTTTAATGGATACTACCAATATCTCATGTTGTACCAATTTACATTCCAATGTATGAGAGTTTCAGGTGTTCCCCATCGTCTCCATTATTTGAAATTATCAATCTTTTAACTATTCTGGTGGATGTGTACTGGAATTTCATCACAGTTTTAATTTGCATTTCCCTGGTGTGTAATTATGTTCAGCACCTTTTCATATCTTTATTGGCCATTTGAATATCCAATTTTTAAAAGAGTTCTCTTGTTCTTTTAATTTTTTTCATTAAAAAAAACTTTTTATTTTCATATTGTAAACATAGTGCAAAGAATTCCAATATACTCTTCATTCAGGTGTCCACAGTACAATTATGAAAACCAGGAAATTTACCCTGATACAAGACGTTTGCTAATTTACAAACCTTATTTAAATTTTGCTAATTGTCTTATCAGTGCCTTGTTCTGTTCCAGAATCCAATCTAAGTTCCCAGATTGATTTAGTTGTCTTGTTTTGTTAGTCTCCTCCCATCTGACATAGTTCTTTAGTCCTTTTTCTCTTTTATGACCTTGACACTTTTGAGGAGCACTGGCCAGTTATTTTGTAGAATGTCTTTCATTTGGATTTGTCTGCTGTTTCCTCGTGACTAAATTTAGACTATGCATTTTTGGCAAAAAGATCACAGAAATGATGTTGTGTTCTTCTCAATGTGTCATATCAGGAGTTATATCAGTATATCTCATTACTGGTAATGTTAACTTTGATCACTTTGTTAAAGGTGGTGTCTGCCTGGTTCCTCCTTTGTAAAATTACTGTATTCCTCTTTTTAATTAATAAGTATCTTGTGGGGAGGTGCTTTGGGACTATGCAAAACTACTGTTTCTCATTATACTTTCACTCATCAATTTTAATATCCATTGATAATTCTTTTTTTTTTTTTTGCGGTACGCGGGCCTCTCACTGCTGTGGCCTCTCCCGTTGCGGAGCACAGGCTCCGGACGCGCAGGCTCAGCGGCCATGGCTCACGGGCCCATTCGCTCCGCGGCATGTGGGATCTTCCCGGACCGGGGCACGAACCCGCGTACCCCGCATCGGCAGGCGGATTCTCAACCACTGCGCCACCAGGGAAGCCCCACTGATAATTCTTATCTGTAACAATTATTACTGTGATGTTTGCCTAGTGGTGATTTTCCCTTTCCATCATTCCTTCTACATTTATTAATTTAAATTCTAGTGTAAAGAAGAGTTGTCCCTTATTCCTCATATGTTTGTTATTTATTTATGAACTCATATATATGTATATATATATATTATTCTATGAGTTCATAATCTATTATTGTTACACATTTTGTTGCTCAAATTGTCCCAGATTTGGCCACTAGGAGCTCCTTCAGTTTGACTTCTGTGTCCTTTCAACATGCCATTATTTTCTTGAGCACTGTCTTACTTTCTTGCACCAATATGTTCCAGGCTTGTATTTTTCTCTCCTCTAGCCCTGGAATCAGCAATTTCTCCAAGGAGCCCTGGTTTCTTTTATTGGAGAGTGGATTTATAAACCAAGCTCTGGGCACTTGGTGTGCTCATTTCTACCTGGGTGTAATTCCTCTAGTTCCTGGCAACAGACAGAGCTAGAAAATAAGCAAACGTATATACACACATCTCTATCTATCTATCTATCTTTATTTGTATATATTTAAAAACCACCAGTTCATACTCATACTTTCAATTCCAGTTCAATACCATGGGATTCTGTCAAGAACTGTGATGTATCTGAGATTTTACCCTACTTATAAGTTAAAAGTTAGCTTGGGCAGCTTCATGGATGCTGGTAGAAGACATGAGATTTTGAGTCAGAGATGAAAGTTTGCTGCTCATTGTGGTAGAAGTAGCCAAAGTATCAGTATTTTCCTTGCACTGGTTCACTTGCACCCATAGGGTGATGCACAATACACAGGTATTTATGTGTTCCCTTGAATTTAGGGAACCTGAATCTTTTATAATGGGTAATAAGCATGCCTGGCTTTTGCTCTAGAGAGAGACTATCTCTGTCCTCCAAGGCTGTTCATTATGTAAACATCTTGCAGAAATTATCCAGAATGATAGCACTTAGTCTCTGATCTGGCAACATGTGCAGAAACATGCAAGACTCATGGAGAATTGTCTTCCTTGAGGTTTGGCCATTTCCTTATTTGTAACTCTTTTCTCCAACAGTGAGAAATCTGCTTCTTAGTATCAATAATTTTTTTACACATATCCTAGAATGTATATAAAGTAGTTGCAGAATTGCTAACCCATACTTGTGTAAAAAATAAATGTACTAAGTACAGTAAAGTATTTGTGTGCAACTTTTTTGTTCTTTAACTTAAACTTATATAGTCAAAACTGTTTCCAAAGTTACTCAATTTAGTTTTCTTCACTACCCTCTTCAGCATAGTTTTGTTACTCATTTTTCCTACATTTAGCTTTGTGTGTTACACTTTGGGTTCCTTCACATCCTGGTTGATTGTAACATGTCATAATATTTTGAGTATGAAAACATTAGCATGGTTCCTGCCCACTTCTTGTACATAATCAGTCTCGTTAGTTTCTGTTTTTATCCTTCTGGTATTTCCTTTGCACAAATGAGCAGATACAGGTACTCTTTTGAATGACCTCTTTTTTTTTTTTGCATTAAAGATAACATATTCTAGGCACTCTTTTGAACATTGCTTCTTTCACTTAATGACATGTCCTGGACATTATTCTACTGCGATTCAAAGAGATACTAATAATTCTTTTTTACAGCTACATAATATTCCAGTATATGGATTTAATCATAGTTTATTCAACCACTTTCCTATTATGGGCATTTAGGTCAATATTTTACTACTAGAAATAGTGCTGCAATGCATACTTTGTATATATGTATTTTTGTATTGCTGGAGGTGTATCTTCAGAGTAGAGTCCTAGAAGTGGGATTGCTGGGTCAAAAGGTAGGTGTGTATGCAGTTTTGTTAGGTATTGCTAAATTCTCCTTTAGAGCTGTTGTACCAGTTTTCATTCCCACTTGCAGTGTGTAAGAGTGCCTCTTTCTCCCCACAGCCTAGGAGCAGAATGTGTCCTCATGCATGCCTTTTGTTTTTACCAATCTAATACATGAAACATAGTATCTCAGTGTTGTTTTCTAATTTCTTTAATTATGAATGTGCTTGAACATTTTAAAATCTTTTTTTGTGATTGCCTATTTATATCTTTCCCCATTTTTCTAGCAGTTTTTTAGCGCTTTGTCTTTTAGGGTTAGTGTTTTTTTTATATCTTGAAAAGAAATCTTCTATTATTCCCAAGGTCTTGAAGATACACTCCTATGTTTTCTTTTAGAAGCTTTATAAATTTATCATTCACATTTAAGACTATGATTCATATTGAATTAATTTTTGTATGGTGAGAGGTAAGGATAAAGGTTATTTTTTTTTCCATTCAAGTACCCAGTTGTTCCACCACTATTTTGTTGAACATACCATCCTTACCCATCTGAATTGAAAGGAGCTTTTATCATAAATCAGGTGGTATTATATATGTGGCTCTCTTTCTGAACTGTATTCTTTTTTACTTTTTGTCTTTTGGCAGTACCACTGTCTTGAAATCTGTAGTATTAATCCTCTGACTTTTTTTCTTTTTCAAGAAATCAATTTCCTGTAGATGTTAGAATCAACTTGTTAATTCTCACCAAAAAAGAAAAATCGTTGCTGGGATTTTGTTTGTGTATCTATTTGTTAATATGGGAAGAATTGACATCAATATTGCATCTTCCAACTATTAAATATGGCTTATATCTACATTTGTTAAGGTCTTTAGTTTCTCTCATCAGTTAGCTATGGTTTTCAGTGCACATCTTTTGTAGATTTATGCCTGGGTATTTGACATTTATTGTTGAAATTGTAAACAGCATTTAAATTTTGAAAAATTTCCAATTGCTGCTAAAAGTACAGTTGCTTTTTGTATTTGTCCTTGTATTTAGCATCTACAAAAACACCTATTGTAGATGCTATTTATCAGGTTGAGGGAGTTCTCTTTCTCATTTGCTAAGACATTTTTACATTAATGAGGGCTGAATTTAGTTAAATGCGTTTCCTGTGTCTATGAAAGGATCAAATGTGGTATTGTTTATTATTAATCTGGTAAATTATGTTGATTTTCAAAAGTTGAACCAACCTTTTATTACTGAAATAAACCCTACTTAGCCATAATGTATTACATTTTTCCCCCAGTGGGTTAGATTTGCTAATACTTTTTGTAGAATTTCTGAGAAATTCTACAAAAGAGAGAAATGAGAAATATTGGCCTATAATTTTCTTTTCTTCTAATATTTCATGAGAAATATTGGCCTATAATTTTCTTTTCTTCTAATGTCTTCATTAAGTTTTGGTGTCAGGCTTACATTAGCCTCATATGAGTTGGGAAGAATTCCTTATGTTCTCTTTTCACTACATTGTAAGACTACAGTTAATCCTTAACTTTGGAACAATTCACTGATGAAGCTATCTGGGCCTGAAATTTTCTTGATAGGTAAATTTTAAATTATGGAATCAATTTAACTTTTCAGCTATTCTGTTTTTTCTGATTGTTTTGTCAGTTTTGACATTTTTTCCAGGAATTTGTCCATTTCATCTAAGCTTTCAAACTTAAGAACATAAAGTTATTAGTATTCTCTTATTATCTTTTTAACGTCAATACTATCTTTAATAATGTTTCCTTTTTCATTCCTGAGTTTGTTCATGTTAACCCTTTCTTTTTTATCAGTGCTGTTGGTAATAGATCTTTCATTCCTCTGGGTACTATCAATAATTTTTTCCTTTCTCTTTGGTTTTCAGCAGTTTGACTCTGATATACTTGGTTGTGGTTTTGCTTTTGTTTTGTGTGTTTGTTTTGTTTACCTTCTTATCTATTATTCTTCAGGTTTGCTGAGCTTCTTGAAACGCTTGTTGAGACTTTTAATCAATTAATCTATTCAAATTTTTAAAAAATGTTTTTTAAATTAAAAAAATTTTTTTCAGATCAGTCTCCCCCGTAGGCTCTTTTGTTGTTGTTTAATTTTTTATTTTAATTTTATTTTTTTTTATACAGCAGGTTCTTATTAGTCATCAATTTTATATACATCAGTGTATACTTCTATTCAAATATTAATTCCTCTCCAATCTCTTCTCCTTCTGAGACTCCACTTAACGTTTATGGTAGATCTTTTAACTGTGTCTTGTGTGTCTTTTATACTCCTGTTATTTTTTTTTCTCCTGCACTTCATGTGGATATTTTTTGTTGGCTTGTCTTTGAGTTCAGTGATCCTGTCTTCTGCTTGTCTGATCTCAAAACCATGCAATGACTTCTTTGTTTCTTAATTTGCCAAAATTTTATGGATTTCAATTCTGTTTAGTTTCTTTGTCTTATCATCCATTTACCTATCTTTTCCTTGGTTGCCTTTAACATTTTAATTATAGCCATTTAAAATTATTTGTTTGCCAACTCCAGTATCTAAATTGTCTTTGGTTCTGCTGCTGTTTTCTGTTTTTATCTCCTTGCATGTCTAGTAATCTTTAATTGTATGATAGATATTGTGTCTAAAACAACCATGGGGACCAAAGCCAGCCACTACCTACTTATAGCCTTCTCATTATATAAGAAAAATTAAACTGCTTTTCAGGTCTCTATTACTAACAGACAACTACAGTTCCTAGCATACAGGAAATTTTCAGGGTAATACTGGAATTATTTAATACATTACATTCTTTTTAAATTAAAAGAGGTGTGTTATTTAGAAGAGTGCAAAATTCTCAAAAATTTTAAATCACTTATTAGATTGTAAGACTCTCTTCTGTGTAGTGGTATCTTTTGGCAGTGCTCCATGCCCCAGGTGTGGTCACGTTGCAAATATACGATGGTCTTGGCCACAGAGATGGTTGGCTTTAAAAGGGAGGAGCAGATCCTCCAGATGCAAGAATTCAGCCTGGGAGGATACCATCTGGGGCAAAGATGAAGAGGGTTGGGAATGTGACAAACATAGTATGGAGTTATTGAAGTGAGATGTTTCCTGCCCATTCTGCTTGGAAGGTACAGCACTTGAGGAAGTCCCTTTAAAATCAGGGAAAGGCCAGGAAGAGAGACCAGAAAGGGGGACTTAAAAGTGAGGCGTGGGCTTCCCTGGTGGCGCAGTGGTTGAGAGTCCGCCTGCCGATGCAGGGGACACGGGTTCGTGCCCCGGTCCGGGAAGATCCCACATGCCGCGGAGCGGCTGGGCCCGTGAGCCATGGCCGCTAGGCCTGAGCGTCCGGAGCCTGTGCTCCGCAACGGGAGAGGCCACAACAGTGAGAGGCCCGCGTAACGCAAAAAAAAAAAAAAAAAAAAAAAGTGAGGCGTATAGCAGAAGGAACTCTTTTCAAGTCTTTCAGGATTACTGTTGATTCTTTAGTATCAACAGTGCCCTCCACAGTCCCCCCTTCTTGTTTTAGCACAATACCTGGCATGTAAGAGGCTATGTGGTTTTTAAAAATACTAAGAACTTAGTAAGTAGTAATAATAGTTATTTAAAGGAATGCTTTCAGGTTTTAAGGAAGAGGCATTTGTGGATTACTTTGGTTTTCATTTCCTGGAATGTGTTTACCTGTGGGGGAATGCAGTGAGTAACTAGGGGTAGAAGTAGCCATTAAATAATTCATAACATGGTACCATGGTGTTACTTCCTGAGTGGTTTTACATGAAATTATTGATAAATTGTTTGATGATCAAGGAGCTTGGTATATATAGAGGATGCTCACTGCCCTTTACAGTTTTATAATGCTCAGTTTATTACATTCCTATATCCAATAAACAAAAAACCACAGATTTTCTTGAACATTTAAACATCGATGACAAATTCAGTTACTCCCCTTAAACAGTTTTAGACTTCTATCAGTATAGAAGCACACAGAATATACACAATTATTATGAATTTTATTACTATGCTTATAGTCAAAAGCTATTCTAAAGCATCAGTGGTGTGGGTTTAGTCCATTTCTATGTTATTTCTGTAGTTTTAAACTCCTTTATATTGTTATGCTAATTTTAATATCTTCCCCAAATTACTGTAAATTCTGTAAAATTACTTTGTTTGCTTTTCTGGATTTCAGTTTTCTTAAGTCAAGGCTCATTAACCCCAAAAGTCTTCTCAACTAGGCAAGATTAGAGGATCTGGTTTATCAACTAGCTGTTTCTTGGTCAGGACTTGGGACCTGATTGTACAATCCAAGATCATTGAAAATTGGTTTGACCAATGTATATCCAAATTAAAATGCATATGATCAACTTTTAGGAATTAATCATTCAGAATTTATATACAGGTAAAATGATATATGTACAAGAATATATATCACAGCATTGTTTGTTATAGTGAAAGACTGGAAACAACCCAAATGATCATTGACAGCAAATTGGTTGAATAAATTAACGTGTATCCATTTAGTATAATCCAATGTAGCTAAGAGAATTATGTACCTCTGAATGTACTAGTTGGGATCTGGTCCAAGATATATTAAGTAAAAATAGTAACGGTGTGTATAATATGCTATAATTTGTACTTTTAAAAAGTACATCTTTGTGTGCATATGTGTATATATACAAGCTATGTTCTCTAAGCCATGTCAAGTTGTCCAGATCTATCTGGCTCTAGTCAAAGCTTGAGGTTTCTGGAGTAGGGGATAATGAGAGATTTGCCCATTCTTCTCACTGATACCCCTCAACTGTTTGTGTGGAGTGAACAGAGGGGAAATGATCATTCTGGGAGCTATGAGGCAAGTGGGATCTTATATAGCTTCTTTTCATCTCCTCCAGCTCTGCCTTTTTCCAGAAGAGGAACCCAGAGGAAGACTGGTCCTTTTCTGCAAATATCAAAGCCATGGCTCAGGTGAGATACTGTTTCTTTTTGCTCAAATAGAGTCATTTTTACCCAATACGTGTAAATATTTGCTTTCCTCATCATGAGCTTTTAGGTGTTTTAAAAAAACAACTTTCAGACAGTTTAGTTATAAGCAATGCCAAAGCTCTCTTCCTCTTGCTCTACAGAAAAGTCTCTAATAAGCCAATTCAAAAATTTCTCTCTTGGTGGAAATATTTATAGAAAAAATAAGTGGTTAGATAATCATTGTTGGAAAAAAAGAAGGAATGTCTGGTTAAAGATCTTTATACTCTTAAATTACAGATAACTGTTAGAGGGCTGAGGGGTAGCTAACAAGTTTCTCTGAAGGGGTCTTAATCAGATTAAAATCCATTAGAAAATTGCTTATGGAGTTCATCAAGTATCTTTATTTGTTCCCACAAATTGTTAATTACATAATGTAAAAACTGTCTGACTGAGACCTGGTTTGGAAGAAAGTTTTTTTCACTGGTTAACATGGTCCCCCTTCAGGAACCTGACCCCTATTTCCTCCTAAACAACCCAGTGCCCTCCACAGTCCCCCCTTCTTCTTTTAAACAGTGTTTACAAATCCATTTAGTAAGTCCTTCAGCACCTTCTATCAGAGTTGTGTCAGAAATCTTGGTAGAACAGAAATGTTTTTTCCATTTGTCAATCTAATTTGCTTTGGACAGTGATTTGATAGGCTGGAGATGGGTAATTAGGGGCACCTCATGCGGAAAACCCCTGATCATCTCCACAGACCTAGGTTTTCCAGTAAGAAAGTATGTGGAATGGTTTTGTTTGATTTCATTCTTAACACACAGAAATATCTCCTATGTATGAGACTTTCAGGTTTGAAGGTATGACTGGTGGTTGGTACAAAGCTCTGACACCCCACGAGATCATCCATGATAGACATCAGTAATGCCATTGTGTGAAACTGGATCACATTCTGCCAATTTCCTGTAGTTCAGGAACAAAGGAAATTTACAGTTGAGCAATGGGCGGTTTTAGGTGAGATTGGGCCAATGTTGGAAAGGTCTTTAAAGATCACCTTCAGCCTCAACGTCTGAAAGCAAAGGAGAAGTTGTCATTTATGTCCATATTATAGAATATTATTCAGTGAAAAAAAATATGCTTATGGAAAGAATTTAACAAGGCATAACTTATTATACAGTAGTGTGACATTAGAATGGATCAGTCTTGAATTATATGCAAATTTAAAATATTTTTTAAAGTCATATTATACATGTTCAGAAGTAAAGTAGTGCTATTTCAATTTGGCTCCACTACCAGTTCCACTCCCAGAAGGTAGCTGCCCTCAACTCTTGAATATTGATAATCAGTTTTACTCATTATCTCTTGACTTACTGCAGAGTGGAAAGGACATTATACTTACATATTGCACCCTTCATTTCCTCTGATTCTGTTATTATATCACAATTTTTGGTTAAATCAATAGTGTACATATTCTTAGGACTGCAAATATCACTCACTGCTGAGCCAGCTCATGGCTTTTTTCTGTTACAACCTTTCATTTTTCCTGGGGTTAACTGCTTTCTTCCCCCCATTTTCTTAGTTGTCCATGTATTTATATCCAAAATCTCCAGAATCACTGCCACATGCCAATCAATATGTTTTCCATCTGGTCAAACACATCAATTCCTTTTGAACATGCGTCCCTATTCCCTTTTTCACCCTACTCCCATCTAGTTGCTCTCTAGGTCTGTTTCCCAAAGATTTCCCTTCCCCCCTCCCCGGGATTTTCCTTCACTGTTCTCCCGTGTTAATTCACTTATTTCTTGAATCCCATGTCTTCCTCTTTTCTAGTTTACTCTCTGATTTTGGTGGAGCACAGCCTCTGGTAATTTCCTAAGAAATTGTGCTGAGTCGTTCCATATCTAGGAATTTCTTTTTTCAATTGTCAGAACAGAATGAAAATTTGGTTATAGATTTCTAGATCAGAATTTCTTTTCTTCATCAGCATATTGAATTGTTCTTACCATTTCTTGTTTTTAGAGGTTTTCTTAAGAACCCCATTGCCTCTCTGGTTCTTTTTTTTTTTTTTAATTTATTTTTAATTATTTTTTTGGCTGCGTTGGGTCTTCGTTGCTGTGCGCAGGCTTTCTGTAGTTGCGGCGAGCAGGGGCTACTCTTCATTGCAGTGCGGGGGCTTCTATTGCAGTGGCTTCTCTGTTGCAGAGCACGGGATCTAGGCGTGCAGGCATCAGTAGTTGTGGCACATGGGCTCAGTAGTTGTGGCTCACAAGCTTAGTTGCTCTGCGGCATGGGGGATCTTCCTGGCCCAGGGTTCAAACCCGTGTCCCCTGCCTTGGCAGGAGGATTCTTAACCACTGCGCCACCAGGGAAGCCCTGCCTCTCTGATTCTTGATGGCTTTTGTCCAACCTGCTTTTAATGTCTTCTTTTTATCCCTTATTCTGAAATTTTACTTATAGCTATTTTGGAAAAGACAGTCACATATATTCATAACATATTACACGACAAGCATTTGCTAGTTGTTTGTGTATACTATTTCATTTAATTAGGAAACTCGTCTTGGCTGGATTTTGTACCTTCCCAGACTTACTTGGATAATGGAAGTGTCCCATTATACACAGGCAATTTCCTTGGAGGAAACAGATGACATGGAAGCTCAGTGATTCAGTCCTGCTTATTTGTTTACAGTCTTCCAGATGCATCCCAGACATTCAGCCCCACTCTGTATGCTTGCTGGTTTTCACCTCTTCTAGCTTTATTTTAATTAATTAATTTATTTTAATAAATAAATTTATTTATTTTTGGCTGTGTTAGGTCTTCGTTTCTGCGCGCAGGCTTTCTTTAGTTGCGGTGAGCTGGGGCTACTCTTTCTTGCAGTGCCCGGGCTTCTCACTGCGGTGGTTTCTCTTGTTGCAGAGCACAGGCTCTAGGCACGTGGGCTTCAGTAGTTGTGGCACGTGAGCTCAGTAACTGTGGCTCGCAGGCTCTAGGGCGCAGGCTCAGTAGTTGTGGTGCACTGGCTTTGTTGCTCCACAGCATGTGTGATCTTCCCGGACCAGGGCTCGAACCTGTGTCCCCTGCATTGGCAGGCAGATTCTTAACCACTGTGCCACCAGGGAATTCCCTCTTCTAGCTTTATTTTTTTCTTCTCTCTTTCCATCACAAAAACACTTATGTTTATTAATCCAATCTAATTTTTAACAATTTAACATGGTTGTTGTTCCAGGAGTCAGTGATGTTCAGTGATGTGTCCATAGACTTCTCTCAGGAGGAGTGGGAGTACCTGAATGATGATCAGAGAGATTTATACAGAGAGGTGATGTTGGAGAATTACAGCAACCTGGTTTCAATGGGTAAGGATGTCCATAATAATTCAAATTCTGCCTTGAGAAGGTCTACTTCTTCTGGTGTTATACTCACCTACCTTTCAAGTAACCATTTGGATTTCTACAGCTTGTTTCCGGAGGAATAATTTTAATACTGTAGAGTTAGAAAGAGGAAGCTGCATTGAGTTATGAGGGAAGTTTCAAGTCCTCTGTTATGTTTCATAAATCTTATGTATCTTTCTTTGACTCTTTCTTAATAATGAAGGGACTGGATTTGAATTCTGGGACATTCTCATCATAAACTTATCTCATTACTTCTTTTGTAAGCAGGACATTCTATTTCTAAACCAGATGTGATCTCCTTCTTGGAGCAAGGGAAGGAACCCTGGTTGGTTGACAGAGAACTAACAAGAGGCCAGTGGCCAGGTAAGTGAGGCATGGCAGGTAATGACCCAATTGGTCAGTGGAGAGACTGCACCTTTGAGATGAAATCTGGGAAGCTCCCCTTAAAAACTTTAGGCCTGTTGTGCAAAAGTAAGCCTTTTCAGCATGACCTTTCAAATGATCTTACCTTTTTCCCTTAACACACTCCACCTGCTCTTCTCCTCGGGTACTTCTGTCCCAATTCTAAACAGCTGGTGCCCTCCTCCACATTCTCCAATAATATTCCTTTCTTTCCAAATTTGGATCTACTTCCTTATCAGCTTCTCATCCTCTTTCGTATTTAGTCTTTAAAAAGCATCACTGTCTCCTGAAATATTTTTTTTTCTACATTACCAAAGACTTATTTCCTTTAGGATTTTTAAGATACAGTAGCTCATACACTCATTGATTCATTCATTTACTGATTTTTCTAATGTGTGTGAGGTACTCTACTAGGTACTGAAGAGATTAAAAAACAAATAAGCAGGAATTCCCTGGTGGTCCAGTGGTTAGGACTCCACGCTTCCACTGAAGGGGGCACGGGTTCGATCCCTGGTCGGGGAACTAAGATCCCTTAAGCCGCATGGTGCAGCCAAAACTGAAAAACAAAAAATGAATAAGCAATTTCAGAATTTATAGCTTAATAGGGATATTATATATAACTCCTAAAATGTAGAAGCGCCATAAGTGAGGTTAAAATAGGGAGCCCAGCAGAAAGTGAGGGCTAAAGAGGTAGAAGAGGAGTTGATCACATAGATGTCATAGAGGGAGATTTGAGCATGCATGTCATTGACTTTAATGGAAAAAAGGAAAAAAGGCTCTGTGCCTCCATTGAGAGCTTAGTGCTAGCAAAGATAAATTTTTTAAAAAAAGGAAAAACCAGGACAGCACATTTCTTAATTCAGTATATGTTTTTTTTAATTTTTATTTTATATTGAAGAACAGTTGATTAAAAATGTTGTGTTAGTTTCAGGTATACAACAAATTGATTCATTTATACATATACATGTATCTATTCTTTTTCAAATTCTTTTCCCATTTAGGTTATTACAGAATATTGAGCAGAGTTCCCTGTGCTATACAGTAGGTCCTTGTTGGTTACCTGTTTTAAATATAGCAGTGTGTACGTGTCATTCCCAAACTCCCAATTTATCCCTCCCCCCCACCCTTCCCCCTGGTAACCATAAGTTCATTCTCTAAGTCTGTGAGTCTGTTTCTGTTTTGTAAATAAGTTCATTTGTATTATTATTTTTTTAAATTCCACGTATAAGCGATAGCATATGTTATTTGTCTTTGTCTGACTTCACTTAGTATGATAATCTTCAGGTCCATCCATGTTGCTGCAAATGGCATTATTTCATTCTTTTTAATGGCTGAGTAATATTCCATTGTATATATGTACCACATCTTCTTTATCCATTCATCTGTCGATAGATCAGTATATGTTTATTGACTACCTGTTGTATGCCCAGCACTACTGTCAACCTGAGGTTACAGCAGTGAATAGAATGTGCAGACTCTCTATTTCCGAGTTTACCCTCTGGTGCAGGGAGAGATACACAAATAAATGAATATATAATATATAATGGTGAGTGCTGAAAAGTCAAACAAGGTGAAGAAAGGGGATGGGGGGGATGCTATTTTATGTGACATGGTACGAGAAACTTTTTCCAATAAGATGACATTGGGACACAGACCTGAAGAAGTATAGCTGTAAATCATTGTATGTGATTACTGGGAGGAAGAACATTCCAGAGAGAGGAAGCCAAACAAACATTCAAGGGCCTGAGGCAGGTATGCATTGGCTGTGTGTGAGGAGCAGCCAGGAGGCCAGTGCTTCATCTATCCCAGTTGTTATTATTAAAGTATTTTCAAATCCAAGACTTCATGTCATTTCACCCTTGTATAACCTCAATATGTAATTCTAAAAAATATGGAAATTTTCTCCCTTATATAACTTTAATGCTTTATCATCCCTAATAACTTTTACACTGATTTCTTGGTACACTGGATTGTTTTAGTGTCATTCTACTGAGTACTAGTGAGAGTGAACATTTTCACCATAATGGTGCTACTGTTCTTAACTTGTTTGTGCTGTATTTTATACTTTTTATCTATTACTGTCCTAATTTTTTTCAGTCAATTTTTATGGACTTTATGAAATAAAAACATTATATACCCATTTCCACAGGGTGCTTTTTACTTCTTAAATTTTAATTTGGATTGGCATCTTTAAGTGTATGCTTTAATGTGTCTGTAGTCAGCTCTTTTGTGGTTATTACAGTTTCTAATTTTAGAAAATTAACTGACTTCTACAAACTTCGTAGATATTTTGTTCTTTTTAAAACATTTTTCTGCTATTTTCAATAGCATTTAAATCCATTTTAAAGTTCTTTTACAATAAGCTGTAAATTGAGAGTCCAAATCAATCCCCCCACCCGTGTCCCCATACCTTATTTTAGCACCATTTACTGAACAGCTGCTTATATCATCATTGTTTTATCTGCCTGTTCAGTTATAAGTTCTGATTTATGTTAGTTTGTATTTCAGGGCCTCTTTTTCTATTTCTTTTATCCATCTATCCACTTGTACCTGCAGAGATAGACAGGCCCAGGAGACAGTTTAATATATTTTAATTCTTTTTATTGGAAATTATCTCAAGTACAGAAAAGTAACAAACTATAGGCAGATATTCAAACAGTTATAGAATGAATTCTCATGGAACCATCACCCAGGTCAAGAACTACAACACTATCAGCACAGATCTCTCTTTGTCCATAGTATCTTTGTGTCCCTTTATACTTTTACCACCTAAGAGAGCCACACAATTTTTTATAGTCAGAGTTGATTCATTTGATTATATGAATATACCACAGTTTATTTTTCAGTTCTACTTTTCATAGGCAGTTATGTTGTTTCCAGTTTTTGACAGTTACAAATCACTACTATGAACATTTTCTATGCTATTTGAAAAGGATAGAAATGAATGGATCATAAGACATCATATCTTTAGCTGTCCATTTTTCAACTTTTCTTTAATGCCTATACTAGTTTACAATCCCACCAGCAGTATATAGGAGCTCCCATTGTTGCACATGCTTCCTAATGTATGGTATTGTCAAACTTAGATTTTTACCAATTGCTGAGTATATAGTGATACTTCAGTGTGGTTTAATTTGCATTTCCCTTTTTACTGATGAGTTTGAACACGTTTTCATATCATTATTCGTCTTTTGAAATTCTTCTTTAGTCAATTGCCTGTTCGTCTTTTTTACCTGTTTTTCTGTTAGATTGCCTGTATTTTTCTTAGTGATGTGTAAGAATTCTTTATATATTTTGCTTATGAGTATATTCCATGTTCTAAAAATTGCTAATATCTTCTTCTACTCTGAATTGTTTTTTAGCTCTCTTTATGGTTTCTTTTTGTGAACAGAAGTTCTTAATTTTGGTCAAATTTATCAATCTTTCCTTTTGTGCTTCACACTTATTAGGACTTATGTAAGAAATTCTTCCTTGGCCTATATTTGAATCTTATATAAACAGATCATGCTATCTGTACTTTTAGTCCTGTTTAAGAAACTTTTGCTTACCATAAGACCATAAAGATTTTCTCCAATGTTTTCTTCTCGATGTATGATTGTTGTTCCTTTATAAACTTTTCTTCTAAGGGGCTAAATTTTTACTGTAATATTCAGGTGTGGTTACCTTTATTCTGCCATATTTTGCTTCTGGTTGTATTTTTAAATCTGAGGAGTTATATCTGTTTCTTGTGATAGGAAATCCTTGGCAGTCATCTCTTCAAACATTACCTTGCTACCATTTCCTCTTTTCTCCCTTAAGCTCCTATTAAACAGACATTAGAACATCTGGATCACCTCCAATGGCTTAAACTCTTCATCTCTTTTTCCATTTATACTGCCTTTACATAGAATTCCTTGCCTCGATTTGTATTGATTCACTAATATATTCAGTTATGTGTGATCTTTTGGCTCTTCAGCTTATCCACTGTTTTTTAAAATTAGTATAGTTATTTATAAAATATAGTACATGCACAATAGGATATATATAACATTTAACTAACATAAAATTATAAGATAATAACATGTAAATCTCTAGATTTGCATATACAAGAGATTTGCTAGGAAATACACCTAGGAATATAATTGCTGGGTCTTGGCATACATTCTTTTTTTTTTTTCCCCCACCTTTAAAGAGTGATTTTTATTAAACTTCTTAAATTTGCTTTAAAAAATCAGTTAACCTGTTGGATCCTGATATCTCTAGATAGTCACTTCAAGTCTCTATTTCACTTAGCTTGTATAGACATATAGCCAAAAAAGAGGGTAAAGTCTTCTGGGGCTTTGTCAGGGAATTTAGTGGACATTAAAACACACCAGACAGGCTGTGTGGCCCAGTTGACTTTAAATAGGCATACTTTCTTATTCAGCTTTACCAGGTAATACCAAGCTGTTTTCCAAGTGTCTGTATCACCATCTTTCCCTGTAACTGATATTGTAAGATTTTTTTCATTTTTTAACAATCTGATTGGTGAGTATAAAATCTCATTTTGGGGCTTCCCTGGTGGCACAGTTGTTAAGAATCTGCCTGCCGCAGCCGCATAGCACAGGGAGATCAGCTCGGTGCTCTGTGACCACCTAGAGGGGTGGGATAGGGAGGGTGGAAGGGAGACGCAAGAGGGAGGGGAATGGGGATATGTGTATATGTAGAGCTGATTCACTTTGTTATACAGCAGAAACTAACACACCATTGTAAAACAATTATACTCCAATAAAGATGTAAAACAAAAAGCATCCGCCTGCTGGGACTTCCCTGGTAGCACAGCGGTTAAGAATCTGCCTGCCAATGCAGGGGACACGGGTTCGATCCCTGGTCTGGGAAGATCCCACACGCCGCGGAGCAACTAAGCCCATGTGCCACAACTACTAAGCCTGTGTGCCACAACTGCTGAAGCCTGCACGCCTAGAGTCCATGCTCCACAACAAGAGAAGGCACTGCAATGAGAAGCCCGTGCACAGCAACAAAGACAATGCAGCCATAAATAAATAAATAGAATAGAATCTGCCTGCCAATGCAGGGGACATGGGTTCGAGCCCTGGTCCGGGAATATCCCACGTGCCACGGAGCAACTAAGGCCATGTGCCACAACTACTAAGGCCCACGCGCCTAGAGTGCATGCTCCGCAGCAAGAAAAGCCACCGCAATGAGAAGACTGTGCACTGCAACGAAGAGTAGCCCCTGCTTGCCGTGTGCAGCAATGAAGACCCAACGCAGCCAAAAAAAAAAATCTTATTTCATTGTTTTAAATTGAGTTTTCCTGGTTACTGTTGAAGATGATTATTTTTCCACATGTTTGGCCAATAGTGTCTCTTCTGTGTAATACCATTTTTTTTTAAACTGCTATCTCTCCCTTCTCTTAATTGCAGTAGCTGACCCTATGCTCCACTTCATCTGATTTGATAATCTGCACTTTTTTTTTTTAAGATTTATTTATTATTTATTTTATTTATTTTTGGCTGTGTCGGGTCTTAGGTGCAGCACACCGGATCCTCGTTGAGGCATGCAGCATCCTTCACTGTGGTGCACAGTCTCCTCACTGTGGCATGCATGCTTTTCTCCAGTTGTGGTGTGCAGGCCTTCTCCTCTCTAGTTGTGGCATGCAGGCTCCAGGGCACATGGGCTCTGCAGTTGTGGCACGCGAGCTCAGCAGTTGTGGCGTTCGGGCCCAGCTGCCCTGTGGCATGTGGGGTCCCAGTTCCCCAACCAGGGGTCGAACCCACGTCCCCTGCACTATAAGATGGATTCTCTATGACTGGACCACTACAGAAGTCCCTATAATGCCATTTTGATCATTTTTTTATTAGACTATTTGTCTTTTTCCTAAAGTTTATAGGAATTCCTTATATATATTCTAGGTACTAATTTTTTGTCAGTAGCATGTTTTATAGACATCTTTTCCTGTTGTAGCTTATTTATTCATTTTCTTTATGACATCTTTTGATGAACAGTAATCCTTTGTGTTATTATGGTTACATTATATATTTAATAGTTAAATTATATATAATTATATAGTTTTATATAATTATACATAATTATAATTATATGTTTATTTAAAAATTCTGCTTTTTTCCTTCCCAGGCTTCACACCTTTGGGGTCATAAGAAACCTTTTCCTAGCCCCATTTTCTCCTATTTTTTCTTCCAAGAATGTTTATGTTTTTACTTTCTTATTAAAGCCCTGTTAAGGTACCTGGAGTTGATTTTCACAAATGGTATGAGATCAGTTATAATTTTTTCCCCGTAGAGAAAACAAATTATTTTTGCCCCACTGAATGAAGAGTCCATTTGTTTTCCACTGATCCACAGTCACATATTAAAATTCCATGTATACATAGGTCACTCTTATTCCATTGGCCTTTTTATCTGTACCTGTCCTAATTACTCTTGCTTTTATCAAAAGTCCTGATCTCTGATGGGACAGGTCCCTCCACCTTTTTCTTCAGAAGTATTTGATTATACTTGTCTTTTTGGTCTTCCATATAAATTTTAAAATTACATTAAGTAAAATTTCATTTATGTTGTTTTTTTGTCAACATCCATTCATGATAAAAACTCTGAACAAAGGGGGAACATATCTCAACATACTAAAGTCCATTTGTGACAAGCCCACAGCTAGCATCATACTCAGCGGTAAAAAATTGAAAGTTTTTCCTTTAAGATCAGGAATGAGACACGGATCCCCACTCTCACCACTTTTATTCAACATAGTACCGGAAGTCTAAGCCAGAGCAACTATGGAAGAAAAAGAAATATAAGTCATCCAAATCAGAAAGGAAGAAGTAAAACTGTCACTATTTGCAGATAACATGATATTATATATAGAAAATCCCAAAGACTCCACTAAAAAAAGTTAGAATTATTTATTTAATTTTATTGAAGTATAGTTGATTTACAATGTGGTGTTAATTTCTGCTGTACAGCAAAGTGGTTCAGTTATACATATATACATTTTTAAAAGCACTATTTCTTCTTAATGTTTTCTTTTTTTAAATATTTTCTTTCACTTATTTATTTTGTTTGGCTGCGTTGGGTCTTCATTGCTGTGCGCGGGCTTTCTATAGGTGCGCCAAGTGGGGGTTACTCTTCGTTGTGGTGTGCAGGCTTCTCATTGCAGTGGCTTCTCGTTGTGGAGCACAGGCTCTAGGCACGTGGGCTTCAATAGTTGTGGCACACGGGCTCAGCTGTTGTGGCTCACGGGCTCTAGAGCACAGGCTCAGTAGTTGTGGTACATGGGCTTAGTTGCTCCGCGGCACATGGGATCTTCCTGGACTAGGGCTTGAACCTGTGTCCCCTGCATTGGCAGGTAGATTCTTAACCACTGCGCAACCAGGGAGGTCCTATATATACATTATTTTACTATTCTTTTCCATTATGGTTTATCATAGGATACTGAATATAGTTCTCTGTGCTATACAGCAGGACCTTGTTGTTTATTCATTCCATATATAATAGCTTACATCTGCTAACCCCAACCTCCCACTCCATCCCTTCCCAAATCCCCTCCCCCTTGGCAACCACAAGTCTGTTCTCTATGTCCGTGAGTGTGTTTCTGTTTCATAGATAGGTTCATTTGTGTCATATTTTAGATTCCACATATAAGTGATATCATGTGGTATTTGTCTTTCCTTTTCTGATTTCACTTAGTATGATAATCTCTAGTTTCACCTATGTTGCTGCAAATGACATTATTTCGTTCTTTTTTATGGCTGAGTAGTATCCCATTGTATATATTTACCACATCTTCTTTATCCATTCCTCTGTCAATGGAAACTTAGATTGTTTCCATGTCTTGGCTGTTGTGAATAGTGCTGCTGTGAACATAGGGGTACATGTATCATTTTGGATTAGAGTTTTGTCTAATCCAAATGCCCAGGAGTGGGATTGCTGGATCATATGGTAATTCTGTTTTTAGAAAAACTGTTAGAATTAATAAATGAATTCAGTAAAGTTGCAGGATACAAAATCCACATAGAAAAATCAGTTGCATGTCTATACACTAGTAATGAACACTCAGAGAAATTAAAAAAAAAATCTCATTTACAAGTGCATCAAAAAAAAAAGAATAAAATACCTAGAAATAAATTTAACTAAGGAGGTGAAAAGACCTGTACATTGAAAACTATAAGACACTGATGAAAGAAATTGAAGAATTCACAAATAAATGGAAGGCTACTCCATTTTCATGGATTGGAAGAATTAATATTGTTAAAATGTTCATACAACCCAAAGTAGTCTACAGATTCAATGCACTCCCTATCAAAATTCCAAGGCATCTTTCAGAGAAATAGAACAAACAATTCTAAAATTTGTATGAAACCTACAAAAGACCCTAAATTGTCAAAGTAATCTTGAGAAAGAAGAATAAAGCTGGAGGCATCATGCCTCTTGATTTCAAACTAGATTACAAAGCTGTAGTAAAAATAGTATGGTATTGGCATAAAAACAAACACATAGATCAATGGAACAAAAGAGAGCCAAGAAATAACTGTGCTTTGCAAATAAGTCCATCTGTACCATTTTTCTAGACTCCACATATAAGTGATATTATATGAAATTTGTCTTTCTCTTTCTGACTTACTTTACTCTATATGACAATGTCTAGGTCCGTCCATGTCACTGCAAATGGCATTACTTGGTTTCTTTTTATGGCTGAGTAATATTCCATTGTATATATGTACCACATCTCCTTTATCCATTCCTGTCGATGGATATTTAGGTTGCTACCATGTCCTGGCTATTGTACATAGTGCTGCAGTGAACATTGGGTGCATGCATCCTTCTGAATTATGGTTTTCTCCGGATATATGCCCAGGAGTGGGATTGCTGGGTCATATGGCAGCTCTATTTGTAGTTTTTTAAGGGACCTCCATACTGTTCTCCATAGTGGCTGTACCAATTTACATCCCCACCAACAGTGTAGGGGTGTTCCTTTTTCTCCACACCCTCTCCAGCATTTACCATTTGTAGATTTTTTGATGATGGCCATTCTGACCAGTGTGAGGTGATACCTCATTATAGTTTTGATTTGCATTTCTCTAGTAATTAGTGACATTGAGCGTCTTTTCATTTGTTTTTTGCCGATCTATATGTCTTCTTTGGAGAAATGTCTATTTAGATCTTGTACCCAGTTTTTGATTGGGTTGTTTGTTTTTTTGATATTGAGCTGTATGAGCTGTTTGTATATTTTGGAGATTAATCCCTTGTCAGTTTCTTCATTTGCAAATATTTTCTCCTGTTCTGTGGTTTGTTTTTTAACTGAGATATCCCTCCTCTAACCCTCTGTTCTTCCTCCCCAGGTGTGATTGTAACATAGCTTTATTTTAGAATTTTCCTTTATTATCATCCAGTGGATTCCCTTAGGATCATCCCTTTGATTCCCTTAACTCCTTCCCTTTGAATTTGTTTTGATTCTCTTCTGTATTTGCATGCCTTGGATACTTTTGTATACCTAGACTGTTGGATCTCTTGCCTTCCTCTTTCTTGATTTGTTTCCTTATTATTCTGAAGCACATCTTTCAAAAGCAACCAAGGGAAGGATGCAAAAGAAGTAAATAGAAAGTATATTTTGTGAATCCTTTCATGAATAAAAATGTTTCCATTTCACTCTCCTAATTTGATTGATAATTTGACTGGAGATGTCATTTTAGGTGGAAAAACTTAGTTCAACTTTTTAAAGGCATTGCTCTGAGGATTTCTAAAATCTTCTGTTATCTAGTGTTGTAGAGAAGTCCAAAACCCATTCAGTTCTTAATTCTTTTAAGTGACCTGTTTAATCTCTTTGGAAGCTTTTAGCATTTGTTATTTATTTATGATGTTCTAATATTTCATGTTGAGGTATCATGATGTTGATTTTATTCTTTCATGTACCAGGGCACTCACTTATTCCAGAAACTAAAAATCTCTGAAATTTTCTTCTGTAATTTTGTTGATCATTTGTTCCGCATTGTTTTCTCTTTTTCTCTGTTCTCTATGTTTCAATGTTTATTGATCATTTTTTATGTCCAGTGCTTGGCACCATGTCTGACACATAGTAAGAGCTCATTAAATTTTTTGAATGATTGAACACTCGTAATTCAGATCTTAAATTTTTTGTGCTACCTCTAGAATTTCTTTTTCTTTTTTTTAAATTGAAGTATAGTTGATTTACAATGTTGTGTTAGTTTCTGGTGTATAGTGAAGTGATTCAGTTATACGTGTATATATACATATTTTTTTTCATGTAGTTCTCTGTGTTATACAGTAGGACCTTGTTTATCTATTGTTGTTTATCTATTTTATATATAGTAGTTTGTATCTGCTCTTTTTTCTTTTTTCTAGTTTCCATCTCTCTCTCTCTCTCTTTTTTTTTTTTTTTTTGCAGTTCGCCGGCCTCTCACTGTTGTGGCCTCTCCCGTTGCGGAGCACAGGCTCCGGATGCGCAGGCTCAGCGGCCATGGCTCACGGGTCCAGCCGCTCCGCAGCATGTGGGATCTTGCCGGACCGGGGCGCAAACCTGTGTCCCCTGCATCGTCAGGCAGACTCTCAACCACTGCGCCATCAGGGAAGCCCTCCATCTCTCTTTTTATGTTGTACTTTCTGTGAGGTTTTATTAAGTTCTCATCTTCGTATTTTTATTTAAAAAAACATTCTCAGTATTTCTTTTTCTGACATCATTCTCTATGGAATTGCTATATAACATTGTTTTTAGAAGCATTTTCTTTTTTTTTTTTTAGAAGCATTCTTCTTTTGAATTTTGTTTTTTTCCCTCCACTGTCTCTCCTGTTTCTGTTTGTGTATTTTAAGCTCTTATTTTTTGTTTTTGTTTTTAATTAATTAATTTATTTTTGGCTATGTTCGGTCTTCGTTGCTGCACACGGACTTTTTCTAGTTGTGGCGAGTGGGGGCTACTCTTCGTTGTGGCGCACAGGCTTCTCATTGCGGTGGCTTCTCTTGTTGCCGAGCACAGGCTCTAGGCATACGGGCTCCAGTAGTTGTGGCATGCAGGCTCAGTAGTGTGGCTCATGGGCTCTAGAGTGCAGGCTCAGTAGTTGTGACACATGGGCTTAGTTGCTCCGTGGCATGTGGGATCTTTCTGGACCAGGGCACGAACCTGTGTCCCCTGCATTGGCAGGCAGATTCTTAACCACTGCACCACCAGGGAAGTCCCTTAAGCTCTTATATTTAATGTTTTCCGGAAATAGCTAGTGACTCAAAGCTATTTGCTCATATAAAACTGTGGCATTAAAAAGCTGATTTGAGCTTGTTTGTGACAAGATTTGTAGATTTATTGGTGGTAGTTACTGCAGAGTGATCTGCCTAGAACAGTTCATTGGCTGACACCACCTATCAGGTCTTTTCTCTTGGGCTGATTTTCTCCAGAATGGGATCCTCTACTTTCTTTCTGGAATTAATAAAATAAGCGTGGCTGCCTGATTCTTGAGAGTTTACTGGGTATAGTGGACTGTGGAATCAGCCTGCTATATGGAGTAGGTTTGAGAATGTGAAGTCTGTCTATTTCTTACAGATTTTCAAGTAGTTATCCTTTTTGCAACCCTTATGCACCCTAGTTTCAAGGGTACCTGGTGTTTGCATGCTTGAAAATATCTGGTATTCTACAGTAAGACTAATCTGTGACTTAGGTTTCAAGGCTCAAGGTTAATACATCATTTATTACTATTCCATCTATTCTCTAGTTTCCAAATTTTTGTTGATGCTTTTTTCCCCATTCTCATTGTCCTCATGGAGTTTCCTCTTTTGTTGAATCTCATTACTATCTTTAGTGGCACTTCATGAAAGAGCAGTAATAAATGCATATATTCAATGTGCCATATTTGCAAAAAGTGTGTCCTTTTTATTTTTAATCAATTAATTTTTGGGCCGCGTTGGGTCTTTGTTGGTGTGCGCAGTCTTTCTCTAGTTGCAGCAAGCGGGGGCTGCTCTTCGTTGCGGTGTGTGGGCTTCTCATTGCAGTGGCTTCTGTTGTTGCAGAGCACAGGGTCTAGATGTGTGGGCTTCAGTAGTTGTGGCACCTGAGCTCAGTAGTTGTGGCTCAACGGGCTCTAGAGCACAGGCTCAGTAGTTGTTGCACATGGGCTTAGTTGCTCCGTGGCATGTGGGATCTTCCCGGACCAGGGATTGAACCTGTGTCCCCTGCATTGGCAGGTGGATTCTTAACCATTGCGCCACCAGGGAAGTCCCTGTCCTTTTTCCCTAGAGGAAATTTTTAGACATTTTTCATTAAGGAGTATATATTTAAATACTTTCTTATTGAGTCAGTCAGTAAATACTTGATCTTCCAATATGTACCATGTACCATGCTCAGAGTTGGATACACATTGATGAAGACAATAGACATTTTCCTTGCCTTCACAGAACTTAAGACCTATTGAAGGAAAAGATAGTAAATGAACCTAAATAAGTATGTAATTACAAATTATGAAAATCCTGTTAAGGAAGGGAACAGAGTGCTAAAAATATAATTACAAGGAGGGTGTAATTTGGTCATAGGATCAGAGAAGACCTCAAAAAGTATGATCTTTATGTAGAGATTTGGAAAATGAGTAATAGTTACCAAGGCAAAGAGTAAAAGAAAATACCTTCTATACATAAGGAAAAGTACCTAGAAAGATCTAAACAGGGACTAATAATTAGGAGCATTTGAAGAACTATAAAATAGGACCAACGTGGATGGAGCTTAGAAACCAAAATGGAGCATAGTGTGAGATTTGGTTGAAAGGCAGGCAGGAACAAGATCATTCAGAGTTTTGTAGACCACATTCAGGAGTTTGGCTTTTATTGTAAGAGCAATAAAAGGAAACCACCAATGGATTTTAAGCAGAGCATTGGCAGGCTAATGCCATTCTAGTGACATGGATTCAAGACTACAAACCTCAAGTGGAGAAACTAGGTTGGAGGCTATTCCAGTATTCCAAGGGAGAGATATTTCATATTAGGTATTATATTGAACATAAAGGGAAGAGTGTCAGGATATATTTAGGAACAATATTAAACAGTATTTGCTAAATAATTATATGAGAGTAAGATGAATAAGATGGTACTAGAATGATCTTCACTTTTTTGGCTTGAGGTTTTTCCTCTGGGTCCATAGTGTGGTCTTCAAAACACTTCACTTGCCTAACATCCATATTTTTATATGGAAATTCTTCCATAATATTATCTCCCAAATACTAAATAATTATTTAATACCAAGTATTTTTTCATATAGTATTCCCAGTCCTCACAATGATTATAAGAGTTAGTTATCATTCCTGTCATATAGACAGACAGTTGGGGACTCAGAAAGATGAACTAATTTGCCCAAGGAAACAAAGCTTGTAATTAACTGAGTTTGAGTTCAAAACTCATACAACTGAATCTTGTACCTCTGATCTTTCAATAGCAATACACTGCCTCCCATTATATTCTTTTCACTTCTCTTTGAACCTACAAATGCCCTTCCTGTCAGTTGGTCATCACTACTACAGTGCTTGTGCACTTGTTAAGTCCTCTCCTCTTTTTTCCTAAGTTCAGAATTACAGAATTCCAAGGCATAGTATTTTCATCAAACCCCAAGCATATACCATATCGAGCCACAGAAAATCCTCCCTATATAACACTCATGCTAGGTTCATTCAGCACCTGACTTTTCTTAAGGTACTCTCCCATCTGGATTACCACCTTCTATTTCTCTGTCATTGGTTGAAGAGAACCTAAGCCTCTAGTTACTTAATCTAGAATTTTCAGCAATGATGGAAATGTCTGATATTTGTGATTTCCAGTATGGTAGACACTAGCCATATTTGGCTATTTCTAACACTAGAAATGTGGATATTGTCACTGAGGAACTGAATTTGAATTTTTATTTACTCTTAATTATGTTAAATTCAAATAGACATATATGCTAGTAGCTACTGTAATGGACAATACAGATCTAACCAGGGCCTGGCAAACTTTTCAACAGGCCAGATAGTAAATATTTTAGGCTTGCAGTCAATGTGGTCTCTGTTGCAACTGTAGCTCAAAAACAGCCATAGACAATACATAAGTGAATAAATGTGGCTGTGTTCCAATAAAACTTTACTTATAAAAATGACTGCAGGGCTGCAGTACATAGTTTGCCAACCCCTGAACATTCTTCCTTAGACATATTCATTTAATCCTGACAACCACCCTATTAAGTGGTATGATCATTCCCCTTATTTACAGTTCATGCTGTGCGCCGCTTTTATATGTGTGTTTGCATATGATGTGAGATGTTGTGTGTATGTATGATTAGAGCCATCCTGTAACAAGGGAGTCTAAGGCATCTGTATATTTAGCAAGCTCCCATAAGTAATTCTGATTTATAGCAACGTTTAGAAACCAGTGGCTTACTTACTGTCCTCACCTTACTATGTCATCTCTCTTCACTCTTCTTTTCTTGTCCATTTTTAAAAATTTCAGTTTAATTCTCCCATTTTAATTGAAGTTTTATTTCTCCCAAACAAGAAAAATGTGAGTGATTGCTTTCATATTTTCTTTCAGTCCTGGAGTCAAGATGTGAGACCAAGAAATTATTTCTGAAGAAGGAAATTTATGAAATAGAGTCAGCCCAGTGGGAGATAATGGAAAGACTTACAAGACATGACCTTCAGTGCTCTAGTTTCAGAGATGATTGGGAATGTAATGGCCAGTTTGAGAAACAACATGGCTCTCAGGAGGGACATTTCAGTCAACTGATATTCACCCATGAAGGCATGCCCACTTTTAGTCAACATCCATCCTTTACATTACAGCAAATCATTAGTAATAAAGAGAAATACTGTGCAACTAAGGAATATAGGAAATCCTTTAGACATGACTCACAGCTTACCACCCATCAGATAATTCATACTGTTGAGAAACCCTATGAATGTAAGGAATGTGGAAAGGCCTTTAGACATCCCTCAAGACTCAGTCATCATCAGAAAATTCATACTGGCAAGAAACCCTTTGAATGTAAGGAATGTGGAAAAACCTTTATTTGTGGCTCAGACCTTACTCGACATCACCGAATTCACACTGGTGAGAAACCCTATGAATGTAAGGAATGTGGAAAGGCCTTTAGTAGTGGCTCCAACTTCACTCGACATCAGAGAATTCACACTGGTGAAAAGCCCTATGAATGTAAAGAATGTGGGAAGGCCTTTAGTAGTGGCTCAAACTTTACTCAACATCAGAGAATTCATACAGGGGAGAAACCCTATGAATGTAAGGAATGTGGCAATGCCTTTAGTCAGAGCTCACAACTTATTAAACATCAGAGAATCCACACAGGTGAGAAACCCTATGAATGTAAGGAATGTGAAAAGGCTTTTCGTTCTGGTTCAGACCTTACTCGACATCAGAGAATTCATACTGGTGAGAAGCCCTATGAATGTAAGATATGTGGGAAAGCCTATTCTCAGAGTTCACAACTTATTAGTCATCATAGAATTCATACTAGTGAGAAACCCTATGAATATAGGGAATGTGGGAAGACCTTTAATTATGACTCACAGCTGATTCAACATCAAAATTTGTACTGGTGATAAAACATAGAATATATGAAATGTGTGCAAATGCTTTTATTTACAGTTCAAAACTATTAACATCAACTATTTAACAAAAGAGAATTTATCTCTATATTAATCCCTCTAAATAGAATAAGGTAGAAACATCTTATTTGCTGACTACAGCTTGTTCAGCCCAAGAAAAATCATGTAGGAGAAACACCCTATGAGTAGAATACGTTTTGGAAGCCATTTAATAAAAGCCCCTATTTCCCTTGCCATCAGGTAATTCAGTCTAGTAAATACTCAAAATGACAACAGCACTTCTGGCACCTTTCTAACCTTATCTTAAACATCAGAGAATACATGCTGAAATGTAATCCTGTGATTTTCATTTTATTTTCCCCCCAATTTGTCTATAGTTGTAATATTCTTAATCTTTTAATCCATTTAAATTTATATAACTGTAAAGTCCATCTGTGTATATCATGGTTTATAAAATATCTTTATTTTTAAGATACCTTTAATACCCAAGAGCAGTGACCTCTTTATTTTTGAAGATAGCTTATTCCTTTTGCTCTTTACAAAATTTAGACTTTCTTGTTGTAGAAACGTTCATGTAATGACTTACCACTCAGTAAATAGAGATCCTTTACTATCTTCATGGTGTTTTCCTTGTGTTGCTGTAATATCATTTCATCAAATCCCTATTGATAGACATTGTAGTTTCCTCCAGTGTTTTTGCCATTATACACAGTGCCCTGATGGGCATTCTCCCTAGGTGTATCTTTGTGTCATGTCTTTTATTTTAATTGCAGAAATAATGCCTCAATATATATTTTCCTTATAATAGGTTTAAACATTACAAGTAAGGTCTTTGACAACTATCCTTATACCCATATCCCTCCTTGTTTAGTATTTATCCTTCCTGAGCATTTTTCTATGTTTTTATACATATATGTTTTGGTAGAAATTATAAAATGGGGATAATTATAATACCTACCTCATAATTTTGTGTGAGGATCAAATAAAGAGACACAAAGTGCTTAGAATTGTGCCTGTCATATAATAAATAGATACCCACAGAATGTTGGTCATGTTAATTGTATTCATCGTTGTCATTATTAGTATTATTTGTTGAAAAGCAACTGTTTCTACAGACCTTACTCAACATCAGACAGGACAGATAATTGAAGAAAGACCCATTGAAGGTAATGAATTAAGAAATTTTCCATTATCACTTACTTCCTATGGAACATGAAGTAATCCTGGGTGTTGGGGAAAGTAATGTGTGTAATGAGTAGGAAAGGCTGTATTCAGATTGGTATCCTTTTCATTACATCATATAATACCTAATATAAAGACATGATAATATAGACAAGACATTGGTGACACTGATTAAAAAATATGAAAAGACAAACAGCATTATGTTTGAAAATGAATATGCATATGTACATAAAGAGAAACCTTATAGTGACTGATTTTAAATGTTATACTGAATACAGTACTTCCAATACATTTGAAAACCTAAACAAAATTATTTTGTAGGAAAATAAAAATTACAGTATTGACTCAAAGAGAATTAAACTCTTGGGAGACTCATAAACACAGGTAAAAGGGGAAATTTAGCGTGAAATATAGTAGCTATTACTAATGAAGCATCAAACCCAATTTCTTTTCAGGCAGAACTCTTTTTTTAAAAAATTGGGGTATAATTGATACCAACATTATATTAGTTTCAGGTGCACAACATAATAATCTGATGTTTGTATACATTGGAAAATGACCAGCATAATAATCTAGTTAACATCCGCCACCATGCATACTTACAGAATGTTTTTTTTGTGATGAGAACAGGAAAGACTTTATCAAGTATTCAAGGAACTATTAGTTATATAGAAGTAGACATCTCATAACATACTCTAACATAATCCTGATGTTAGATAAGGATTAGGAGAACACAAACAGGAAGCTATTTTTCAGGGTCATCCATGAAGATATATACAAGCATACTAAAGAAAATAGCAAACTGTAGGTATCTATTAAATGAACAGAAATGAACCTGCATTGGGACAGTAACTGAAGAGGATCCCCAGTGCCCAGTTCGAGCTAATGAGTGCTATGAGAAAATGCAGGCCTTCTTTTGCCAGCTCTTCTGACTTTTGGGAAAATCCAGAAATCTACATTTTTTTCAGTGTGTGATAGCCCTTGATTTTTTAAATGGCAGCTAGGGTTTTGTTTGGTTCTTTTTTAAACATGGTATGGACCAAAGATATATTGACGCTGCAAGTAGCAAGTGACCCATAGCTTACTTTTGTTCTGGACACTAGAGCAGTGAGTGTGCAAAAGGCTCACAGGAGGAGTTTTTAATAGTGCAAATCCCTTAGCCCCAAGGAGACTTAAGGGTGGCAGGGGAATAGTGAAATACAAGATAATTTACCTGGAATTTCTTAGATGTGAAAAGTATTTTCAGAGATAAAGTAGCTAAGCTCCAAATACAGTTTTTTTTTAAGGACTTGATCCAGTCCCATATTTTCTACATGCAGTTTTTTATTCTCAGCATCATGTCATTTAAAAACTAGGGTATATTTTATATGTTGTAATCCCATTCTTGAGCTATATAACTGTATACACATGCAGCTGAAAATAAGAATAAAGAGTTAACCTATTGAGAAAAATAGGTTAGCCAGACCATCACTCTAGCAGAAAATATGTCACTGGAATTATGCATTCTGTTTTAGACCAAGGGTCAGCAAACTTTCTGTAAAGGGCCAGAAAATAAATATTTTACCCTCTGTATGTCATACTATTTCTGTTGCAACTACTCACCTCTGCCATTATAGTGTGGAAGCCTACTAAAATTTCTTAAGAAATCCTGAAGTTTAAAAAAAAAGTCCCACAGCTTAGCTTTGTTTAGGTTTAGGTTAGTGTTTGAGATGGGCCTTTACTGTGCCTCAATTTTCATGCTCAGCAAGCAGCTTCCTACATTGAATGGTACCATTCTGTGGAAGGAAAATCCATATATCCAAAGTTACTATAGATCTGTCCTTCTATGCTCCACTTTCTTTTTTCTTAGATCCCATATTAGAGGACTTTAAAAAACAAAACAAAACATTGAGCTACTTTATTTTTTACGAGGCATGAAGAAGTAAAATATTTAATAATCAATTTGAGATAAGTAGAGTGAGCAACATATCTGCAGATGGTAGAATTAGTAAAGACGAGGCTGTTTTATTCTAATATTCTGCATTACACTAAAATGAGAACTAAGTGAAATTTTATATTCTTTTGTCATTTTAAAGTCATTTATTGAGTTCCTCATCTAAAATTACAGAAGTAATGCATTTGCACTTGAACCAATGAAACAATGCCAGTAAAAAGAAAAAAACATTATCTCTGCTCCTCTCCATTCCTCACTCCCTTCCCCTTTGTCTATTTCCTTCTGAGTAATGTCTAAACCTCGTGTATCTCCCCCATATACTTCTTCAAGCTTAAACAGTAACACAAATAAATTATTTTAGTATTTTTTACCCCCCCAAATGGATGATACTTTATACATTTCTCTGTAATTTGCTTTTTTACATTCAACAGTACATTTTGGATTTTCTTTCAAGTCAGTAAATGATGATTGAACTTAGTTGTTTTAATGCTTACAGTATATTCCACAGTATGCTTATACCAATACCTACTCAACTACAGTATTTCCCCAGTTGTGATATTTCATATTATCTCCTTTGCCATTTAAAATTAGTGCTGCAATAAACATTCATATATTATATTCTTGTCTATTTACTTTATTTCTATAAAATAGGTTTCCCAAAACATTTCCAATGTTTTCCATGTTTCTTAGAAAAATATTGCTTATAGAAAATTTCAGAGGACAAGAGGATAAAGGAAAAAAGTGCAGGTTTTCATATATGTGTTTATGTGGGTGTGTACACACACAGATTTAACACTTAATCCATCTGGATTGATTATTATATATGGTGTGATATAGTATGTTGGCTTGTTCTCATCCAGAAATAAAGCCAATTATGCCAGAAACAATTATTAAAGTATTGAACTATTAAACTATTCATCTTCTACTGAATTAAAATACTATCTTTCATATATTAAATGCTCATATCCTCAAACCTATTTGCCAGCAATCTTTGATTTATACTTTTCAGTAACTTACTACTTGTAAATAAAAATACATATAATTACATAGTTTTTATTTGAAAATAAAGACAAATGTGTCTTCATTAGAATTAAAATGTTTTTTAATCCAGTTCCAGTAAAAGTCCTCATTGGGATTATATTTTGAATTATTAAGTTTAAATATAGAGTATCCCAAATGAATGCATCATTGACACTGACTAGATATTCATTAATACATATGTATGTCTTGAAATTTCTTTGAGAGCTCTTCATCCTCCTTACTCTCTAATATCTTTATAATGTACATAAAATATAATATATATAGTCCTTAAGATATGCTAGTAATAATTGAAAGTTTAACATATTTTATTAGGGTATTGATTATAAAGAGATAAATTCTTTTGACCTTTTATAATGTGCAGATAAAAGATATACCCATCTCACAGTATTACACCTATTTTCTTGTCTTATTTCATGTTGTAGACCGGATGACAGTGGATTTTGAGCAGGACTTCTTTTTTAACAGATTTTCCCCATTTTTACAGGCTGAAGAGTTGGATTTTGAGGATAATTTCTGCTTCCTGTTTTCATCCCTACTCTTGTTTGTGTGTCATAAGAGAAATGATTTATTACCTTGGTGAAATGTATTAAAACACATAAATTACCTCCCTTTATTTGACCCTGAATTTCTCATGTTTCCTGGGGCAGGCTATGATTCTCTATGCTGACTCTGCAGACCCATTCCTCTGCTGGTATATGTCCCAATATCTAGAGTTTGAATGAAGTATTAGGTTATGCATTTTAACTCCAGGTTCAAGCTGCCTCTTTCAATAAAGCATTACCAAAAAAATGACCTATTTCTCAATCAGTCCAGAAATCAGGATGAGAGAGTTATAGCTAATTATCACCCACAAAAAATTTTTCTATAGCCATTTTTGTTTTATTTCTAATTTTAATGAAAACACATTAGTTACAGTCAATATGTTTTACATTTTATTAATTTGAGTGGATAAAGAATTCATTCAAATGGTTTTGAGTTGCTCATGGAAAATCTTAATGTGCTGAAGAACAAAGATACAGAACCAGAAACAATGCTCCAAATGAGGACATAGAGCTTGTGTGGTGAGATCACCACTGCTGCTGCTGTACACAGAATCCCCAACTTACACTACTGACACCATGGGTGCTGGGCTCTGGATGTTCCTGCTACTGCCACCTGTGTACCTGGGGTTACCCATCACCGAGATGGAATTTCCACAGTCCTTGTTCCTTTGTACTATCAGCTTGCTGTTTGGAGAGGAGTGTGTTTGAGTGCTGAAGCCTAGGTTCCATCCCTGTGCATTAGCTGCCGGGGAGACAGATACATTTTCAGATTAGTGAGGATCAGCTTCTGCTGCTTTTACATATATATATATATATATATATATATATATATATATATATAAAATTTTTTTTTTTTTGGCTGCGTTGGGTCTTTGTTGCTGTGCGTGGGCTTTCTCTAGTTGTGGCAAGTGGCGTCTACTCTTTGTTGCGGTGCGTGGGCTTCTCATTGCAGTGGCTTCTCTTGTGAGTCCTAGAGCACGGACTCTAGGTATGCGGGCTTCAGTAGCTGTGGCAGGTGGGCTCCAGTACGTGTGGTTCGCGGGCTCTAGAGCACAGGCTCAGTAGTTGTGGTGCACGGGCTTAGTTGCTCCTCAGCATGTGGGATCTTCCCGGACCAGGGCTCGAACCCCTGTCCCCTGCATTGGCAGGTGGATTCTTAACCACTGCGCCACCAGGAAAGCCCCCAGCCTCTGCTTCTTAAAGACGGATGTTTCCCATCATAGCAAGTGTACACATGAACTGGGCAGCCAAATGAATGGCCAGCGTTTATAAGATGGCATCCCGTTAATCATACATAATTCTTCCCACAGCTGAAAATGAAAACCTCACTTAAAATAATATGGCCATTCCCCCACTCAACTGAAAATGTGCTGGGTAATGTCTATACCTCTTCTCTGTCAGGATCCTTTGTAGACATTCCGTAAACTTTGTCTTAAGTGGTAACAACCTACATAGAAGAAAACGAGTAAAAAGAAATGTAATCATAATATATAGGTATATATAAATTAGATAGATGCTCCAGTCTTCTTCTCTGTAAATGACAGTTGTGACACACTCCCTTTTAATTTAGTAGATTGGGGAGTTTTTATAGGTAAAGTGACCTAAGCCTTTATGAAAAAAGGATCTGAATCCTTGTTGGTTATTATAGTTTTCTATTAACTTTTACTACTGGAAATGATTTAGAAGTAGGAGTTGACCCAGGGGAATCTTTGTGTTCTATCCATGTTCCATTTGGAAATTTCAAATCTATCTTTCCCTTGAGAGCCAGGATCAATCAGCCTGGCAAACACCAGCTTACACCCTTCTTCTTCTTCCACCCCAGCCTTTGGTCTGTTGTCCAGGGTCACAAGGAACTCTAAATAGCCAAGTTATAGGCTCACTTTACATTGTATTGGAATCACTGTTGAGTCCACTGGTGAAAGTATTTCTTCATATATTCTCTACATTATCCTTAGACAATGTTTTTGATACTTAGGTTTGACTTTCAGAATATGCTGAGATTTGATTATAATTTATGGTCTCGATATAAGGGGAGGGGAGCATGAGAAAAGTAACACTATTGCAAGATAACTACATCAGACAAGATCTTCAAACAGGTATCTCTATTAATGCATCTTGGCTTAAAGTTTAGGTTGTCTGCTAGTAGTATAGTTACATGAATTGCTTATTGTTTGTATGATATAATTTAATTTCAATTAATTAAATTTCAATTTTTTTAATTTCAACTTTTTGTATCCTTAAATTATAGATGTGTTTTCTAAACACAATATAGTTGCATTTTTTAAATTCAATATGACATTCTTTGTCTTTTAAATAGAGTATTAGATCTAATTTATTCAATGTAATTACTGATATATTTAGCTTTAAATCTACCACCTTTAATCTTTTGTTTATTTTGCCAATTCTATATTCTTTTTTTCCTCTTTGTTTTCTTCATGATTTTAAAAATTGTCATTTTGTTTTTACCTCTATTATTGGAAATTCTACATACTATTTCTATGCTTTAAGGGTTACTTCAGAAAATATCATGAATACTAAAACCTATCAAGGTCTAAAACAGTTCATATCTTTATTCACTCCCATGACAATAGAACATACTTAGAGTACTTTAGCTACATTTATCCACCCATATACCAATGTAGATTATTGTTTTCTTGCATATTTATTATCTTTTTTTAACCTCATAGACATAATTTTTTATAGTCAATGTTCATTTACATTTGCCCCCATAATTCCTATATTGCTTTTCATTTATTCTTGTTTCTCAACACTTCCATTGGGGATCATTTTCCCTATGTCTCATTATTATTTTATTTCAGTGGATAGTATTTTATTTCAGCTAACATTCCACTCTACTAACTTTCATTGCTACTGTGAAAAGTCAGCTGTCAGTCTAATGGTTAATTTGAAGGTAATTTATCCTTTCTTGTTTGCCGTTTTAAGATTTTCTCATTGTCTTTGATTTTATGCAGTTTCTCCATAATGGGTCTAGGTTGAAGGATTTGAGTCAATGGTTTAGAGACTGTCATCATCTTTGGAAATTGTTCATTTATTGTTTCTTCTAATATTGAAGTTTAGTTGCAACTCCAACTCTATCTGGCATATCTTTAAACTCTCTTTTATATATAGCCTCATTTTGTCTCTCTGTGATAGATTCTGTGTATTTTTATCTTTCTTCCAGTTAAGTAATTCTCTTTTCTGTTTTGTCCAATTTTGTGCCCAACCTGTACAATAAGTATCTAATTTCGGTTATTGTACTTTTCCCATATGAAAGTTTTACTTTGTTCTTTTTCAAATCTGTAATTTTTATAGATCCCTACACATATTTTAAGAAATAAAATCGAGGTTTAAACATAAGCAGAGTTCTTTGGTAACTTGTATCTATGATTCAAATGAAGGCCTATTGTCACTATCTTGTGTTTCTGCTGGTTCTCTTTCATAATACCTTGTTTCACTGAGGGCTTAGTTTCTTTTACCACATGCTTCTCATTGACCTTGAAAATAATTATTTGTGAAGATTCCCTGAGATCAAGAAACAATTAATATTACTTCCGCCAGGAAGATAGGGGTACCTGTTGGAGATTACCTTAAACCATGTTCAGGGCTTGAATTCCTGTCCCATACAGGTTTTGTCTACTCAGACTCTAAATATGCTTGAGGGCTAGTAGGCATGATATCTTATGCTTTTAGAATTCCAGTGTTTGTTCATTCTCTGTGTAACTGGAACAGTTTTCCAGCAAATACAAATGTTTTCAGGCTTGAGTGGCTTTCAACAGCACTGACTTTTCCCCTCCATGTTTACATGCTGTGAAGGAGGAGAAAAGTTATAATTCCTGAGACTCTGTTGTTCATCATTGTTGTTTTTTTAAATCTTTTTTTATTGCAAAAATAAAACACACACAGAAAAACCACAAAAATATACCCAAATGAATTGTTATAAGACAAATACCCCTGTAACCATCACTCAGGTCAAAATATAGAAATTTACCAGATAAGTCAGAAATTCCTCCACATGTTCTGTCCCAATCATTACCTTGCCCTGTCTCCAAAAGTAACCACTACCACTCTCCTAACTTTTCTTCCTTGTGTTATTTCTTCCTTGTGTTTCTTTATAATTTATCCATTTGTACATCTCTAAACACTATGTTTTACCTTACTGCTTTTTTTAATTTGACACGTCTTTTAAGTTTCTTTTAACCTACAATATTTCTCCATACTCATCTGTTAATAACTGTTTTTTAGTTTTGCTGGGTATAAAATATTTGGCTCATATTTTCTTTCATTGAGTATTTAAAATATGCTAATTCATTTTATATTTCTAAATATACTGTATTTACTGTCAAAATGTCTGATGATAACCTGACATTTTTTTTTCCCTTTAAAAGTCACTTATGGACTTCCCTGATGGTGCAGTGGTTAAGACTCCATGCTTCCAATGCAGGGGGCATGGGTTTGATCCCTGGTTGGGGAAGTTCCACATGCCAAGCAGTGCAGCCAAAAAAAAAGTCACTTATATTTATTTCTCCCTAGGTGCCCAAATAATTTTTTTCTTTTCTTTAAATTAATTTTACTAATATGACTTGTAGTTTGTTGTTCTTAATTGATATTCTCAGGTACACCATCTACTTTTTCAATATGCAGTTGCAAATCTTTTTTATATCAGTATTATTATTATTATTCTAAGTTTTTAGTATTCTGTTCCTTTGCTTTTGTTTTCTTCTTCAGGAACTTCTGTTAATATATTTGATCTTCTTTGCCTGTCTCCAATATTTTTCTCTGTCTCTCAAGTCGTTTTAAATTTCTTTCTTCATTTCTTTCCAATTTTAGAAATTTTCCTAATTTTTACCTTCTATTTTTCTCTTAGGCATTTCTTGGTTTAGTCATTGTTGTATTCCTTCTAGTTGAGTCTTTCTTTCCTTTTTAAAAAAAAATTTTTATTAGAGTATAGTTGATTTACAATGTTGTGTTAGTTTCAGATGTAGAGCAAAGTGAATTAGTTATACATATACATAAATCCACTCTTTTTTAGATTCTTTTTCCATATAGGCCATTACAGAGTATTGAGCTCCCTGTGCTATACACTAGGTCCATATTAGTTATCTATTTTATATATAGTAGTGTGATATATCAATCCCAATTTCCCAGTTTATCCCTCGCCCCCCATCCCCTGGTAACCATAAGTTTTGCTTTATACATCTGTGACTCTACTTCTGTTTTGTAAATAAGTTCATTTGTACCCTTTTTTTTAGATTCTACATATGTGATATTATATGATATTTGTCTTTCTCTGTCTGACTTACTTCACTCAGTATGGCAATCTCTAGGTCCATCCACATGTTGCTGCAAATGGCACTATTTTGTTCTTTTTATAGCTGAGTAATATTCCATTGTATATATGTACCACATCTTCTTTACTCATTCTTCTATTGATGGACATTTAGTTTGCTTCCATGTCCTGGCTATTGTAAATAGTAAATAGTGCTGCAATGAACATTGGGGTGCATGTATCTTTTCAAATTATGGTTTTCTCTGGGTATATGCCTGGGGTGGGATTGCTGGGTCATATGGTAGTTCTATTTTTAGCTTTTTAAGGAGAGTCTTTATTTCTGAAATGACTTTTATTTCTAATTCTTTTCTGAGTTAGTACCCCATTTCTGAATTTTTTTCATTCTAATTTATATTGTTCTTTCATATTTTGTATCATTTTCTAAATGCAGTATTAGCTCATTTTGAAATAGTCGGTTCCAATTTTGATCTTTCTGATATGCTTTCATTGTCTGTAAGGATGTTATTGTATTCCTTATTCTCTCTCTCTCTTTTAAAATGGTAACTTTTATGGAGTTGGTCTGATACCTTTCTGTTACTTATTTTTATATAGTAGTTTCCCTGAACCACTTTAGAAGGAGGCTTGATTCAGGATAATTATTTATACCTACAGAGCTGTTTCTGTAGGCTTCACACAGTGTTGAAAAAGAAATACACACACACACACACACACACACACATATATGGCCTTTCTGACACTTAATTGCTCTCTTCTTCCCTCCCACTTTTATCTGGACCTTGACTTCGATTCTGTTTTCCCTGTCCAGCTCAATTATGATTCCCCATTCTTTGCATTTTCTCCTCAGGGAGGAACTTTCTCCTGGAAAGAAATTTGGGCTGTCTACTTTGAAAGTTCTCACAGACAAAGCTTCACAAGCCCCTTCAGATCTTCCGTCGTGGACAACTTGCACTCCTCTCCCATTGGTGTGTGCAAAGCTGCATCCCATTTCAGCTGTTGTTCTCAACTTGGCCCACTCTGCTTTCCAGTGAGTATGTTTTGGTGTTCTCTTGCTTTCAGGTTACTTCAGATGTCCAATTACTTTGCTTGGCTTCCTTCTTCATAGATGCACAGATTTACCATGCAGGTATTGCATTATGATTTTTCCCTATCTGCTTTTATTTGGGGATTAATGGGTATGTTATCTGTATTAGTTTGCTGGGGCTGTCATAACAAATTACCACAAGCTGGGTGGCTTAAGCAACAGAAAATTATTTTCTCACAGTTCTTGTTACTATTAGTCCAAGATCAAGATGTCAGGAAGTCTTTTCCTGCCTCTCTCCTTGGCTTGCAGATGGCCACCTCTTCTCACTGTGTCCCCACATAGCCTTTCCACTGGGCCAGTACTTCCCTAGTGTTTCTCAGAGTATCCAAATTTCCTCTTCTTATAAGAAGAGACTGGATTAGGCCCCACACTAATCATCTTAATTTAATCATCTCTTTAAAGCCCCTGTCTTCAAATATGGTCACATTCTGAGGTACTGGGAGTTAGGGTTTCAACATATGAATTCGAGGGGAGGTGCAATTGAGCCTATAAAATTGTTTCATCCAGTTTTACTTAAATGTTGCCAATAGGTTTTTGGTTTTACTGGCTGCTTGCTCTATATTTATGTGGGGATTTGGGACGATTTAAAAACTTTGCTAATGTAACTCCTATTTTTCTAGAATCTTTTAAAATTTTTATTGGCGTTGTTTAATCAGCTTTATTGAGGTACAATTTACATGCAGTAAAATTCACCAATTTTAAGTGTACAATTTGATGACTTTTGAAAATGTATACAATCATGTGATTGTTACCACAAGCTGATTTAGAATGTTTCCTTCACTTCAAAAAGTTCCTTCAGGGACTTCCCTGGTGGTCTAGTTGTTAAGACTCCATGCTTCCAATGTAGGGGATGCAGGTTCGATCACTGGTTGGGGAACTAAGATCCCACATGCCGTGTGGCACAGCCAAAAAAAAAAAAGTTCCTTCATGCCTTTTTGTCATCAACCCCTTCCCCAATCCCTGGCCCTGGCCTCTGGTAGCCACTAATCTACTTTCTGTCCACAAAAATTTCAACTTTTCTAGAATTTAATATAAATGGAATCATACAGTACATAATGTATTATGTAAGACTTCTTGTATTTAACATAATTCTTTAGAGATTCATTCATGATGTTCTGTGTAGCAGTAGATTATCTAATTCTTTTTTTCTTTCTGAGTAATACAGCATTGTATGGAAATACTCTGATTTGTTTATCCCTTCACCAATTGATGCACATTGGGTGGTTTCCATTTTTTGGCAGTATGAATAAAGCTACTATGAACATTCAAGTGCAGCTCTTTGTATAAGCAGGTATTCATTTCTCTCGGGTAAATAAAGTCATATCTGGGTCATATGCTGAGTATATCTTTAACTTTATAAGAACATTGATATGTACCATCAATGTTTGAGAGTTCCAGTTGTTCCATAAACTTGCCAACACTTAATATTTTCAGTTAAAAATTTTAACCATTTTAATAAGTGTGTAGTATCATCTTGTTTTAATTTACATTTTATTTATATTTTAATTTACATCTCACTGTTTTAATCTACTAGTGATGTTGAGCATCTCTTCATGTGGGTTTTTGTTCTATTTTGTTTTGTTATGCCATTCACATATAATTTTTGGTGTAGTATCTGTTAAATCTTTTACCAGTCCTTATTGGGTTATTTGCCTTCTTATTGTGTCATGAATTATTTGTATATTCAAGATACAAGTCCTTTATTAGACATATGGTCAGCAACTATTTTCTGTCAATCTGTAGCTTGCTTTTTCATTTACTTAACAGTGGATTTTGAAGAGAAAAAGTTTTTAGTTTTGATGAAATCAATTTATCATTTTTTTTTCTTTCATGGTTCATGCTTTTTACATCCTATCTAAGAAATATTTCCTAAACCAGGGTAACTAAGATTTATCACTTTTATTTTTAAATGGATTGAAAGAATTCAGGTTTGGGCAGTGAATAAAAAAGAAGCTCAAGTCATAAGTTTAATTAATATATCAATTATAATAAAAATATGGGAGTCAGGGAAGACTACTCTATAATAATAGTCTATGGTATGAGCATATCAAAATTCATTTGCCCACATTTTTTGAGACTTCAAAGACAATTCTTTAATTACTTGGGGTTTCTTCCCCCATACCTTCCAACACTAGGCAACCACTAATCTATTTTCTGTCTTTATAGATTTGCCTATTCAATATGTTTAATGTAAATGCAATCATATAATATGCTGTCTTTTTTGTCTGCATTCTTTCACAGAGCATGTTTTCAAGGTTCATCCATGTTGTAGCTGTGTCAGTACTTCATTCTTTTTATGGCTGAATAGTATCCTGTTGTATGTATACTACATTTCATTCCTTCATTCATTAGTTGCTGGACATCTAGGTTGTTTTCACTTTTTGGTTATGATTAATAATGCTATGAACATTCATGAAATTTTTCTGTGGACATATAGTTTCATTTCTCTTGGGTATATATATCTAAGAGTGGAATTGCTGGGTTGTATGGTTATACGGCTTTAACAGTTCGAGGAACTTCCAGACTGTTTTCCAAAGAGGCTGCACCATTTTATATTTCCACCAGGAGTGTATGAGTGTACTGATTTCTTCACAGCCTTGTCAGCAATTGTTATTATCTGTCTTTTTTATTACAACTATCCTAATACATGAAATGGTATCTCATAGTTTTGACTTGCATTTCCCTGGTGACTAGTGATGTTGAGCATATTTTCATGTGCTTATTGGCCTGTATATATCTTCTTTGCAGAAACGTCTATTCAGATATATTGTCCATTTTTAAGTTGGGTTGTCTTTTTACTGTTAAGTTGTAAGAGGTCTTTATATAATTCTAGATGAAAGTTCCTTATCAGATATATGACTTGCAAAATTTTTTCCCATTCCATGAGATGTCTTTTCACTTTCTATTTTTTGTTTATTTATTTTTATTTTTTTAATTAAAAAAAATTTTTGGCTGCATTGGGTCTTTGTTGCTGCACATGGGCTTTCTCTAGTTGTGGTGAGTGGGGGCTACTCTTCGTTGTGGTGCGTGGGCTTCTCATTGTGGTGGCTTCTCTCATTGCAGAGCATGGGCTCTAGGTATGTGGGCTCAGTAGTTGTGGCACGTGGGCTCTAGGGCACGTGGGCTTCAGTAGTTGTGGTGCACAGGCTTAGTAGTTATGGCTTGCAGGCTCTAGAGCACAGGCTCAGTAGTTGTGGCACATGGGCTTAGTTACTCTGCGGCATGTGGGATCTTCCCAAACCAGGGATCGAACCCGTGTCCCCTGCATTGACAGGCAGATTCTTAACCACTGCGCCACCAGGGAAGTCCTCTTTTCACTTTCTTTCACCAGTGTCTTTTGAAGCACAAAATTGTTTTTTAAATTTGATAAAGAACAATTCATATATTTTTTCTTTTATTACTTGTGCTTTTAGTTTCATATCTAAATCATTGCCTAATCCAAAGTTTCACAGATTTACAGCCATGTTTTCTTTTAGATGTTCTATACTTTTTAGCTCTTATATTTACGTATTTGATCAATTTTGAGTTTATGTTTATGGTGTGATGTAGGGGTCCAACTTCATTCGTTTCCATGTGAAAATGTGGTCTCAAGATGATTTGTTGAAAGATTATTACTTCCCCGATGGAATCGTTTTGACACCCTTCTCAAAAATCAGTTGACTGTAGGGCTTCCCTGGTGGAGCAGTGGTTAAGAATCCACCTGCCACTGCAGGGCACATGGGTTTGAGCCCTGGTCCGGGAAGATCCCACATGTCGTGGAACAACTAAGCCCATGCGCCACAACTGAGCCTGCGTTCTAGAACCTGTGAGCCACAACTACTGAGCCTGCATCCACAACTACTGAACCCCGCATGCCTAGAGCACATGCTCTGCAACAAGAGAAGCCACCACAATGAGAACACCGCACACTGCAACGAAGAGCAGCCCCCGCTTGCCGTAGCTAGAGAAAGAACGTGCAGCTACAAAGACCCGGTGCAGCCAAAAATAAATAAATGTATTTTTAAAAAATCAATTGATTGTAATCTGAGGGTTTATTTCTGAATTCTCAGTTCTATTCCATTGATCCATTGATCCTTATACCACTATCATACTATCTTGACTACTGTAGTGTACTGTTTTGTATTTAGGAAATGTGAGTCCTCCATCTTTGTTCTTTTTCAAGATTGTTTTGACTATTCTAGGTCCCTTGTATTCAAATATGAATGTTCAGATCAGCTTGTCAACTTATCAAGGAAGCCAGGTGGGATTTTTATAAGGATTGCACTGAACCTATAGATCAATTTAGGAAATATTGCCACTTTAACAATATTAAGTGTTCTGACCATGAACATGAAATGCCTTTCCATTTATTTAGATTTTCTTTAATTTCTTTCATCAATGCTTTATAGTTTAAACAGTATAAGTTTTACACTTATTTTGTTGAAGTTATTCCTAAATATTTAATTTTTGATGCTATTACAAATGGAATTTTTTCTTATTTTCAATTCTGATACTCATTGCAAGTCTATGGAAATACAATTAATCTTTGTATATTGATCATGTACCCTGCAACTTCTTTATACTCATTTATTAGTTCTAACAGTTTTTTAGTGGATTCCTTAGGATTTTCTACACACAAGACCATGCCATCTTCAAACAGATAGTTTTACTTCTTCCCTTTTATTCTTGAAGCTTTTTATTTTATTTTCTCTTGCCTAATTGCTGTACCTATAACCTCCAGTACAATGTCAAACAGAAGTGGTGAGAATAGACATCCTTATCTTGTTCTTAATTTTAGGAGGAAAGCATCCAGTCTTTTGGCATTAAATATGATGTTATCTGTGAATTTTTTGTAGAAGAACATTATCAGGTTGAAAAAAAAATCCCTTCTATTCCTGGTTTGTTTAGTAGTTTTGTCATGAAGGGAACTGGATTTTGTCAAATGCTTTTTGTGCATCTATTGAGATGATTGGGACTTTTTTGTCCTTTATTTCATTGATATGGTGTACTACATTAATGGGTTTTTGAATGTTAAACCAATCTTGCATTCCCAGGATAAATCCCACTTGGTCATGGTGTATATGTATAGCTGGATTTGGTTTGGTAATACTTTGTTGAGGAGTTTTGCATCATATTCATAACAGATATTGATTTGTAGAATTTGTTCATTGTGATGTCTTTTTCTGGTTTGAAATTAGGCTAATATTGGACTTAAAGCAAAGTTGGGAAGTATAACCTCCCCTTCTACTTTTTGGAAGAGTTTGTGAAGAATTGGTTGTAATTTTCTACAAGTTTGGTAGAATTCACCAGTGAAGGCATCTCAGCCCAGTCTTTTCTCTTTGGGTAGTGGTTAAATTACTAATTCAATCTCTTTATTTTTTATGAATCTATTCAGACTTTCTGTTTCTTCTTCAGTCAGTACTTTATGTCTTTCTAAGTATGTTCCCATTTCACCTCAGTTATTTAATATATTGGTATATAATTGTTCATAGTATTCCTTTATAATTTAAAAAAATTTTTGTATGGTCAATAATGATGTCCTCTTTTTCATTCCTGATTTTGGTAATTTGAGTCTTTCCTTTTTCTTAGTCAATGTAGGTAAAAGTTCATTAATTTGGTTGATCTTTTCAAAGAAACAACATTTTATTTTTTATTATTTATTTATTTTTGTGGTACACAGGCCTCTCACTGTTGTGGCCTCTCCCGTTGCGGAGCACAGGCTCCGGACACGCAGACTCAGCGGCCATGGCTCACGGGCCTAACTGCTCCGCGGCATGTGGGATCTTCTCGGACCGGGGCACGAACCCGCGTCCCCTGCATAGGCAGGCGGACTCTCAACCACTGTGCCACCAGGGAAGCCCACCAACATTTTATTTTTGTTGATTTTCACTTTTGTTTTTCTATTCTCTATTTCATTAATTTCCACTCTAATCTTTGTTTCCTTTCTTTTGTTTCTTGTACATTTAGTTTGCTCTTCTTTTTCCAGTGTCATAAGGTAGAACTTTAGGTTTTTTTTTTTTTTTTTAATTTAGGCTGTGTTGGGTCTTCGTTTCTGCGCACGGGCTTTCTCTAGTTGCGGCGAGCGGGGGCTTCTCTTCGTTGTGGTGCTCAGGCTTCTCATTGCAATGGCTTCTCTTGTTGTGGAGCAGGGGCTCTAGGTGCGTGGGCTTCAGTAGTTGTGGCACACGGGCTAAGGAGTTGTGGCTCACAGGTTCTAGAGAGCAGGCTCTAGTAGTTGCGGTGCATGGGCTTAGTTGCTCCATGGCATGTGGGATCTTCATGGACCAGGACTCGAACCCGTCTCCCCTGCATTGGCAGGTGGATTCTTAACCACCAGGGAAGTCCAGAACTTTAGATTGCTGATTTCAGATCTTTTTTTTTAATATATGCATTTTAATGCTATTGGCTTTAGCTGCTTCCTGTAAGTTTGGTAGGCTGTGTCTTCATTTTCATTTATTTCAAAGTACTTGCTTATTTCCCTTGTGAGTTTTTTTCTTTGGTCCATTGATCCTTTAGGAGTGTGTTCTTTAATTTCCACATATTTGTGAATTTCCCAAATTTTCTTCTGTTATTCGTTTTTAATTTCATTCCATTGTAATCAGAGAACATGATGCAAATAATTTCAATCCTTCTAAATTTATTGAGGTTTATTTTATAACCCAGCATGTGGTCTACCCTGTAGAAAATTCCATGTGTACTTGGGGAGAATATGTATTCCAGAATTGTTGGATGGTGTATTCTATAGATGTCTGTTAGGTCTAGTCAGTGTACAGTGTTGTGCAAGTTCTCCATTTCCTTGCTGATCTTCTACTTAGTTTTTCTATCCATTATTGAAAATGGGGTATTGCATTCTCCAACTGTTATTGTTGAATTGTGTATTTCTCTTTTCATTTTTTCTAATTTTTAAGTCATGTATTTAGGGACTCTATTATTAGGTGCTTATGCGTTTCAAATTGTTATATCTTCCTGATGGATTGACCCTTTTAACATAGATAAAAAAATTTTAAATATTTATTTTATTTATTTTTGGCTGCGTTGGGTCTTTGTTGCTGCACGCGGACTTTCTCTAGTTGCGGTGAGTGGGGGCTACTGTTCGTTGCGGTGCGTGGGCTTCTCATTGTGGTGGCTTCTCTTGTTGCAGAGCACCACAGGCTTCAGTAGTTGTGGCTTGCAGGCTCAGTAGTTGTGGCTCGCAGGCTCTAGAGCGCAGGCTCAGTAGTTGTGGTGCACGGGCTTAGTTGCTCTGCGGCACGTGGGATTTTCCCAGACCAGGGCTCAAACCTGTGTCCCCTGCATTGGCAGGCAGATTCTTAACCACTGTGCCATCAGGGAAGCCCCCTTTCATCATAATAAATGGTCCCTCTTTATCTCTAGTAACATTTTTGTTTTACTTTTTTTTTTTTTTCCATGCGTGGGGCCTGTGGGATCTTAGTTCTCCGACCAGGGATCAAACCCTGGGCCCATGGCAGTGAAAGCGCAGAGTCTTAACCACTGGACCAACAGGGAATTCCCATGTTTTACTCTATCTTTGACTGGTATTAGTATAGCCAATCTAGCTTTGTTATGGTTGGTTTACAACTAACTTTTTTGTATCTTTAAATAAAAAGTGTAGCTCAGGTAGACAACATATAGTTGGATCTTTAAAAAATAAATACCATCTGACAATCTCAGCTTTTTGATTGGATTGTTTAATTCATTCACATCTAATGTTATTGATATTGTTGCATTTACTGCTGCCTTGTTTTCTATGTCTTATGCCCTTTTTGTTCCTCTATTATTATTCTTTCTTTTGCATTAAGTGAATATTTTCTAACATAACATTTAAATTCTTTTAATGACTTTTTTTTTTTTTTTTGCGGTATGTGGGCCTCTCACTGTTGTGGCCTCTCCCTTTGCAGAGCACAGGCTCTGGACGCGCAGGCTCAGCGGCCGTGGCTCACAGGCCCAGCCGCTCCGTGGCATGTGGGATCTTCCTGTACCGGGGCACAAGCCCGTGTTCCCTGCATCGGCAGGCGGACTCTCAACCACTGCGCCACCAGGGAAGCCCTCTTTTAATGATCTTTTTTTTTTTTTTACAGTATTTTAAAAGTTATTTTCTTGGTGGTCGCTCTAGGGCTTACCATACATATCTTACATTATCAGAATCTATTTCATATTTAGAGATATAGTTATGTTACTCCTATATAGCTCTATTCCCTCTCCCTCTTTTTTTGTGTAAATTTATTTACTTTATTTTATTTATTTTTGGCTGCATTGGATCTTTGTTGCTGCGAGTGGGCTTTCTCTAGTTGCGGCGAGTGGGGACTTCTCTTCGTTTGGTGTATGGACTTTTCATTGTGGTGGCCTCTCTTGTTGTAGAGCATGGGCTCTAGGGTGTGCAGGCTTCAGAAGTTGTGGCTCACGGGCTCTAGAGCACAGGCTCAGCAGTTGTGGCACACAGGCTTAGTTGCTCCACAGCATGTGGGATCTTCCCAGACAAGGGATCGAACCCGTGTCCCCTGCACTGGCAGGTGGATTCTTAACCCCTGCGCCATCAGGGAAGTCCCTCCCTCTCCCGCTTTTTTTTGCTATATTGTTATACATATTATACTTATATATGCTACATAACCCACAATACATTATTTTAACTATTGCTTTACATGATTTTATGGTTATTAAAGAACCTGAGGTAAGAAAGGAGAAGTATATATTTATATAGTTTGCTATAGTAACCTTGTTGACCATTTATGGGTCTCATTTGTTCCTGTGGATTTGAGTTTCCACCCTTTATTGGGTGTTGTTTCCTTAGCCTTGTACATCTTTGCTCCCATTCACCTTCTTTGTGCTGTTACTGGCAAATATATTTCTATATGTTATAGGTCCTAAATACTATTATATACATATTGTTTTATTCAATTATTTTTTAAATGAGTAAAGAGAAGAATAGAAAAGAAATATGCATTTATATACTTTTATAATTATGTAATTATCTTTACTGGTACTCTTTGTTTTTTTCATGTGGATTTGAATTACTGTATGAGGTCACTTGCTTTTAACCTGAAAAGCTTCCTGTAGTATTTCTTATCTTTTAAAAAATATTTATTTATTTATGTGGCTGTGCCGAGTCTTAGTTGGTGCATGTGGGATATTCGTTGCAGCATGTGGGATCTTTTTAGTTGTGGCACGCGGACAGGATCTTTTAGTTGCGGCATGTGGGCTCTTAGTTGCAGCATGCGAGATCTAGTTCCCTGACAAGGGATCGAACCCGGGCCCCTTGCATTGGGAGCACGGAGTCCTAACCACTGGATCACAAGGGAAGTCCCCCTGTAGTATTTCTTATAAGGTGTATCTGCTAGTAAATAAATCTCTCAGTTTTTAGCTCTTCTCCATTTGTTCTATTGAAAAGTCAGCTATTCATCTTATTGGTGTTCTCTTATACATTACAAATTGGTTTGCTCTGTTGCTTTCAATAGATTTCTTTGTGTTTAGCTTTCAGTGTTTCTATTATGATGTTTCTATGTGTCGATATCTTTGTGATTGACCATCTTGCAGTTCATTAAGTTTCTTGGCTGTGTAAATTCATGTTTTTCATCAAATTTAGGAATTTTTCTTCTGTGATTTCTTTGAATATTTTTCTGCTCTTTTCCTTCTCTCCTTTCCTTCTGTTACTCACATTATGCATATTTTGGTGCTCTTACTGGTGTCCCATATTTCTCTGAGGTGCTGTCTACTTTTCTTCATTTCTCTCTCTGTTCTTTGGATTGTTAGATCTCTCTCAATCTACAAGTTTGCTAATTCCTTCTTCACCAATTCAAATCTATTACTGAGCCACTCTAGTAAATTTTTAATTTTGATTATTGTTATTTTCAACTCCAGAATTTCCATTTGGCTTTCTTATTTCTTTCTCTTTATTTATATTATCTATTTTTTAACAACTTTATTGGAGTATAATTGCTTTACAATGGTGTGGTAGTTTCTGCTTTATAACAAAGTGAATCAGCTATACATATACATATATCCCCATATCTCCTCCCTCTTGCATCTCCCTCCCACCCTCCCTATCCCACCCCTCTAGGTGGTCACAGCGCACCGAGCTGATCTCCCTGTACTATGCGGCTGCTTCCCAGTAGCTATCTATTTCACATTTGGCAGTATATATAAGTCCATGCCACTCTCTCACTTTGTCCCAGCTTACCCTTCACCCTCCCTGTGTCCTCAAGTCCATTCTCTACATCTGCATCTTTATTCCTGTTCTACCCCTAGGTTCTTCAGAACCTGTTTTTTTTTAGATTCCATATATGTGTGTTAGCATATGGTGTTTATTTTTCTCTTTCTGACTTACTTCACTCTGTATGACAGACTCTAGGTCCATCCACCTCACTACAAATAACTCAACTTCGTTCCTTTTTATGGCTGAGTAATATTCCATTGTATATATGTGCCACATCTTTTTTTTTTACATCTTTATTGGAGTATAATTGCTTTACAATGGTGTGTTAGTTTCTGCTTTATAACAAGGTCAGTCAGTTATACATATACATATGTTCCCATATCTCTTCCCTCTTGCATCTCCCTCCCTCCCACCCTCCCTATCCCACCCCTCTAGGTGGTCACAAAGCACCGAGCTGATCTCCCTGTGCTATGCAGCTGCTTCCCACTAGCTATCTATTTTACATTAGGTAGTGTATATATGTCCATTCCACTCTCTCACTTTGTCACAGCTTACCCTTCCCCCTCCCCATATCCTCAAGTCCATTCTCTAGTAGGTCTCTGTCTTTATTCCTGTCTTACCCCTAGGTTCTTCATGACATTTTTTTTCCTTCTTAAATTCCATATATATGTGTTAGCATATGGTATTTGTCTTTCTCTTTCTGACTTACTTCACTCTGTATGACAGGCTCTAGGTCCATCCACCTCATTACAAATAGCTCAATTTCATTTCTTTTTATGGCTGAGTAATATTCCATTGTGTATATGTGCCACATCTTCTTTATCCATTCATCTGTCAATGGACACTTAGGTTGCTTCCATCTCCGGGCTATTGTAAATAGAGCTGCAGTGAACATTCTGGTATATGACTCTTTTTGAATTATTGTTTTCTCAGGGTATATGCCCAGCAGTGGGATTGCTGGGTCGTATTGTAGTTCTATTTTTGGTATTTTAAGGAACCTCCATACTGTTCTCCATAATGGCTGTATCAATTTACATTCCCACCAACAGTGCAAGAGGGTTCCCTTTTCTCCACACTCTCTCTAGCATTTATTGTTTGTAGATTTTTTGATGATGACCATTCTGACTGGTGTGAGGTGATACCTCATTGTAGTTTTGATTTGCATTTCTCTAATGATTAGTGATGTTGAGCATTCTTTTCATGTGTTTGTTGGCAATCTGTATATCTTCTTTGGGAAAATGTCTATTTAGGTCTTTTGCTCATTTTTGGATTGGGTTGTTTGTTTTTTTGATATTGAGCTGCATGTGCTGCTTGTAAATTTTGGAGATGAATCCTTTGTCAGTTGCTTCATTTGCAAATATTTTCTGCGTTCTGAGGGTTGTCTATTTTTGTAAGACATTTTCGTCATAACTTCCTTTACTTCTTTAAGTATGGTTTAACTTAGTTCTTTTGAGATATTTCTAATGGCTACTTTGATGTTTTTGTCTGAATCTTATTAGTGAAATTTTCTGTTTTTTGCTTTTTTCCTGTGTATGGGTCACACTTTCTTGTTTCTCTGCATGTGTCACAATTTTTTCTTGGAAACTGAACATTTTAGAGACTGGGCACATAAGATGGCATCATCGATCATTCCCAACTTCAATCCCCCTCACAAGAAGACCAACGAGAAACTATCCATAGACAAGACACTATTTTGAAAATCCCAGAACCCAGGGTTGAGCTGAAGCACCCCTGCTTGATCACAAAGAATGAGAAGAACCACAATAGAAGGGTAAGAAGAGTGGCTTCCTTTTGACCACATTGCCCCTCCCCCAGGCCAGCACAACACTGTACCAAGAAGGGCCCCCCAGGCCTACAGTTATTCCATTGGGAAAAAGAGGACCCAAGGTGGACATGTAGCTTCCCCAGCATGTGGGACACTTTCCAGGAAACCCACTCAGGTCTTACCTCATGGGATTCACTGGGGAAGCCTATAGAGTTCTACCATAAGTGATCAGATAGAGATGAAGAAGGGAGGTGGACAAAGAAGCAACCAGCATGTAGATCTTCACAGACTGTATTCCTGCTTACAGCAGTGCCTGAGCAAAGATCCTAGCTAGTAGCTTTGCCCACCTGTAAAACTGAGCTAGTGGTCCCATGGCCAGGGAGCTCAGTCGGCAGTTCTACCTGATTTGGATCCCCAGCCAATAAGCTGTACTGGCCATGGAGCCCATTCTGTGGCTCCACTCAGGCAGGAGAGGAACTGCTAAGCATAGTTACCAGTCTCACCCCACCAGGAAGCCTGACTGCAGACACCTAGGACCCACAGAGCATATTCTTTGGCCTACCTAGGCAGGGTTGCAAACTAACAGTACCACCAAACAGCTGAGCATAGCATCTAGTTCCATTCCTCTGGGGAGTATAGCCACAGATGCTCAGCAGCTGCAGAACACATCCTATGGCCCAACCACAGAGCCCAGCCTACATCTCCACCCAGTAGCAGATCCCGGACCACAACCCTGCCCAATTACTGAAAACAGCCTGGGTCCTTGCCTAGGCAGGGAGCTCAGCCAGTGATGCCACCCAATTGCACAGCATAGGCTGTGGCCCCACCCAGTCACAGAGCCTGAACAATGACCCAGCCTAACCATGGAGCACAGTTTCCAGACCCACCCAACTGTGGGGTACAACAGGAGTCCCTGCCTGACAAGAGAGCCTGTCCAGTGACCATGCCCAATAGTGGAGCACAGCCAATGGTGTACCTAGTCACAAAGCCCATCCTGAAGCCCCACCCAACTTTGGGGCACAACCTGCAGCTCCTGCTGATTGCAGAGTACAGCCTGAGGCCCCAACCTACCATGAAGCCCAGCCTATGGCCCTACCTGAACTTAGACTCCAGCCAGTGGCAGCATCTAGTCAGGAAGCACAGCCTGAGGCCCAGCCAACCAAGATCAGTACAGAGCACAGCCTGCCACCCTGCCCAATCACAGAAGCCAACCAGTGGCACTGCCCTGTCAGGGAACACAGCCTGATACCCCCATGTGACCAGAAGTGATTGCAGAGCCCAGCTAGTGACTCCACCCAACAGCAGAGCCTAGGCAGTGGCAACTCCTGACCTCAGAGCATGGGCAGTGGCCTCACCCATCTAGAGACCCTGATTGCAAGCCCCAGCTGCTCATGGGTGCTACCAGCTCACCAATCCAGTACCCCAAGCTGAGTAAACTAGTGAAGTTCTTTCCTTGCTGAAGCAAAGATGTAAAGTCTGGAAGAGAAGACCATTTAATCAAATGTGCAGTTACCAACTCAAGGATACAAGGATCACAAAAAATCAGGTAAACATAACACTACTAAAGGAAACTAATAAAGCTCCAATAACTGACCCTAAAGAAATGGAGATCTATGAACTCTGACAATGAATTCAAAATAATCGTCTTAAAGAAGTTCAGCAAACTACAAGAACAGACAGACAACTAAACTAAATTAGGAAAACAATGTATGAACAAAATGAGAAGTTCAACAAAGAAACAGAAATCATAAAAAAAAAAAATCCTAGAGCTAAAGCATACAGTGTCTGAACTTAAGAATTTAATAGAGATCTGCAATAGCAGAGTAGACCAATAAAAAGAAAGAATCAGTGAACTATTGTAGAAGACACCTCATTTGAAATTATCCAGTCTGGAACTTAATGGAACACCATCAAAAGAAATCCATAGACACAGAATATACATTAGTGGTTGCCAGTGGTTGGAGGGAAGTAGTGAATGGGAAGTGACTATGTAATGGGTATATGGGATTTTTTTGTTTGGGAGTGGGGTGGGGGTGATGATGAAATGTCCTGGAGCTAGATGTTGGTGATGGAAGCACAACATTGTGAATGCCACTTAATGGTACACTTTAAAAATAGTTAAAACGGGGATTTCCCTGGCGGTCCAGTGGTTAGGATGTGGCTCTTTCACTGTTGAGGCCCGGGGTTCAGTTCATGGTCAGGGAGCTAAGATCCCACAAGCTGTGCAGTGCAGCCAAAATAAAATATAATAATAAAATAAAAAAGGGACTTTCCTGGTGACACAGTGGTTAAGAATCCACCTGCCAATGGAGGGGACACGGGTATGATCTCTGGTCTGGGAAGATCCCACATGCCGCGGAGCAACTAAGCCCATGTGCTGCAACTACTGAGCCTGCATGCTGCAACTACTGAAGCCCAAGTGCCTAGAGCCAGTGCTCCGCAATGCATAGGAGGGACACTGGAATTTTGGTCATACATTTGTCTACAAGATAAAAGATGCAGTTTGCTTTTCTAAGTACTAAAATCTAAAGGAAGCAGAGTGGTAACAATTATTTGTACTTGAACACAATGAATGGCCACTTGTCATCCCTCTCCAGCAAATCTCCAAGGATTCTCAAATAGCTATAGATGAACAATATGCTATGTTAGCTCAGAAACCAATTGCTGAAATCTCCCACCAGGACCACCAACCTGAAATCCACAGTCTCAAACCAAAGAGCTTTCTCTCTCTCTCTCTCTGTTGTATCTCACTGCCTTGGCCTAAACAGCGTATGTACAACTTTACTCTGCACTCATATTCCTACGTAGTTTGAGATTATGTTTTTGTTTATGAATCACTTGGCCTGAAATGGTATTTAGGCTGAGAAAACTGTTGTATCAGAGGAAAAATAATGTCCAAATTGCAGCAGAGGCATCAAGTCAAATCACTTTAATTTTTCTTTATATTGGTATATCTCCATTAGAGGAGAAATACAGACAAGAAAGCAGGTGGTTTCCTGAACAGAGAAATGGGAAAAATCTCTAATAAGGTAAGTTGGACTCATCTTCTAGCTCACAAGAGAACACAAGTGTATTTTCTACTTGCAAGAAGCCAAAAATTCTGCCTGTAGCCCAGGTTTATTCTAAAATGCTAGGAAGCTCATCTTCCCGATACCTTAATTATGCTTTGGTAACCTCCTCCTTGGTCCCTTTTCCAGCACATAGGCTAGAGAAAGAATGCACTGAAGGCATCATCTATTTGGAAAATGAACCTTTGCAGTCATTTTCTGTATGAAATGAATTTCAGGCCAGAATATAATTCAAAACCTAAAAAAACCAAGCAGAAGATGGAGTCACATTTTCTTTTCCAGGGACTATGAACAATGTCAAATATCTAACTTTTCCTTACATTAGAAAGAATGACACCACTTCCCTATCAAGGGAAAATGTATCAATATGTAGGTATAAAATAAAGAGCCACATCCAGTACAAAAAAATTATTTATCCATTAAATTGTGTATTTATTAAGGGTATCCAATAAATTAAATGTTCATTATGTTATTTTAAGTGTGTTATTCATAATATATAAGAAAATTTCAAGTGACATTTAAACACTGATTACATGAATAGATTTTATAACATACCAAATAGATTCATTACTCTTTTCTTTTATTGTGGATATCTAGGAAGTAAATTTTTCCCTGAGAACAAAATAAAGGTCATTCTCGTCTAGGTGATTTGCACAATCTAATTTAATCTGGAAATAATATATACTTATACATCATTCATCTCCAGACAAATCTATATATAGTATCTTTTGTCTAGATTAATAGTTTATATTGGGACCCCCAAAGTTAACTACTTCCCTGATCAGGTATTACTTCCAGTATTATAAACAATGCTGTGGTGAACAAGCATTCACACATATTTTTGTTCATTTGTCCCAATTTTCCTTAGGATAACTTCTTAAAAGTTGAATCACTGGCCTTTGAGACATGTTACTAAACAGTGCTCATGAGTATGGCTGTTTTCCACTTCTATGCCTACCTTGGTATTCTACATCTTTTAAAATTTTCTCTTCCTAATTAAAAAAAATTCATTTTAACTATTTCTTTTGAGATATTTCTTCTCACTAACTTGATTAAATTTGTGTGTTTATTAGCAGCATTTTTTCTTTTATTAGTTGCCTATTCATATCCGTTTTCCATTGCTATGTTCAACTGTTTGTTATTGCTTTCTTTCATTGCATTAAATAATATGTGAAAATTTGCAGTAAAGATACGAATACATTTGCAATTTCTCTCTCTTTTTTTTTTTTTGGCTGCGCATTGTGGCTTGAGGGATCTTAGTTCCCCAACCAGGGATCCACCTGCGCCCTCGGCATGAAAGTGCAGAGTCCTAACCACTGGACCGCAATGGGAATTCCCTGCAATTTCTCATAGGCTTTGAAGTCACTAAGAGAATGCCTTGTCCTGCCAGTTCTGAGTAGCACTTCACACTCAGAAACATACCTGCTCATGGCAACAATGATGTTGGAGAGTAAGTGTGATATTGTGATTTATAATAAGAAACAAATATTTGGTCTTTTTCCTGTTTCTGGCACCAGAGCTCCTAAAACCCTTGGAATATCCTGTGCTGAAAGTGATCAAGATGTCTCTTGGTATGTTAATGAGGTAACTTATGGACCACACCTAAGGCTGCAGGCTGGTTGCCAGAAGAACCAACCATGTGATTAGTGGGTCAGAACTTTCAGTCCCACACCCCTGACCTCCAGGGAGGGGAGGAGGGCTGGAGGTTGGATCAATCACCAATGGCCAATGATTTAACCAATCATGCCTATGTAATGAAACTTCCATAAAAACCCAAAAGGATGGGGTTCAGAGAGCTTCTGATTTGGTGAAAACGTGGAGATTCAGGGATAGTGGTGCAAGAACACATGGAGATTTAGAGAGGGCATGGAAGCTATGTGCCCTTTCCCTATGCATCTCCTTCATCTGGCTGTTCCTAAGTTATATCGTTTTATAATAAACCAGTAATCCAGTAAGTAAAATGTTCCTGCGAGTTTTGTTAGCTGATCTAGCAAATTAATCAAACCCAAGGAGGGGGTTGTTCGAACCTCCAATCTATAACCCGTTGGTCAGAGGCACAGGTGATAACCTGGATGTCAGATGCCTGCAACTGGGATCTGAATTTGGGGGTGGGGAGGTGTAGGACTTGGTCCTTAACCTCTGGGATCTGACACTATCTCCAGGTACACAGAATCAGAATTGAGTCCAACTGCAGGATACCCAGCTGGTGTCCGAGAATTGCTTGGCAGTGTGGGGAACACACACACACACGCGCGTGCGCACACACACAGAGACACACATACACACACTGAAATTGGATACAGAACTCTTTAGTAAGCAAATATGTGGTTTAGTCTAGGCAATCTACACCTAAGGAGTGAGCAGTGCAACAGTGCCCTCCCTCCCTGGAGAGTGACCAGTAGAAATACATTTGAGGTTGCACACAAACTACCAGCACATCTTCTGTAATTAGAACTCATTCACCCAGCTATTGCCCAGCTTTGGAAAAGCTATTCTCTGGGCACCTTGTTTCTACCAATGCAAGTGGCACTATGAGTGTCAAGACTCTGTAAAGAAGCAGAAGTGCTGGTCAGCAGCAGGCAAGGCAAACACTAAGCATTGGGAAAAATCAGATAGAGACTGACTTCAAAGAAAACTCAGTATTGCCTGATAAATTGTGCTATAATATTATCCTACCAATGGCTAGCCTTCATGCCATGAAGATGTATCCATTTTAACAATGTCACTATCTTACCTAACTGCAGATGGTAGGTGACATGAGAGAAGACAATAGAAATGAATGTGAACTTAAAGGAAAACATCATTCTATACAAAAATCTTCATCAAATCCAAATATTGTAAATGTACTTGAAGCAGAGTTCACAGCCATGTAAAACAAACTTATTAGCTGGCATTCTTCTTTTTCTCTTGTTTATGGATTTTAATTTATTTAATGGGTTATAATTAATTACGGAATTTATTGATGGCACAGGAAAAGAATTATTTTAAGTAGTTTTTAAACACTCTATAATTAAGAAGGATATACTCTAAAACAGGAGACAGCAAGCTTTTTCTGTAAAAGGCCAGATAGTAAATGCAGTCTATCCTTATTATTTGCAGATTCCATATTTGCAACTAACCTACTTGCTAAAATTCATTTGTAACCCCAGAGTCAATACTCCCAGAACCTTTTTGGTCATTCATTGGCATGTGAAAATTGATGACCAATGAGTCTCCCGACACACATGTTCTCAGCTGAAGTCAAATAGGGGACCCTCTGCCTTCTTGTTTCGGTTCTTTTTTCTAATTTATTTATTTATTTTATTTTTGGCTGCGTTGGGGCTTCGTTGCTGAGCACGGGCTTTTCTCTGGTTGCGGCAAATGGGGGCTACTCCTCATTGCGGTGTGCGGGCTTTTCATTGCGGTGGCTTCTCTTTTTGTGGAGTATGGGCTCTAGGTGCACGGGCTTCAGTAGTTGTAGCACACGGGCTCAGTAGTTGTGGCTTGCAGGGTCTAGAGCGCAGACTCAGTAGTTGCGGCGCATGGGCTTAGTTGCTCCACAGCATGTGGGATCTTCCCAGACCAGGGCTGGAACCTGTGTCCCCTGCATTGGCGGGTGGATTCTTAACCACTGTGCCACCAGGGAAGCCCTTGTTTCTGTTCTTATACCATAAACAAGTATCCTTTTCTCAGTGTGGTTAGTATTAATTTATTCCTCTCATTTTTGTGCTTTTAAAAAATTCTATTTATTTATTATTATTATTATTGGCTGTGCTGGGTCTTAGTTGTGGTATGTGGGATCTTTAGTTGTGGCATGCATGCAGGATCTAGTTCCCCGACCAGGGATTGAACCCTGGCCCCCTGCATTGGGAGCACGGAGTCTTACCCCCTGGACTACCAGGGAAGTCCCTCATCTTTGTGCTTTTTGTTGGTGATTTTGCTGTTTAAAATGGTCCCCAAGTTTATGCTGAAGTGCTATCTAGTGTTCCTGAGGGCAAGAAGGATTACAGAGATGTGCCTTACAGAGACAATACATGTGTTAGATAAACTTCATTCAGGAATGAGTTATGCTGTTGTTGGCCTTGAGTTCAGTGTCAATAAATCAATAACATATAAAAAGTGTCTTTAAATAGAAACACATAAAACAATGTTATGTATTGACTGGTTGAGGAAAATGTTGTGACCAGATGTTTATAGGAAACTAACTTTGTTTCTCTGCTAGGAGCAACAGTTCACTAATTCAGTGTTTGCAACAATTTTATAGAATATAACTACCATGAATAATGAGAATCCACAGGCCATTCAGTCTACACTAACTTCTCAATTCTGCCCTTGTAGTTCAAATGTAGCCATAGACAATACATAAAGGAGGATGGCTATGTCCCAATAAAACTGTGTAGGACACAAATTGAAATATATAATTTTCACACCTCATGAAATATTCTTGATTATTATCGTTGATTTTTTAAACCATTAAAAAAACACAGACACCATAGACACTCACTAGCTATACAACAGGTGGCAGGCCAGATTTGGCCTGCAGGCTATAGCTTGCCAACCCCTGCTTTAAAAGAACTACAGTCTAAAATTATATTTACTGGCTTGATTGTTAGTAATAATATTGGTATTACAATTTTAAACTATTTTATAGCAATTCTAGGCTAAGGGAAATAAATAAATATGTTAATATTACTAGGAACTAGGATTTCTGTTAGAGAAAAGAAGCAGAAATATAAAATAAAAAGTAAGAATAAAACTCTGTAATGTTAAATTTGAATTAGTAATGTCAGTATGGACTCATGCTTTGAGTCTTTCTTGCCCTCCTTGAACATAGGGAAAATAGTGTCTAATCCAGGACTCAAGATATCTGACTTCCTAATCCTGGACTGTCTGCTCTAGCCATACTGCTTCTCTTTTGTGTAAAGATGTTTTTGCATAGACTAGGGCTTCTTAAATCTTCCTAACAAAACCCCCTTTCCCATGAGAGGGAAAGCCCACTCATGGGAATTTGGGGCAGAAGCAAATCAACTACTCTATGCAGAAATTTCCTTTGAAATCTTATTTTTAAAGTAATGCTTATTTGCATTTTTCTCCATAAGAAACCTGTAATTAAATGTGAAATAATTTCCCAGAAAAATCCATTTTTTCACTAAATCCTTCAGTAAAGTTGATGCTCCTTGAAGATGCAATATTCCTTTCCCTCTTCAGAGCTGAGGAGAATGAGGCTCCTGGTCACATCCAATCATCCAGATAGCCACCTCCTCAGTCCTGCAGGAACATACCAGAAGCACACACACTCGCCACACAATCAGGCAGATCGTTTCTAAGACACACACTGAGTGACTCACATCCAGGGTCTGCAGACAAGGCCCAAGGAAAACAAATCTATCAAAACCGAGCCACATAAATGCTCAATTACAGACACGTTCACAGAAACGCAACCTCATGCACTCACAGTCAGCTCCACTATCTCACAGGCCCTCACAACATTCTCAGTCCGACACAGCCCGACACAATTCCAGTCATAAAATCTTCATAAACCGCATTCCAATCCCAGCAGTCGCACCATCTCAAACACAACCAGACACATTCAATGAAAAAAATCGCATCCGGAACCACTCCAAAGACAGATACACAAGCGCTGTCCTTGGTCATGGACCTCTCCGGTTGGCCCCGCGGAGAGTCCTGTTTTCGCATACACATCCCTCTTTATTGCGCCTGTAGTCCGTCCCCGCCCCGCTCCGGCCCAGCCGCGACTTCCTCAGGACAAAGAGCCGAGAACCCCGCCCCACTGCGGAGCGACTGGATCTCGGGCTCACTCGACACATCCCACGCAAAGCACCTCACTCACTGTCGCTCCGCCCCCTGGGGCTCGGCCGCACCTGCGCACTCAGTGCGTGCAGCCTGTTCTCCCAACAAGCCCCGCGCGCGGCCCGTTAGGCTCCGGGGGCTGTGGACTTACTTGAGGTGTCGCGCGCTCTCTTCCACTGGGCATCACCGTGAGAAGGGTTCGGTGCCCCAGGTGAGCAGTCCTGGCTCGGAGCATTTGTTCTGGCCATCGGTAGGAAAGGCGTTGCGGCCCGGGGTTGAGGGAGAGGGAAGGGAAGCGCTGCAGCACCTCAGAGTGTTGGGAGCCCAGCATCTCAGCCCCGAGTGGGCGTGAGAACCGCGGAGGTGTAACGGTGTGGTGTGTCTGTGGGCGTGACTGCACCGGGGTATGGCATCGGGACTATGTGCGGTTGTGAGGCCGGAACTAGTGGGTGATGGCGTTTGTGTGACTGAATGGGGTGCAGAGCCTCTTGTGTGACCGTCGGTTGCCGTGCACTGGGTGACTCCGACCCTAGCGTCACGGCTGAATCTTCTGCCAGCCGCAGAGAAAGGGCCCCCAGTCAGGTAACTGAGAGCCAGAGAAAAGACTCCCAGCAAAAAGACTCAGACCCGTCTTGGGATAAGAATGTTAGAACTGAAGGTGCCCCCCAGGCTGGCTCCTGGGAGTATTCCCAGCGCACTACATTCTCCGGCGGGCGCGCGCGGACACACGCACGGTTGCTCACACAGCTCCGCACTTTCCACCTGCAGGTTTCGGAGCCACGGAATTCCCTCTCCGCACAACCGTGACCCTGGCTTTTCTCTATTACTGGGAAGAGTCAGTACCCTTCCTCTTCCTTACTCTGGGCGTGCGTGGGTGGTGGGTGGTGGGGACAGATGCGGTCGTGGCGTGCCCTAATTTAGCCGGCGTGGGCAGGGCTCCAAGAAAGGCCTATATTGTCTTAAGATTCCCTTCTTCCTCAGTCTTGTCAAACTAAGAAAAGGGCTCTGATGAGGAGGAGGAATGAATTGCTATTGCCCACTTAAAAGTCAAAGTCAAGACGAGTGAATATTTCCACTTGTTCTGTGAAATGCATTTTTATTTTTTAGAACCTGTAAACATTTGCTTCCTTCTGCTTAGTATGACCTGTCCATTAATTTGATATGTAGCTCCCCTCCCTAGTGCCTATATGCATATATCCATGTGGCAGATACTTCCCCTTACTTCTGAGAGCTTTCTTTTTTTTAACTATGTGTAAAGGTCTTATAACAGTGCCTGATACTTCATAAGTACTTAATAAACATTAGCTATTTGTTGTTAAGTTGTGATTTGGAGCAATTCCCCATCGGCCTCCAATAGATCAGGAAAAATGGAAATACCATGCTAATTGTGTTGAACATTTCCTAGTTTAAAAAATTGAGGTGCTCCAGGGAACTCTACTCAATGCTCTGCAGTGACCTAAATGTGGAGGAAATCCAAAAAAGAGGGGCTATATGTATAGGTATAGCTGCTGATTCACTTTGCTGTACAGTAGAAACTAACACAACATTGTAAAGCAACTATACTCCAATAAAAATTTAAAAAAAAATGATGTACTCAAATGGTTTGAATAGGAATTCTTAACTAGTGGTAATTTAAATCCATTTGGGGCTTTCACTTTACCAGAAACCCCTTGAGATTGTATATGAAATTATAATAGTTGATAATATGCCATTTTTCTGGGAAGGAAGTCCATAATTTAATGAGATTATCAAACATGACCCAAAAAGATTCAGATCCATTGGCCTAGAATCAAAGGCTAATGTCTGAGAATGTTCTTTGAAATAAGAACTATATAAAATTAGTATCTATGGGAATTCCCTGGGGGTCCAGTGGTTAAGACTCCACGCTTTCACTGCCGTGGGCCACTGGGTTCAATCCCAGGTCAGGGAACTAAGATTCTGTAAGCTGCGTGGTGCAGTCAAAAATAAATAAAATAAGGTAAGATAAGATCAATTAAAGTGTGTCTAATTATAGGAAATTATTAAATAAATCACATTCCATCCATGTGATGCAATTTTATGCCATTGGTATTGACTCATGAGAAGGAAAAGAAGTAAAATGATTAATTTTAAGCAATAGTTACAGTTTTGAACAAGATGACTCAAGACATTTTTAGTTATGTATGAATTCCTTTTAATAAACTAGGGATTTGTGTGACATTTTGCAATGATATATCTAATATGAAAATTTAATAGTTATTCAGTGGAGAAAGGAGGAGGTAAAGCATCCGTTGTATACCAAATACTGTTCTGTCTGCTTTGGTATACTCTTTCTAAATTTGGGAATGCTATTTACCTTTATTGTGTTCAGTTACAGGAGAAGGATTGTGAAGATAGCTTATCGTTTTGATGAACAGTAAAAGAACAGTTATTTATTTCTGCCATGCTAATTTGTGTGTGTGCGTGTGTGTGTGTGTGTGTGTGTGTGTGTGTGTGTAGAACCCTCTCATGTCACAGGCCTATGACTCACATTTCTCTTAACAACTGGAAGGTACTCCCTCTCCCAACTCTATTTTATTTTTATGGAAATAGTAATTTAATTTTTGTTTCTGATGATAGAATTCATGCAGGTTTATTGTAAAAAGAAAAAAAATGCAGGAACCTAAGGAAGTTTTAAGAAGAAAATTTTAAATGCCCTTAGTCCTATCATCCAGAGTTAATGAATATTACAATTCTGATGTTTGTTTTTCCAAATTTTTTTTGTGCACTTGTGTATATATGTTTGGTTTGCAAAATAGAATCATAAAAATTGGTTATTTAAAAAGATAAAGACTCTCCAACACTATGAAAAAGCAATCCAGTGCAGTCATAAGATTTATTATATTATTATGCCTATGCAGGGTAAAGGGGAGTGCAATGGTTCCCCTCTAATTTGAAAAACTTTTCAAGAATTTACACTTTTTAGTTATGGAGGCATTGATTTTTGTTAATTACTTTCTTAAGCCTAGTTCTAAAATTTATTGATGCTGTTAAGAAAGGCCAGTTGTGAAAATCTCAAGAAATTTACTGTTAAGAAAAAAGAGAAAGGGCATGCTAGTATTAAAATTATTAGAGGGCTTCCCTGGTGGCTCAGTGGTTGAGAATCCACCTGCCAGTGCAAGGGACACGGGTTTGAACCCTGCTCCTGGAGGATCCCACATGCCGTGGAGCAACTAGGCCCGTGCGCCACAGCTGCTGAGCCTGCGCTCTAGAGCCCGCGAGCCACAACTACCAAGCCCATGAGCCACAGCTACTGAGGCTGTGTGCCACAACTACTGAAGCCCGCGCGCCTGGAGCCCATGCTCCGCAACATGAGAAGCCACCGCAATGAGAAGCCCACGCACCACAACGAAGAGTAGTCCCCGCTCACCGCAACTAGAGAAAACCTGCACGTAGCAATGAAGACCCAATGCGGCCAAAAAATAAATGTTCCTTAAAAAAAAATTATTTGAGATGATTTATCAAAAATTAAAAATTTTTAATTAAAAATTGTTAAAGATAATTTTCTTTAATAAATAGAATGGACATGTCATGTTTTTCATTTTATTCAGTGCTTATAATAAGCTGCTTTAAGTTCTTTATATGTATTATGTTAACGGTTCACAACAACCCTATAAGATAGATACTGTATTTTTTTGATGTGGTCCATTTTTAAAGTCTTTATTGAATTTGTTACAGTATTGCTTCTGTTTTTATGTTTTCATGTTTTGGCTTCCAGGCATGTGGGATCTTAGCTCCCCGACCAGGGATCGAACCTGTACCCCCTGCATTGGGAGGCGAAGTCTTAACCACTGGACCACCAGGGAAGTCCCCTAGATACTGTTATTATTCTCCAGTTTTTCTATGAGGGAACAGAGGCACTGAAAATTAGTAACGTGTCCAAAGCCTCCTAGTTGATAACTGTCAGAGCTTAGATTCACATACTGGATCCTGACAACAAAGCCTGTGTTTTTCATATGTGAGAGTCAATCACCTCCCAACATTGTGCATATTCTTTTTAGTCTGCCTAGTGTACTTGGCAGTTTATCATGGATATCTTTCTTCATTAATTAATATGAACCAGTATCATCATTATTAATAATTGTATAATATGCCATCATACAGTGGAACATAATTTATTTAGCTTGTTGACTATTGTTAGGTATTCTTTTGGTTATAAATTATTCTTTGAAGAACTTCCTTGCATATACTTCTTTGTGTATACTTTTACAAATATTCCCTAAGGATAAATTCCTAGAATTGGAATTTCTAGGTTAAATTATCAGTCATTTAAAAAGAACTCATATCATGCCAGATCCTGTGCTAGTGCTTGGGGAAAATACAGTAACTAAAATCCTTAAGTTGCTTTTTATCTATCAAGGTAGATAAACCTCTACGGGAATAAGACTAAAATAAAGTCAATGAAGAAGTCTGATGGCATGGCTTGGGAGTTCCTGGAAAGGAGACATCATCTGATTATAGCAAGCACTATCAAGTTGTGACCAAATAGTACCAAACCCATCAGATTTCTGTGGAGGTCATTGGATTTTATGTAATAAGCTTTGTCTCACAGTTTATTTTTTCCTCATGATGTTGATGCAGGGCGAGACCAACAGAAGAAAGACAATTCATTAGCTCTTTGGAGGGCATCGTGACTAAAATGACTAATTCAGAACCAAGATAAATTCATCAGTCAAAAAGTTATGAGAGGCAGCAGAAACTTAGAAATCATAGAGTTGGTTCGGATATTGGGAGCTGAAATAAATTAAAAAATAGCAGCTTTTTTCCTCCAGGTTCAAGGGATGACTGCTTTAAAAAATCTCTTTCACCTACTTGAAGAAGAAGTTCCTGTTTATAAAATTTTAAAATATATATATATTTCAAGGGTATATGTGAAGTACATGTAAGCAAAAAGAAGAAAATTATGAAGTACATGTAAGCAAAAAAGAAAATTATGAAGTACATGTAAGCAAAAAGAAGAAAATTAGTACATGTAAGCAAAAAGAAGAAAAAATGTAGAAATAGCTATCTTTGCAGATTTTTTTCTGTCTGTTGATGCCTGTTAGTACCTCTTTATGCCAATATATATGTATACTTTACAAATATAATTATAATAACCATTTCATTTTATTTTTCTAAAGACTGCATATCTTGAATATTTTGTATGTCTGTGTACTTTCTAAAGCTTAAACTTATATAATATTTTCCATCAACTATGCCTCAATCGAAAAATATTTTTAATAATGAAGGTTAGCATTTAGTGATTACTTTGCACATACATGAACATATAGATACATATAGGTGTTTTTACCTGCCATGACAGGATCACAGTACTCACAACTGTTGTTACCTGCATTCTTCACTCAGCAACATGTAGTAAACATATTTCCATCTTTCCTATTAAAGATCTACATCATAATTTTAATTTTTTTATTTTTATTTATTAAAATTTTTTTAAAAATTTATTTTATATTGCCTGCATTGGGTCTTCGTTGCTGCGTGTGGGCTTTTCTCTGGTTGTGGCGAGTGGGGGCTACTCTTCATTGTGGTGTGCAGGCTTCTCATTGCGGGGGCTTTTCTTGTTGTGTGGCTCGTGGGCTCTAGGCATGCAGGCTCAGTAGTTGTGGCACACGGGCTTAGTTGCTCTGGAGCATGTGAGATCTTCCCGGACCAGGGCTTGAACCCGTGTCTCCTGCATTGGCAGGTGGATTCTTAACCACTGCGCCACCAGGGAAGCCCTACATCATAATTTTTAAATGGAAAGTTTTTTCACTCTATGGATGCTTTATAATTTATTAAATCTATTTCTACTGAAGGATGCTTCAGTTCTGGAAAGCTTTTTCCCCTAGGAATAATGTCTGTCAGCACACTTTTACATTTTTGTCCATATATACAATTATTTAATATTTTCTTTAATCCCATAAGTTAGAATTTCTGCATCAAAGGGTTTTCATGGTTTAAATGCTGCTTGTACCTACTTTAAATTTTGTGCAGTCTAGAACAGGTTAGAATGTTCATATCCTTACAAGCTTGCTAATATGCGCATCAGTACTCTTAAAATGAGGTTTAATATCTTTAGGTAATTTGATGTGTTATTTCTATGTTTTAGTGAGTCATACCTCCTCATGTTTCTCTCACTGGAACAAGAGATTCTGGGTTTCAGGGGCAAGAGCTAGAGGTGAAAGAGAGCTGACTTTGTGGTTAGAAAAATAAGGATTCCAAATGCAGCTTTGCTACTTATTAACTGAATTTCTGCAAGTGATTTCACTTCTTTTAGTGTGAATTTTCTGATCCATTGCATAGATAGGATAATTACGATACTACATAGCAATCCTGCAGATACAATTAACATATAAAATACCTATCATATAGAAGTCCTTTTTTTCTCTTCTTTTTTTTAATTGATGTATAATTGACATAGAACACTGTTTTAGTTTCAAGTGTACAACATAATGATTTGATATTTGCATATATTGCAAAATGATCACAGTAAGTCTAGTTAACATCTGTAGACATACATAGTTACAATTTTCTTGTGATAAGAACTACTCTCTTAGAAACTTTCAAATATGCAATACTATATTATATATATATATATAAACTATATCACCATGCTATACATTACAACCCATGACATTAATTTTAAAACTAGAAGGTTGTCCCTTTGCCCCCCACTTCAACCGTATCACCCTCTCCACCCCTCCCATCCCCCCACCTCTGGAAGCTACTAATCTGTTCTTTGTATCTGTGAGCTTGGTTAGAGTTTGTGTTTTTTTAATTTTACATATAAGCAAGATTATACAGTATTTGTTTTTCTGTGTCTGACTTATTCCGCTTAGCATGATGCACTCAAGGTCCGTCTGTGTTGCTGAAAATGGCAAAATTTTATACTTTTTTTTTTTCTTACCATAAATTTTACTGAAAAAGAAGAAAAAACTTAACGGGCCAAAGTAGAAGGGACTTTCCCCTTCTTGAAAAAGTTGCAATCTTGAAACCGCTTACTATTCTTCCGCCTTGAAAAATAAGCCCGTCCGTCTCGCCCCAAGGTCGCTCAGTGACCTCTGCAGAGACGGGTCAAGGAGCACGGCCGGTGACCCAAACTGCTGACCAGGGGACGGGCGGAGCTGGGACATGGGGGTGAGGCCTGAGGCTGGTGTTGATCCAGCGCGAGGGATAATCCCCCGGAGTCGAGGTGGGCTCCAGCCAGTGCCACTTGTGCCGCCCGGGTAGATGCTGGGGACAGAAGTATCCCTGGTGGATGCCTTCAACTCTGAAAACAGCCAGGGTATTTTGTCAAATTTCCCTTTATTCCCTTATTTCTTGAATAAATAAAATCAAGGTGGGGGGCAGAAGCGGCAATGTGCACGCCTCGCCCCCGCCCCTTCCGCCCGGCGGGAGACACGTCCCCGGCGACCTTCCTTCGCAGGGGGTCCAAATCCATCCGGCCGGTGGGCCAGGGCGTGCGCCCGCGAAGTCAGCCACCAACCCCAACCACGCCAAAATTTTATTCTTTTTATGGCTGAATAATATTCCTGTGTGTGTGTGTTTCACATTTTCTTTATCCATTAATCCATCGATGGACATTTAGGTTGTTTCCATAATTTGGCTGTTGTAAATAATGTTGCAGTGAACATGGGGATGCATAAATCTTTTCAAATTAGTGTTTTCATTTTCTTCAGAAAATACCTAGTAGTGCAATTGCTGGATCATATGGTAGGTCTATTTTTAATTTTTTGAGAAACCTCCATACTGTTTTCCATAATGGCTGTACCAATTTACATTCCTGCCAACAGTGCACAAAGGTTCCCTTTTCTCCACATTCTTGCCAACATTTGTTATTTCTTGTCTTTTTGATAATAGCCATTCTAACAGGTGTATGATGATATCTCATTGTGGTTTTGGTTTGCATTTCCCTGACAATTGTGATGTTGAGCATCTTTTCATGTACCTGTTGGCCATCTGTTATGACTTCTTTGGAAAAATGTCTATTTAGATCAGCCCATTTTTTAATCAAGATTTTTTTTTTGCTATTGTATGGGTTCTTTATATATTTTGGAATTGATCCCTTATCAGATATATGATTTGCAAATATTTTCTCCTATTCAGTGGGTTGCCTTTTCATTTTGTTGATGATTCCTTTGCTGTGCAGAAGATTTTTAGTTTGATGTAGTCCCACTTGTTTATTTTTGCTTTTATTGCCTTTACTTTTAGTGTCAAAAAATCATCACCAAGATCTATGTCTAGACACTTACCTCCTGTGTTTTCTTCTAGGAGTTTTATGGTTTCAGGTCTTAAACATTCAAGTCTTTAATCCATTTTGAGTTCATTTTTGTGCATGGTATGAAATAGTGGTCCAGTTTCATTCTTTTGCATGTGGCTGTCTGGTTTTCCCAACACCATTTATTGAAGAGACTGTCCTTTTCCCACTGTATATTCTTGGCTCCTTTTTGTAAATTAATTGATCATGTACACATGGGTTTTATTTCTGGGCTCTCTATTCTGTTCCATTGACCTATATAGCTGTTTTTTTTGTGTGTGTGGGGGCAATATCATATTGTTTTGATTACTGTAGTTTTGTAATATAGTTTGAAATCAGGAAGCATGATGCCTCCAGATTTTTTCTTCTTTCTCAAGATTGCTTTGGCTATTTGGGGCCTTTTGTGGTTCCATACAATTTTTAGGGTTGTTTGTTCTAGTTCTGTGGAATATTCCAGTGGAATTTTGATAGAGATTGCATTTAATCTGTAGATTGCTCTGGGCAGTATGGACATTTTAACAATATTAATTCTTCTAATTTATGAACATTGAATATCTTTCTATTTATTTGCGCCATCTTCAGTTTCTTTCATCAGTGTCTTATAGTTTTCAGTGTACAGGTCTATTTAACCTCCTTGGTTAAATATATTCCTAGTTATTTTATTCTTTTGATGCAATTATAAATGGGATTGTTTTCTTAATTTCTCTTTCTTATAGTTCATTATTAGTAGATATAAATGCACCTGATTTTTGTAAATTGATTTTGTATCCTGCAACTTTACTGAATTCTTTTATTCTAACAGTTTTCCTGTGGGGTCCTTAGGATTTTCTATATATAATATAGAGATAGTTTTACTTCTTCCTTTCCAGTTTGGATGCCTTTTATTTCATTTTCTTGTGAAAAGTCTTGATAAATAGATATATGTTATTGTCTAACTGCTGACAACATGAATTCACACCTCTTCAGCCTAGGTTGTAAGAAACAGAATGACAGATGAAGTCATCCAGGAAAGCAATGTGGATGATTCTGATTGAAAATAGTGATGAGCCCAGAGGATTCTGGAAGTTATTGTTCTGACTGCAGGCAGGCAGGGCTGCCAGTGAGTAATTTCTCAGTGGTAACGGCTGCTAGCATTGGTCCTATGGATTTCTCTCTTTGTATCTGTTTAATTTAAGCAGGCTTGTGAGGTTTTGAAAGAGATTCTGGTTTAGATGATGTGGTCCCTTATCAGCCCTGAAATTTATAAGTAGGGATTAGATTTGTCCATACATCCTCAAATTTCCGTGTGTGTGTGTGTGTGTGTGTGTGTGTGTGTGTGTGTGTGTGGTGGGGAGGTCCAGGGAGGGGAAAGAATATATTAAACTGAGTTGTTTTGAGAGTTCTGAGGCCTATCTCATGGCCCCTTTTTCTCCCCCTAGCTCTGGCCTCTGGGAACTGTGCTTCTCCAGGCAAGTAAACCCCAAGGAGGACTGACCAGTTCTTGAATTTCTAAACCATGGCCCATGTAAGTTGCTGTTTCTTTCACCTTCTGGAAGTTAAGTTCCTATAAACTTTTCTTTATCCTGAAACTTCTTACTTATCAGAGCCCCATCTAAGGACCCATTTCCTCCAAATCCAGTGAGAGATGAGGCCAAATAAATAGTACAATGCCCTCCCTGTGAGTCCTCTTTTTTCCAGTCATTGTTCATGTATTCATTGAACAAATCATTCAGCATCTGTTATATGTGCTCAGTCTTCTGCTAAAAGCTGCAGTGGAGCAGAAATGAAATCCCTTTAGGGAGATGTTTCACCATCTCTTTTGAGTAGTTGAGTAGTATGGGCCCATTTGACTGCTCATGGGAAATCGCTAAATTTTTCCAAACTTGAGTTTTCCAAGTAGGTAAGATTTGCTGTTGGTTGACCTCAGCCTCAGTACATGGTGAGATCTCATGCTTTATGAGGCTTTTAGGACTAGGTAGGATTATGGTTGGGTCTTGCATGCAGGGAGCTCAAGTATCTCCTCTGGAAATCCCTAAGAGTTGTATACCATTTATATTGGAACTGGATGAGCTAGTCAAGAATGACATCTTTGTGATTCTGGATCACCAGTATCCAGAATCTACATCAGTATCCTCTAACTCAGGAATAATGAATGCATACAGTGAGGGATGGAAAATGATAGATAAGATCATGCAGATATCTATTGCATAGACTATTATACAACCAATTTTTTTAATTTCATAAAAGAATTTATCATAAATGGGGAAATGTTTATGATCTGATTCAATGGTGAACTTGGAAGAAAGTTTTAATTGTATTCAGATCCTTTTCCAACATAGAGATATCATAGGAAAACTTTTTTTAAAAAATCTTGTTCTTTAAGGGGAAAGGGTGGAAGAACACATTTTTTGAGAATTTGTGAGGGAGACATACAACAGACAGAAGGCTTATACACAGTATTTCATTTAATTAGAAAACTGAGGGACTTCCCTGGTGGTCCAATGGGTAAGATTCCACGCTCCCAGTGCAAGGGGCCCGGGTTTGCGCCCTGGTCAGGGAACTAGGTCCCACATGCATGCCACAACTAAGAGTCCGCATGCTGCAACTAAGAAGTCTGCATACTGCAACTAAAGATCCTGCATGCCACAACTAAGACCTGGCACAGCATAAATAAATAAATACATACATACATACATAAATACATGCATACATACTGATTATTTTTTTCCCAGATGTGTTTGGATAGTTAAGATATGCTAGAGTATACAAGAGGCTGTATCTGTAGCAACAGGATCCTTCAGGAACATATAGGCATCCTGCTTCAAGCACACTCATTTCCTAACTACTGTGTTACGGGCTTCCAGCCCAAGCCTGTTTGCTTGCTCTATGATCCATTTCCTGCAGTATCTCTTCCATTTTATTCTCCCATCTTAAAACAAATATTCTTTAATTTCAGTTGTATGGTTTGTCATTTCAGGGATCAGTGATGTTCAGTGATGTGTCCATAGATTTCTCTCAGGAGGAGTGGGACTACCTGGACTTGGAACAGAGAGATTTGTATAGAGATGTAATGTTGGAGAACTACAGCAACTTGGTCTCATTGGGTAAGGTTATCTGCCTCTAGAAATTTAGACTCTGTTCTCTGCAAAATTAGCTTTCTTCTCTAGAAATTTCAGGAATATCTTTCAAGAAACGATCCAAATTTTTGCTCCCTGTTCTCAAGGGAATGGTTTGAGCTCTTTTTGTTTGGAAGTGAGCACCTTCACTAAGCATATTCATCTTGGCCATCCTTATGTGGCCTTCAGGTCTTCCTTAATGATGAAAGGACTGGGTTTGAAATCTGGGTGATTTACAACCTTACCAGTGTCAAAGAAAGCAGGCTTCACTTTGTATCTGAACTCAGAATTGCTATAGGTGTTTTGTTATTTGTTGGTATGCCTATAAGGAAAATAGCTAGACCTTATATCTTGGTTTTTCTCTGACTCTCAAATGAACACATAATTTTTTTAGTGGTAAGTGGTATCAACTGGATTTATTTACAGTTCAAGAGAACTCATGTCTTATATTAATAAACAAACATATTCACTCCAACCTACTTTTATGATTAAAAGTTAAAAATCCAAGAACTTTGCATGTAACATTGTATGAATATCCTAAGAAAAAACAGTAAATGCCTCAGGAAACTTCTTATTTTCCTCTCATTAAAATAGCAATTATATGATACATCCACTATGGAGAACAGTATGGAGGTTCCTTAAAAAACTAAAAACAGAACTACCATATGACCCAGCAATCCCACTACTGGGCATATACCCTGAGAAAACCATAATTCAAAAAGAGTCATGCACCACAATGTTCATTGCAGCACTATTTGCAATAGCCAGGACATGGAAGCAACCTAAGTGTCCATCGCCAGATGAATGGATAAAGAAGATGTGGCACATATATACAATGGAATATTACTCAGCCATAAAATGAAATGAAATTGAGTTATTTGTAGTGAAGTGGATGGACTTAGAGTCTGTCATACAGAGTAAGTCAGAAAGAGAAAAACAAATACCGTATGCTAACACATATATATGGCATCTAAAAAAAAAAAAAAGGTTCTCATGAACCCAGGGGCAGGACAGGGATAAGGATGCAGACATAGAGAATGGACTTGAGGACACAGGGAGGGGGAAGGGTAATCTGGGACGAAGTGAGAGAGTGGCATGGACATATATACACTACCAAATGTAAATTAGATAGCTAGTGGGAAGCAGCTGCATAGCATAGGGAGATCAGCTCGGTGCTTTGTGACCACCTAGAGGGGTGGGATAGGGAGGGTGGGAGGGAGACACAAGAGGGAGGGGATATGGGGATATAAGTATACGTATAGCTGATTCACTTTGTTATACAGCAGAAACTAACACAACAATGTAAAACAATTATACTCCAATAAAGATGTTTAAAAAAGCAATTATAGGGGCTTCCCTGGTGGCGCAGTGGTTGAGAGTCCACCTGCCAATGCAGGGGACGCGGGTTCGTGTCCCGGTCCGGGAGGATCCCACATGTGGAGCGGCTGGGCCGCTGAGCCTGCGCGTCCGGAGCCTGCGCGTCCGGAGCCTGCGCGTCCGGAGCCTGTGCTCCGCAATGGGAGAGGCCACAACAGTGAGAGACCCGCATAATGCAAAAAAAAAAAAAAAAATGCAATTATAATAAATAATAGCTAATAAAATATATGTAGCGCTTAGTGTATATTCTAGGCAATGTTTAGATATGGATATATATTAATATAACCTGCACAACAATCATGTATGATAGGTACTATAATTATCCCTATTTTATAGGTGAGGAAAATAAAGCAGAGTGGTAACTTGTCCAAGGTCACACTACTGGGTTATGGCAAAGGCAAAATTTGAACCCAGACGTCTGTCAACCACTATTGCTCTCAAGAAAAGGAGTACTTGTGTAAATATAAATGAAAATCAGACCTTTTCCCTCCCTCTGCAATCTCCATTTCTTATGTAATATTAACATGATGTTTTTTAATCACCTCACTTTTCTTTGTTCTAAAGTCTTTATCAATTACCATTTGACCTATAGTTTATTAAAAATTTAACCAAAACTGAATCAAAGTAATTGTGAATTTATTTTTTATTTCCACGTTACCTTACATTTCTTTTCTTCTGTCCAGGATGCTTTGTTTCTAAACCGGATGTGATTTTCTTATTGGAGCAAGGAAAAGAGCCCTGGAAAGTAGTGAGGAAAGGAAGAAGACGATATCCAGGTAAGTGAGGGCCAATAGGGTAGGGGAAACCATCACCAGAGAAAACTTCCCTGCTAGTTAAGGAAGAGACACACCCTTCTGATGTTGTTTCGAAAACCCACTTTGAAAGACCATGGCCTAAGGAGAAAAGGTCTGAGACCCTGGGAGCAAATTAAGGACTTAGCTGGGGTTACTCATAGTACTACTGTATCCTATTTACCACTCTCCTTTTTTCATTGTTGTTGTTCTCTCTAATTTTCCTCCCCTTTGAAGGGGGCATAAGGTATGGAAAGGTGCTCTCTGTTCCCAATATTATTCTATCTATATTTTGATTTCTTCTTTTGCATGTATAGATAGATAGGCAGACAGACAGATAGATCGATCGACCAACTGGGCTCTGAGCCGGGCACTATGCTGGACACCATCAATACAATGGTAAATATAACCACTAGAATCCCTGTCCCTATGAGGATTTACCCTGATTTACAGAAACATAGTAAGTAAATAGAAAATATAATGTTAGGTAATAAGGGAGTACTATGAATAAAGGTAAGCACAGTAAGGGAATAGAGAATGGTATGGGATGGGAAAACTGTTTTAGTTATGGTCAGGAAAGCCTTTCTTCCCTAACTTTTCTCATAAAATTAAAAATGGGAAATAGAAGACTATGGAGATGAGTGTTCTTGACGTGGTAATAATATCATACGTTTTATCAGCAACTGAAGTTTCGTGTGAATTACTCTAGAAGATAGATCCTTAGTTTACAGAATATCATTTTTATTTACCTTTTTCCATGTATGTTTATATCTACCTTCACATCAGGAAGAAACATGAATGTAATAGACTATATGGAAAATGATCCCTTGGTTTAGCTTCTACCTCTGTGCTATTTTCATCTCTCTTTGGACCTTTTGTTAAAGAAAGATCCTTAAAACTCTTGATATAGAGATATATGTTGTCACTTTATATTTTGCTTTGTGTTATATTCAGGTCTGACAGAGGAGACTCATTTTAGGCTAAAAGTTCTTTTGTAACACCAGAGCCATTTCAGTGCCCATAATGTTTATAAGGTTATGTCTTCTGATTCACCTTCTACCAAAGGAAAGAAAAATATGCTGTTTTTCCCAATCCTAACTTATTTTCTATCATCTGATTAAATGATATTTACAACTGTTAATACTACAAAAATAATGAAATACAGTGGCTCAAAGTGAATAAGATAAAATATCAGTTTAGTCAGGAAATATTTAGCCAAAATAACAACTGTTGATTCAAAGTTAGACATCTTAAACAAGGTCATTATTTTTTTCCTTTCCTTTTCTTTCTTTGTTTCTTTCTTCTTTTTAGTTAAGTTTTATTGAAGTATAAATGCATATAGAAAAGTGGACAAATGAAGGAAGGTTTTTTTGAGGAGACGGTATTTGAGGAGAGATGTGAAGTAAGGGCTCAAGCCATTTGACTCTAGAGGAAGAGCATTCTGCGCAGATAGAAAAGGCCTAAGGAAGAAGTTAGCTTTGCATGTTTGAAAGCCATTATGGCTAGAACATGGGGGAGAGGAAGGTAAAGTAATAAGAGGTGAGATCAGAGTTAGTCAAGGGCCATATAATATAATCTTTAAGAGAAATTGGAAGCTATAGTCTGCTTTCTGTTTTAAAATGATCCATCTGGTCAAGTGCAAAAGTAGGAAGGACCAGTGTGGAAGCAGTTTCAGTTCAGACTGGAAGTAATGGTGGTTTGGATAAAGCTGGCAGCCGTAGGAGGTAGTAAGAAGCTGTTAGACTCAGGTTATGTATGAAGGGAGTCCCAAAAGAACATGCTGATGGACTTATAAATGCAGTAAGTAAGAAAGACATATCAAAGGAGGAGATAAGGGTGTTAGCTTGAAAAGCTAGGTGAATGGAAGCACAATTTACTGAGGTAGGGAAGATAGGAAGAGCAGGTTGGCAGGTAGACATTGAGAGTTTCTGTTTTGGGTATTTTAAGTTTGAATTGTCTTTTATTTTTCCAGTTTTAGATGCTGAGTAGGCAGCTGAATATGTATATACACATGGAGCTCAGGGAGAGGTTACAGCCTGATGTCCATCTGGGTGTCTTCACTTTATGGTTAAAATTGAAATCCATGGGTCTGAATGTGTTCATCTAAGGAACACATGCAGGTAGAAGAAAGCAGATAAAGAGAAGAGGCCTAAAGACTGATTCATGGGATACTCCCCTATTCAGACGTTAGAAAGAGGGGGCCGCAAAGGACATGCAGAAGGAGCAGGCACTGATAAAAACAAAAGAAAATGTTTCAAAATGGAAGGAGTAGAGAATGAGGGTGAGAATTGACCCCAGATTCTGGCAAGATGGAGAATGCTGGTGACCTTGTCAAGAGTGATTTTAGTGGAGTCAGGTTGAAAACCTGATTGGAGTGACTTAATAAGAGTAGGTAGGGCTTCCCTGGTGGCGCAGTGGTTGAGAGTCCGCCTGCCGATGCAGGGGACACGGGTTCGTGCCCCAGTCTGGGAAGATCCCACATGCCGCAGAGCGGCTGGGCCCGTGAGCCATGGCTGCTGAGCCTGCGCATCCGGAGCCTGTGCTCCGCAATGGGAGAGGCCACAACAGTGAGAGGCCCGCGTACCGCAAAAAAAAAAAAGAGTAGGTAAGGCAGTGATGAGATGGGTGTAAGACAACTCTGGAAGAAGTATGTATGAAGGGAAGCTGGGAAATAGAGTTGGTAGTTACACTGGGGATTTGGGTTATAAGCAGTGTAGTTTATGGTGTGCAATTATAGACCATGTTTGTGTGCCCATGGGAATGATTCTGTAAGTGGGGGAAATTGATGCAGTAGAGAGAGCATAAATTTGGAAGCAGTGTCCTTGAGGTGAGAGTGGAGGAAGGGGATAGGATCCAGGGAACAAGAGAGAATTAAAGGGAAAACAATGTAGTTATGAATGCAAGTAAGTTGGTCTGGGTAGTGGAGAGAGGACAGCATATTCTTCTATTGTTATTTCCTCAGTGAAATCAGAAAGATGATCATGAATAGAATGAGGATTATTCAATGGTAGCATTCACTATGGCCTTATTCAGGATGTGACTAAAATTGATACTTCAGAAGTACAGTTCCTCGGATGTTAGGTTTTATTATTTTCAGATCTTTGTACTCTGTCCACAGTGTTGAAATGCAAATAGGATTACCTTGGAACCAAATCTTCTATATCCTAGTCTTGTATCAACAAAGCAAGGTGGTTAATAATAAAATGCCTAAACAGACTAAATACTAAGTTCAGGTAATTTATGTGACATTTTCCATTTAATTAAAGCTGGTTCTCTGAAACGGGGGAATCACATTTGTGATTTTTTATATTTATATATTTTTAACTGATCAAAGAAAGGGCTTATATTTTTCTATATTCTCATCAGCATTGTGTAATAGAATAGAAATCCTTTGGTCCAACAGAATTGGGACTGGTATTTGGTTTGTTTATTCATAAAAAAGGGTTAGATATTTTATGTACATACCATAAAAGTAATATTTTTACTCTCAACATTAAAATATAGCTCTTTGTCAATACTTTCAACATGTCTAAGGCTTTCTTTCCATTGTGTCTCTTATTTAATTTTTCATCTAAACCACACATACAATTTATAGTCTATTACTATTTCTAGTTAAAAAATTTTTAAGTAGAACAAGAACAAAATTTGCAACAAGTACAGAACACTTCTTGATTATTATGTTTTCTCCATCTTTTACTGTTGTCCCTCCCACACTTAGTTTTTGTTAGCCACGTTTTGTTTTTTGTTTTTCTGGCTGTGCTATGTGGCATGCAGGATCTTATTTCCCCGGCCAGGAATTAAATCTGTACTCCCTGCATTGTGAGCACGGAGTCTTAACCAGTGGACCACCAGGGATATCCCTGTTAGCCATGATTTTTAACAATGTATTTACAACCAGTTTTTCCAAAGTATTCAATTTCACTTTCATAGAACCAATCTCTTCTCATAGTTACTTATAAGTTTACATATTGTTTAATTAAATTGGGTACTTTCAGGAAAATGTGAGACTGGCCTAAACTTGTTTGGAACAAACACAGTTAACTCTTGTGAGATAGGAGTGCTTTGTCAACTGGGCCTGTGGAGGGGGCCATATCCCCTGGACGTGACAGGCCACTGGCCTGTCTCTCATGCCCTAGCCCGCATATCTGTTGCCTACTCTGCAGGCAGACAGCAGAAGTTGCTATCTGGCCCAGGGGTGATAATCTGCAGGATTCGATATACCTGGCTACTTTGAATACAGAATTTGCCCTGTTGTTTGCCATTGTCTCCGTACCTGCTCAGCTTATCAGCATGAACACCCTTGATAGACCGCTGTCCCCTTGTGCAGAGTAATCTCCCTCTTGTGATTTCGTGTGTGATATCTTTAGAAAATCTAATGCCAGATGCTTCATGAGTGTTTCAGTGTTTTCTTCATAAAGGTTATATATATATTTTAAGTTTACTCTTGAAACTGTTGTGACTGGAATCTTTTTTTCTCCATATTTTATTATTAAATGTATGTATAAAGGCTATTAGTTTTTGTTTTTTATATCCTCCTACCTTATTAAATTCTGTTATTTATATTATTTAAACCTCTTAAGTTTTCCAATTATGAATTATCATCTGAAAATACAGTTTTATCTCTTCTTTTAAATTCTTAAGACTACCGCTCACTTTTTTCTGATATTTAAGTGTCTTGACTAATAACTCCAAAGCTGTCTTTTTGTTAAGGTATTATATATTTTATCATTTTAGGGAGGTAATTATTCCTCCTTTATTGAGCTTTTTTGAAAACTCAGGTATGTTTCCCTTTTTTAGTTGCCTTTTCAGCGTCTATGGAGTTGATCACGTGAATTAAAAAAAATATATTGGGACTTCCCTGGCGGTGCAATGGTTAAGACTCCAAGCTCCCAATGCAGGGGTCCCAGGTTCGATTCCTGGTTTGGGAACTAGATCCCGCATGCATGCCACAACTAAGAGTTCACATGCCTCAAGTAAGGAGCCAGTGAGCCACAACTAAGACCCAGAACAGCCAAATAAATATTTTTAAAAATGTATTTATTTGGCTGTGCCAGGTCCTAGTTGTGGCATGCAGGATCTTCATTGACACGTGTAGGATCTTTAGTTGCGGCATGTGGGATCTAGTTCCTTGACCAGGGATAGAACCTGGGCCCCCTGCATAAGAAGCACAGAGTCTTAGCCACTGGACCACCAGGGAAGTCCCCGATCATGTGATTTTTATTTTTCCCTTTCCTCAGCTGTATTAAATGAGTTGAATTATCTTAATAGATTTCCCCATACTGAACCTCTTTAACATTCTTTGAATAAACAACACTGGGTCTTTTGACACACTGTTTTATTAGATGCTTAGAATTTTTACATCAGTTTTCAGAAAACTGGTGTGTAGTTTTCTTTTTATGAGCAGGATTTAGTATGATATTATTACATCATGAAAATAGTTTGGAAGTCCTCCTTTTTCCTAGTTCTCAGTCTAAACAGAATTTGTATGGCCTGTTCTTTAAAGCTTTAATAACCTTTTTAAACTTTTTCCTTGAAGAAGGAGATGGTAAGTCTGACTACAATCTCTGTTTGCCTTATGGAAATTAATCTGTTGAAACATTGTATCTCTTTTGTGGTCAGTTTTGGTAAATTATATTTTCTTAGAAAATTATTCATTTTAGCTGTGTTTTAAAATTTATTGGCAAAGTAATCTTTCTTCCAACTATGTTCTGTATTTAATCATGCTTATTTTCACTTTGCCATTTTTAAATTTCTACGTCTGTGCGTTCTTGCTATTTTTATTTATTTATTTATTGCTATTTTTATTATATTAACTAATGGTTATCTGTTTTGCTGATTCATTTATAAAAAAAGAATCTGGTTTTACTTTGTGTGTTAGTTCTTTTTTTCTGTTTTCTAACTATTCTAATTCTGCTTTTATATAGTTAATTTCTTTTTTCTGCTTTGCTTCAGCTTGCTTTTTTAATATTTTTGAGTGGGATTTTTAGTTAATTTTTTCTTTCTTTTTTTTGCTGTATGTATTAAGATTTTTTAAAAAATAAATTTATTTATTTATTTATTTTTGGCTGCATTGGGTCTTCATTGCTGTGCACAGGCTTTCTCTAGTTGCGGTGAGAGGGGGCTACTCTTCATTGCGGTGCACAGGCTTCTCATTGCAGTGGCTTCTCTTGTTGCAGAGCACGGGTTCTAGGCACGCAGGCTTCAGTAGTTGTGGCTCTCAGGCTCCAGAGTGCAGGCTCAGTAGTTGTGGCGCATGGGCATAGTTGCTCTGCGGCATGTGGGATCTTCCCGGACCAGGGATCGATCCCGTGTCCCCTGCATTGGCACGTGGATTCTTAACAACTGCGCCACCAGGGAAGTCCCATGTATTTAAGTTTTTGAATTTTCTTCTACGCACTGTGGTTATAGTTTTACAGGTAATTTAATGTAGTTTTTTTTTATTGTTACTATTGTTTTTTTTAAACAAATACCATTTGGGATCTTATTTCTCTATTGATCTAAGAGTTATTTAAGATAGACTTCTAAAATTCCAAGTGGATTTACTTTTTTGTTGTTATTATTAATTCCCAGTTTTAGTAGAACCTATATGATTTCAGTTTTCTTATACAGGCTATATTATAATACTTGAAAACATCATCATTTTTCTCTCTCATACACAGCTCATTCAGCACTTAAATTCCCCTCTGGCTATTTCTCCTCCTGGCTTACCATCCTCTGGTTTACATCTATCATGACCTTTGTTAGCAAGTTCTTCACACTCAAGTTATTGCAAAACCCTTTGACCCTATTAGTGAGTTACTTACAAATTACGTCTTTTTTTTTTTTTTTGCTAAGGATTTCATAAACTTCAATAAGGTATAAACATATTTTCCTTCTGAAAGTCACATTTCTACGAAATAAGGAATAATCTTGCCTCTGAGGGGACGGAAGGGAGGAGACCAGAATAAGGGGATGAAGGAACAAAACTCACTGAGCATTTGCAAAATGGATGAGTAGTAGAATAAGCTTAAAGGGAGCTGAAGTACGTAAGAGTTTCTCAGTGTCTTTGTTGTGATGTGGAGACAAACAAAGAGCAACCCATAGCTATGTGAAGAAGGGAATGGCAATGTAGAGAATACTGCATAAATAAGGGTATAAACAATGGAAGGATGTACAGGAAAATACAACCACCATTTTTCATTTATATAGTCAGCTGGGCTAGCTTGAATGAATAAAGGAGATATTTAATCATTGTAGTAAGATGTGAGAGGTTAGAGGCCGAGAAATATATTCAGAATAAATATATAAGTATAGGAATTAAATGAGTGAAATCTATTTTGTGCTCTGGATTTATTATTGAATGGAGAATAAAGCAGGGATTGTTTCTGCCCTTAATGAGGTTTAGGGGTAAGAAAATAAGCAGAATAACAATTGGAAAAATTAATAAATAGATAATTTCAACATAGCTCTATGTTGTATGTAATATATGTATAATAACTATGCAGATATACAGTTAACCCTTGAACAACACAGGGTTTAAGGTGTTGCCCCCCCAGCGTACGCAAAAATCCACATATAACTTTAAAAAAATATATTTATTTATTTATTTTATTTCTATTTTTTTGGCTTCGTTGGGTCGTCTTTGTGGCATGCGGGCTTCTCTCTAGCTGTGGCATGGGGGTTTTCTCTCTCTAGTTGTGGCACGTGGGCTCTGTAGTTTGTGGCATGCAGGCTCTCTTTTTGAGGTGCATGAGCTCAGTAGTTGTGGCACATGGGCTTAGTTGCCACGTGGCATGTGGGATCTTAGTTCCCTGACCAGGGATTGAACCTGTGTCCCCTGCGTTGGAAGGCAGATTCTTTACTACTGGACCACCAGGGAAGTCCCCACATATAACTTTTGACTCCCCCAACACTTAGCTACTTATTAGCCTATTGTTGACCTGGAAGCCTTACCAATAACATAAATAGTCGATTAACACATATGTTATATATATTATATACTGTATTCTTATAATAAAGTTAGCTAGAGAAAAGAAAATGTTATTAAGAAAATCACAGGGAAGAGAAAATACATTTACAGTACTGTACTGTATTTATTGATACCATAAGTTTATGTTGTCTGTTTATAAGATAAATTTTCTGTCAGTACCCACATCAGTATTGTCCTATATGATAAACACATTACATATTATATGTATTACTAACACTGGACATCAGAAATGAAAAGATAATGTGAAAAAATTTTATATTTATTTACAGATATAATGACTTATGCATTGGTAATGAAGAAGCAGCAATATGATTGCTTTACGGTAACCTAGTGTAATTGATATGAATGCTTCACAGTAGCCTAGCCTATACAGTAATGAGTGAATCAGCATAAAACTTTTATGGCATACAATATTACAGTCACATTTATAAAACAGTATTGGAAACATTGTTACATATTTTAAAAAACCACTTACCTGTGATGATAGGCTGATATGCAGTTTATCCAGTCACAGGAGACAGAAGCACACTATATAGTAATGTAATTCTTTGAAAGCAAAGTTGTAAAACAGTAAGAAAGCTAACACATTATTAATTTTATACTAAATATCACTCACCTTATGCCTATGTAAGGATAGGTTATCCACTTCAATACAAGTCTTGCACACGATGTTCTACACATATATGTTTGTATATTTATTGAAAAAAGTCCATATATAGTGGATCTGCACAGTTCAAACCCATGTTGTTCAAGGGTCAACTGTATAATAAGCACATAGCTTTAAGTACTGTCAGTAGATTCAGCTGTAGAGTAAGTAACTTAATCTAAGACCTCAGAGTGAGAAGGAGCCAGCCATGCAAAGAGCCCAAACAGATTTGTGGGGAAATAGAGCAGACTGAAAAGTCCAATGGAAGTAAGTGGGAACATGTTCTAATATCTGAAAAGAGGCCTCTCCAAGTAGCAGTAAAGAGAACAGTGGTTTGAGATGATGCGTTATAGGTAAGCAGAGACCTTTTAACAAGTTTGATTTTATTCTAAGAATAAAGAGAAATAGTTGAAAGAATTTAAGCATGAATTCCCAACCTTTCATTTCCATCAAAATCATTGTATGGAGGATATTAAATATAGGACTGCCCAGGACTGTAGAATCTGATCCAAGTGGTTTAGGTGGTATCTAAATCATAGTATTTGTAACAAGCTCCCTTGTGATTCTGATTCACGTTTCAGTTTGAGAACCACTGACTTAAAATATTTACTTAGTCACTAATCTCATTTTCCTTCATGAACTCTCATTTTCCTGGTGTTGCCTTTTGCTTTTTTTAATTATGTAACTATTTTTAGAATTTCATTGGGTAGTACTTTAGTTGTCTTTTACTTCTACTGTAGAAATTTTACTTCTTTTAGAAAAAGAGAACTACATGTTTGCTCTCTTGTTTTCTTTCAGATTTGGAGACCAACTATGAGACCAAGAAGTTATCTTCAGAAAATGACATTCATGAAATAAACTTATCCCAGTGGAAGGTAATGGAGAGAATTAAAAACCATGGCCTTAACAGACTCATTTTAAAAAATGATTGGGAGTCCAAAAGAAAATTTGAAGGACAAGAGGAATATTTCAATCAAGTGAAAATTACATCTCAAAAAGTGTCCTCTTACCAAAAATACTCATCTTTTTCTTCACATCAGAGACTTCATTTTGTCGAGAAACCCTATGAATGTAAGGAATGTGGGAAGGCCTTTAGAGTACGCCAACAACTTACCTTTCATCACAGAATTCATACTGGTGAGAAACCTTATGAATGTAAGGAGTGTGGGATGGCCTTTAGACAGACGGCACATCTTACTCGACATCAGAGACTTCATTCTGGTGAAAAACTCTATGAATGTAAGGAATGTGGAGAATCTTTCATATGTGGCCCAGACCTTAGAGTACATCAAAAAATTCATATTGGTGAGAAACCCTATGAATGTAAAGAATGTGGGAAAGCCTTCAGAGTTCGTGGACAACTTACTCTACATCAGAGGATTCATACTGGTGAGAAACCCTATGTATGTACAGAATGTGGGAAGGCCTTTAGACAGTATGCACACCTTACTCGACATCAGAAGCTTAATATTGCTGACAAACTCTATGAATGTAAAGAATGTGGGAAGGCCTTTTTGTGTGGCTCTGGCCTTAGGGTACATCACAAACTTCATACGGGTGAGAAACCCTATGAATGTAAAGAATGTGGGAAGGCCTTTAGAGTACGACAGCAACTGACACTCCACCAGAGAATTCATACTGGTGAGAAACCCTATGAATGTAAGGAATGTGGAAAGACTTTTAGTCGTGGTTATCATCTTATTCTACATCACAGAATTCATACTGGTGAGAAACCTTATGAATGTAAGGAATGCTGGAAGGCCTTTAGTCGTTACTCACAACTTATTTCACACCAGAGTATTCATATTGGTGTTAAACCCTACGACTGTAAGGAATGTGGTAAGGCCTTTAGACTACTCTCACAACTTACACAACATCAGAGTATTCATATTGGTGAGAAACCGTATAAATGTAAGGAATGCGGGAAGGCCTTTAGATTGCGCCAAAAACTTACTCTACATCAGAGCATTCATACTGGTGAAAAACCCTTTGAATGTAAGGAATGTAGGAAGGCCTTTAGGCTTAATTCATCTCTTATTCAGCATCTGAGAATTCATTCTGGTGAGAAACCCTATGAATGTAAGGAATGTAAGAAGGCCTTTAGACAACATTCACACCTTACCCATCATCTGAAAATTCATAATGTAAAAATATAAGAAAGACTTTTTAGTCTATGAATGTAATAATTAGTTCCTTTTGCTTCCTCCATGCACCTGACTTGGCATAATGGGGTTTATATCATAAAGAATGTGTTAATTTAATATATTCCACCATCACTCAGACCTGAGAATCTTCACATTCATTCTAGAAACTAATCCTATTAATATAACAAATGTGGGAAAGACACTTATCATCATTTCTAGCCCATCACTTTCCTACCTGTGTTATATTGAACAGGATGTTTAACTGCTTGATGCTATAAGTTCTTGATTTATAAAATTATAATACTGTGGCAGAATAAAGATTACTGCAGATTCTTTGGTACTCCACCCATCAAGATGTGGAATCCACATCCTTTCCCTTTGAATCTGGGCAGACTGTGACTACTTTGGTCAGTAGAATAGCAGAAGTACTGCTGTGCTAGTTTCTGGACCCAGACTTTACTGGTAGATTTTGCCTCATCTCTTGGAATACTCTCTCAAGTTCAGACCTGAACTGTTATGTTAAAAAGTCTGGCTACTCTGCTGAAGAGACCACATGGAAAGGCCCTGAGACTACATAGAGAAGGAGAGGCACTCTGCTGTGCCCAGTCTTCCAGATTGCCCATGCAAACACCAGACATCTGAGTGAAATAGTTTTGGATCCTCCAAACCAGCCATCAACTCAATGCCAGTGAATAACCTCAGTTGATGCCATGTAGAACAGAAAAATCCACCAACTGAGCCCCTGCCCAAATTCTTGACCCACAAAATCATGAGATACAATTAAATGGTTGTTGTTTTAAGCTCCTAACTATTGTTTTACTATTATCATCATTAATATTGCTCTCTTGAAAATCCATATGAATGACTATGGGCACAGTGAATATAGAAATGCCTTCCACCAACACTCGTCCATTATTGAATGTCAGATAACTTACTCTTATTAAAATAGTGAAAGTGAGAAATCCTTTTTCAATTTTTTCATAAAAAAAGTATTCTACAATCTATACTCTCTGGCCTCTATATAAATTTGATTTAAAATTAACAGAGGATGGATGGACCTAGAGATTGTCATATTAAGTGAAGTAAGTCAGACAGAGTAAGACAAATATTGTATCACTTGTATGTGGAAACTAAAAATAGTACCAATGAACTTATATACAAAACAGAAACAGACTCACAGACATAGAAAACAAACATGGTTATGAAAGGGGAAGTGGGGGGGATAATTTAAATTAGGAGTATGGTATTAACAGATAACATACTACCATATATAACATAGATAAACAATAAGGATTTACTGTATAGCATTGGGCACTATATTCAATATCTTGTAATAACCTATAATGGAAAATAAGTTTTTTAAAGAATATATGTATATATATTCACTGTATGTATGAATGTATATATATATATATATATATATATATACACTGTATGTTTGTATATACATATACATGTGTATATGTAACCAAATCACTGTGCTGTACACCTAAAACTAACACAATATTGTAAATCAACTATACTTCAGTTAAGTAAATAAAATTAACAAAGAATAAGATAAAAAGAAACTATTTGGAAATTAAAAATTACCTATATTATAAGTCCAGAATCAATTTTTAAAAATCCATTGTAGCCTTTTTAAAAAATGCTCGAATTGTCCTATATTTGGCCAGTGGGAATCCCCTCAATTTGGATCCTGTGTCCTTTTATCATGATTACTGTAGCCTGTGATAGCTTCTTTTTTTCCTAACAAGATGCATTGGTCAGCTACAGAGCACATTAGGGCATCTATTAATAAATAAAGGGGGAAAATGGAGCATTTATCCTGCCTTTCCTCTATGAACTATATTTCAAGACAGCCAAAAGTTGGTGAAAGAAAGTTCTTTATTATTAGAGAATTCTAGCTAATAAAGGTCAAAGGAATGATAGAATCCAAAAAGTGACACTTTTTTAATGAAATAATGGATCTTGATGGTATCAGTGGATGTGAAAACCATTAGGTGAGAGATTATTCGAAGGTTTTAAAGGACAGAGCAGAATGACAACCCGCTAACCTATAGTAACATCTCTAAATTAAATCAGCAAGGCTGTGTGCTTCTTGATGTAATGCAATGGATGTATACTACCTGTGGAGTATTTTTGTCCAAAATATTGATTCAGAAGTGTAATTTAGGGCTTCCCTGGTGGCGCAGTGGTTGAGAGTCCGCCTGCCAATGCAGGGGGCATGGGTTCGTGCCCCGGTCCGGGAGGATCCCACATGCCGTGGAGCCGCTGGGCCCGTGAGCCATGGCTGCTGAGCCTGCGCGTCCGGAGCCTGTGCTCCACAACGGGAGAGGCCACAACAGTGAGAGGCCCGCGTACCACAAAAAAAAAAAGAAGAAGTGTAATTTAGTCTCTAAACATACCAGTTTACAGGAAACTTGGGAAATAAATGAACAAATTCATAACACAAAGAAGCAAACAGCCAAATCCAGAATGTGGGAAATTCCACAAAATAAAAGGCTTAGTTTCTTTTTTTTTTTTTAAGGCCTAGTTTCTTAACCAATATATGTTAAGTTAATAAAAACAGAATTTTACAAATTAAAAGAGACTTGAGACATATTAATTAAATACAGTGTATGGAATGTATTGAGATGCTTGTGTTAAAATGTACCCAGGATTTGCTTTAATCAGGTTTGATAAGTCACGAAGACATGGAAATGATTATCATGAAGGAAGACGCTTATACGCGGAGATTTCTGCAAACAGGAGGAACCGAGTATACGTAGGAGAACATGGAAGGAGCACCTAGTCCTGTTAGGAGGCAGAAGGCGGAAGAGGGCAGAGCATGACTCAGAACCTTTACTGGAGTTTTCCCAGGAAGGAATGGGTGACGTGATGCCAGGTAGGTACACTGAGCAAGTTTAAGACTGGGTAGATTGAATAATTTTGTGGGCTCTGAGCTCCAGTGGTGGTCCTCAGTTGTCCAGTACCTGGCCCTGGGGTGATTTAGGGCAGGAGAAATAATGGCTTGGTGTATGAGAGTTTGATAAAGGAGATGTTTGATAAAGTGGTGTGGACTTTGGATTGGTTGGTTTGTATATCAACGGCATGCTTGCCAGGAGGGTCGTTTGTCAAGGAATTTGCTAGCCCTAGAAGTGGTAGTCTCTCCAAGATCAAGTCCCCAAATGCCAGATTATCAAGAATACAGAAAATAAGAAAATACAGGCAATACAATCCTGATTTGGACAAATAAAAAAAAGACAACTTTTTACATTATTATGAAAAAGTAAAGCTGGAGTGGGTATTAAATTATATTAAATAATTATTATTCATTTGTTAGGCATGATGATGGCATGGGAGTGTGTGTGTGTATGTGTGTATAAATCCTTATGCATTAGAGAGTCATACTGAAGTATTCAAGGATGAAATTATATGTATGATTTGCTTTATAATACTAAAGAAAAAATGGGAAGGATAGATGAAACAAGATCAGAAAAATGCTGTATATCGTTGAAGCCGGGTAATGGGTACATAGGGTTCACTGTGCTATTCTTACTACTTTGCATATATTTGAAAACTTCCATAATAAAGTTTTTGTTTAAGTGGAAAATCTGAAATTTTAGACTACTTAGTGATAAATGATAATTTGATCCCTACAGATAAAAATTTGTGGGAAGGGCTTCCCTGGTGGCGCAGTGGTTAAGAATCCACCTGCCAATGCAGGGAACTCGGGTTCAAGCCCTGGTCCAGGAAGATCCCACATGCCGCGGAGCAACTCAGCCCATGCGCCACAACTACTGATCCTGCGCTCCAGAGCCCATGAGCCACAACTCCTGAAGCCTGGGCGCCTAGACCCTGTGCTCTGCAACGAGAAGCCACCGCAATGAGAAGCCCCCGCTCACCGCAACTAGAGAAAGCCCATGCATAGCAACAAAGACCCAATGCAGCCCAAAATAATTAAATAAATAAATTAAAAAAAAAATTTGTGGGAAGCCACCAAAGCTCTACGTTGTAGGAAATTAACAACCTTAATGCATTTAGAAAACCTGGATTGAGCAGTTAGTTCACGACTCTGTTACCACACATACCGTGCCTGTCACATAGCAGGCAGTTGGCAAAAGTGTTGGGGAAAAAAAGCATTAACATAAGCCAGAAAACATGTTTTTTACAAGGGCTCTCAGCAGTGAAAGCATGAAGTCCTAACTACTGGACTGCCAGGGAATTCCCAGAAAACATTTATTTATTTATTTAATTTATTTTTGGCTGCGTTGGGTCTTGTTGCTGCGCGCGGGCTTTTTCTAGCGGCGAGTGGGGCCCACTCTTTGTTGTGGTGTGCGGGTCTCTCATTGTGGTGGCTTCTCTTGTTGTGGAGCATGGGCTCTGGGCGTGTGGGCTTCAGTAGTTGTGGCTCAATGGCTCTAGAGTGCAGGCTCAGTAGTTGTGGCGCATGGGCTTCGTTGCTCCCTGACATGTGGGATCTTCCCGGACCAGGGCTCAAACCCCTGTTCCCTGCATTGCCAGGCGGATTCTTAACCTCTGCGCCACCAGCGAAGCCCCATTTTTTTTTTAATTAAGGTAAATAGCAGGAAGTAATTCATACAATAAAAGTAAAAGTACAATTTTAAAAAAGTAGAAGAGGGACTTCCCTGGTGGTGCAGTGGTTAAGAATCCACCTGCCAGTGCAGGGGACATGGCTTCGAGCCCTGGTCTGGGAAGATCCCACATGCTGCGGAGCAACTAAGCCCAACTACTTAGCCACAACTACTGAGCCTGCACTCTAGAGCCTGCAAGCCACAACTACTGAGCCCGTGTGCCGCAACTACTGAAGCCTACATACATAGAGCCTGTGCTCCGCAACAAGAGAAGCCACTACAATGAGAAGCCCACACACTGCAACGAAGAGTGGCCCCTGCTCACTGCAACTAGAGAAAGCCCACATGCAGCAACAAAGACCCAATGCAGCCAAAAATAAATTTAAAAATAAATTTTTTTTAAAAAGTAAAAGAATAGTTAATAAAGTAGTAGATTTTATCCAAGAATATTCTCTTTGAAAAGACCATTAATATAGAATCAGCAGTTATTATTGAAGGACAAAAGTTGATTCAATTACAGCTTTATGTATGGGAATGGTGAAATAGGTACATATATCAAAGAGATTTAAAAGTTTTAAAATTTATGTGTTACTATATACATATATTTCAGTATGTATAAAAATATAGAGAATGAGCTATCTAGAGAAACCAAAATGATCAAAGTTGACTCAAGAGACTATAGAAAGCCTGAACAATCTATAGATTTTATATTTTATTTTATATTTGAAACAATTTATAATTTATAGATTTTATAATTTATAGTTTTATAATGTATGAGATCTGTAAACAAAGGAAATTTAAATGGAGTTATGTTCTTGTTTTTTTAAAAACTAGAATCGATAGTTTTTCAGGCAATAAAATTTTAAAGAATAGATAACTTCTAACAAAATTTTGCAGGATCATTCTATAAGGCAGATATCCCAATAATAAAATTTTAGATGAGGGTAATCCCTAAACAGCAAAATCTAGACCAGTATCATTTAAGATACATGCAGACATTCCAAGTAAAGTTCAGTAAGTTGAACTCAGTAGTCTAATAAAACAGTTATAAAACATATAATGATTTACCAGGAATACCCAGGGCCTTACCTTTTGTGATTTAGTTAGACATTTAGGTTTTCTAACTTGAGCGGTGTAACAGTGTTGGGAAAAATGATGTGATCCTGCCCCAATAATTTCTTTCATTTATTTCTCTTCTTTTTCTCGTTTATTTTAGCTTCATCAATTTTATAAAAGGAATGAAAGATTATTTGAAAAATAGGCATTCAATACTTAAAAGTTATTACCTTCTACAAAAGAAAAACAAGTATTGCCACAGCACTTTATTTTCAACCAAATGAATGTCACTGTCATACACTGACTTGTACCTCTAAGTCCATTTTGCTCAGAGTGGGCAGATTGGGCAGATGTCATTGAATAATCAGTCACCATCTAGAATAATAAATCTCTTCCACTCATGATTTCAAATTGCTTTTAATTTGTGGACATTACACAGTGTTTACACAAAAATGTAACATACACAATGAGCATTTTAAGTGCTATTATGTGTTTCTTCACCCTGGTAACACTTTCTTGTTAACTGAAGTCTTTTGGGGACAGTACATTAACTCAAAATTTCTTAAAGTATGTTCCACAAAACACCAGTACTTAATGGTTCTTGAAGAAAATGATTTTGTGGTCAAACAAGCATGCAAGCTCTATATTCTATATTTCTTGGAAGAAAAAAATCACATTAAGTGCCTATCAAAAGACTATCAAAAATGTTTCATTTTATCTAACTCAATGTATCTCATACTTTGCTATAGAGCTCCCATTCCCAATACCTATTGTAGGTGTAATTCCACTTTGGCAGATGTTGCCCTAACCAAAAGGAGAGGCTTCAAGGATGGAAATGTCAGCATTGTGGCAGGTGTATGGTTATCTAGCAAGGCAAGCAACTCAGCATGCTGTCCAACCAGCTGCTTGCTTATTTTTGGATTTAACATGGTTCTTTTCAGTAGAATAGACAACCCCTAGTCCTTTTCTTTATATAAATACACCATATGTATTGAGGCCTTTTATTGGTCAATATTTAGGTTATATATAATTTCTCACTGAAAAATATCTTGTTGAATATCTGAGTTTCTTGCTATACATAACAAGGGTTTCTCTGAGGTATTTATCAAAAGGTGAGATTGGTAAGTCAGAGGTTATGTTCATGTTCAACCTCGTTAGATATTGCTGTAGAAGAGGAGAACATCCTTATGGTACCAATTTACAACCCCTTCAACCAGTGAAATACTACTTCCTTATATCCCCACTTCTGGTATGTGCTTTAATATTTTCCTGGTAAATAATGACTTGAGCATCTTTTCACATGTTTATTGCTAAATACTATAGCTTGCCAATTCATATGTATTGCCCATGTTCCTTTTTTAAAAAGCATTCATATAAAAATAGTGGGATTCTGGGCCGCCCCTCGGCCCTGACCCCTCCTGCGGCCCTCCCCCACCCCTAACCTAGGTATGGGTTAAATAAAAAGATTCCTTTTTCCGACTTAAGAAAAATAAATAAATAAAATAAAATAAATAAATAAAAATAGTGGGATTTTTAAAAATAACATTCTAGATAGTAATCCTTTACCTAGTATTATGATGGACTCACCTTCTCCCAGACTGTGGCTTATTTGTTTTTATTGTGATATTGTCATATTAAAATTTTAAATATGGATACAATCATTGCTTTCATTATTACCCAATAACCTTTAAAATTCATTTTTTACTAAACTCTTGATTTTTTAGGCAATCAGTTATGTCAACTACAAATAGATATGATTTTTTCCTGAATATAGTGATTATTTTATTATTCTTACTCTAACAGAAATAATTTCCAGAACAAGACTTAGGATTAGTGGTGATATAGGGCATCTAGTTGTTTTTCCCAACATAATGGAAATCACTTAGTGTAATGTTTGCTCTGTGTTTGAGGTAAACAGACCTTGTGTGGTTCACTTGTTTCCTTCAGTCTCTATTTAACTTTTTTTTTTTTAAATTAAAAATGCCTGCTGGGGCTTGCCTGGTGGCACAGTGGTTGAGAGTCCACCTGCCAAGGCAGGGGACGCGGGTTCGTGCCCCGGTCCAGGAAGATCCCACATGCCGCAGAGCGGCTGGGCCCGTGAGCCATGGACGCTGAGCCTGCGTGTCCGGAGCCTGCGCTCTGCAACGGGAGAGGCCACAACAGTGAGAGGCCCGCATACCGAAAAAAAAAAAAAAAAGCCTGCTGAATATTGTCAGATGCCTTTTTGGCACACTGATATATTTTCCTTCTTGAATTTGTTAATGTGATAAGGTGTACTTTGGTCATTAAGGCAACATGATACTGATGCAAAACGAACAAGTAGACCAACAGAATAAAATAAAGAGCCCTGAAACAGACCTACATACATGTGGTCATCTGATTTATGACAAAGGTTCCTCTGCAGTATGGTTGCAGAGGAAGTGATGTTCTTTTCAATAAGTATCACTGGATCAACTGCATATCCATATCGATAAAAAATTAACCTTGGCTCTTATCTTACACTTCACACAAACCAATTCCAGATGTGTTAATGATGTAATTGTAGAAGATAAGGACTTTAGAAGAAAACATAGAATATCTTTCTAGCCTTGGGATAGCAAAGATTTCTTAAACAGAACACAAAAAGCACTAACCATATAGAGAAAAAAAGGTAAATTTTACTATATTAAATTAAAAAATCTATTTTCATCAAAAGACACCATTAAAGTGAAAAGGCAAGCCACAGACTGGGAGACTATATTCACAATACATAAATTTGACCAAGAATATATAAAGAACCACTACAAATCAATAAGTGACAGACAACCAAATAAGAAATGGGGGTACTTCCCTGGCGGTCCAGTGGTTAAGACTCCGTGCTTCCATTGCAGGCCGTGCAGCATGGCCAAAAATAAAATAAACACTTCCAAAAAATGGATATCCAAATGGCCAATAAAGATATCAGACCGTGCTCATGTTCGTTAATTATCAAGAAAATGGAAAAATTAAAACCACAATGTGATATGACTGTACACCCACCAGAATAGCTAATAAAAAAAATGCATGCAAATGCTTGTGCATAATGCATACCTGGAGGGTGCCATGGTGTGCTCTGGCTATTTCAATATGCTAGTGGATATTAAAGACAAGATCCCCAATCTCCAGGAAAATCTGGAAAGCAGACAACCAGTGAGTACGTAACTAAGAAAACTTCACATATTGATAAGGGTCATGAAGAGAAAGATACTGGGAAGGAGAATTACTGGAGGGGGACAATTCAGTTAATCTTTTCACCTGAAGTGTATACAGTATCTATAGTGGTAGCAATACAGGTTTTATGTAAGTATAGCCAGGCTAACACTGAAAAAGAAAAGCTGCAAAGTGGTACTAGTCCAACCAGATAATTAAAAATACTAAAAAGTCCCTATAATCGAAACGATGTGGTACTCATGCATGAACAGACCAGTGGAATAGAACAGAATTCCATAAGTAGACCCAAATACATAGGGGATTTTAGTACATAAAGGGACAGGGACGTGACACATTCTATTTTTTTGTTTTTTGTGTTTTTTTACTTTAGGGACCATATTAATGTTTTACAAAATTTTAAAGTCAGTAACAGGGACTTCCCTGGTGGTCCAGTGGTTAAGAATCCGTCTCGCAATGCAGAGAACACTGGTTCGATCCCTGGTTGGGGAACTAAGATCCCACATGCTGCGGGGCAGCTGAACCCGCATGCCACAACTAGAGAGAAGACCGCGCACCGCAACAAACAGCCCACGCACTGAAGCAAAAGATCCAGCGTGCTGCAACTAAGACCTGACACAGCCAATAAATAAATAAATATTTTTAAAAGTCAATAACAACCAAAGGGGAAAGTGGGGAGGGATAAATTAAGAGTATGAATTAACATACAGCTATATATAAAACACATAAACAACAAGGATTTACTGTATAGCACAGGGAACTATACTCAATATCTTTTTTAAAAATAAATTTATTTTATTTATTTATTTTTGACTGCGTTGGGTCTTCATTGCTGCGCGCAGGCTTCCTCTAGTTGCAGCGAGCGGGGTCTACTCTTAGTTGTGGTGTGCGGGCTTCTCATTGTGGTGGCTTCTCTTGCTGCGGATTACAGGCTCTAGGCACGTGGGCTTCAGTAGTTGTGGCATGCAGGCTCAGTAGTTGTGGCTTGCGGGCTTAGTTACTTCACGGCATGTGGGATCTTCCCAGACCAGGGATCAAACCAGTGTCCCCTGCATTGGCAGGCGGATTCTTAACCACTGCACCACCAGGGAAGGCCCTATACTCAATATCTTATAATAACCTCTAACGAAAAATAATCTGAAAAAGAATATATATGTATAACTGAATCCCTTTGCTGTACACTTGAAACTAACACAATATTGTAAATTAACTATAGTTCAATTTTTTTTTAAAGTGAATAACAGAGAAGAGAACCTAAGTTGAAATATAAGCAAAAAAAAAAAATAAAGTTTCCTTCACACTAAAGGGGGAAAAAAGACTTAGGCAAGCAACTTTTTTTTTTTTTTTTCGGTACGTGGGCCTCTGTTGTGGCCTCTCCTGTCGTGGAGCACAGCCACCGGACGTGCAGGCTCAGCGGCCATGGCTCACGGGCCTAGCTGCTCCGCGGCATGTGGGATCTTCCCGGACCGGGGCACGAACCTGTGTCCCCTGCATCGGCAGGCGGACTGTCAACCACTGCGCCACCAGGGAAGCCCGGCAAGCAACTTTTGAAGACAATTTGACTATATTCCCTCAGGATAAAAACAGAAGAAGAAAAAAAAAACCCGTAAACAAGTAATTAACTCTTGTTAGTAGGATTGATTTACACAGTGATATAGATTAGTAATTCTGGAACTATTTCATGTATTCTAGAATCAAGCAAAAAAGTAACTGTACTTGGGAGTAAGTAAATATAATGGGAGCCAAGTTTGTTTTTGCTGGAGAAGGGTGTTGCAATAGGGAGAGCAGGAGGCTAGGATGAACCCTGTGGTGTTGGATTGCAATTGGAGGTATCACTACAAAGTAATGCTTTAAAAAAAAAAAATTAGAAATTCATATAAAGGTGTGTGTATGTATGTCCCCCTAGCAGAGAGGACATAGAAGCAATTACACCGCCATAGCAATGAGAATATCCAGCACCCAGATCCCAGGAACAAGGGCTCCTTGGAGAAATAGCATAAGACACTGAGCAGAGAAAACACAAGGTGAGATTGGAACATTCTGAGGTGGTAGAAAGTAGGGAAGCGCTCAAAAAATGGTTGAAATATGTCAAAAAGTCACAGTATCTCAAGGAGTTCTCACTGGCCAAATCTGGACAATCTGAGCATCAAAACATGTCATAATAGTAGCAGATTGAGTAAAACCATTGACTAACACAGTGACTAAAAGAAGAATCCATGAAACATGCTTTATATTAGAATGCCAACTTACAAATGTAGGAGTGGCGAAATTAGAAAATCACCATCAATCAACCATCACAGTAATCATTGATTCTGGTAAGAATCATCAATGTATGCCAAAACCAATGGGTGAAAATTTGATGAGAAACAGAATTTGATGCCATTGTAAAGTCTCTCTCCACAAATATTAATTACAAAGGGAAAAGTAGTAACATTACAGTGAAGAAACCTGGCAGACAGAATCTTGACCAGTTATCAAAGTTAACATAACCAGTGTGGCACAAAATGACATCCTGTACATCCAGAACAGAGCGACTTCTGTGATATTCCTGCCAAAATGCATAACCAGAATTTAATCATAAGGAAATCACAGAAAATGCAAATTGAGCAATGCTCTACAAAATAACTGGCCTTTGCTCTTCAAAAATGTCAAAGTCAAGAAGGACAAAGCTTGAGGAATTGTTTCAGGTTAAAGGAGACTAAAGAGACAAGACAAGTGTAATATATGACCCTGGAACAGAAATTTTTTTTTTTCTGTAAAGGCTTTATTGGAACAATTGTGAATTTGAATAAGGTAAATATTAAAATAAAAGTATTATATCCATGCAAATTTCATAATTTTGATCATTGTAATTATGGAGATTATGGGAGAGAATGTCTTTGCTTTTAGGATGTATACACTGAAGCATTTAGGGATAAAGGAGCCTTACGTGGGTAACTGACTTTTCTGAATGAAATTCCAAGTGTTCAGAAAAAAATAGGATCGTAAAGTAAATGCAGTAAATGTCAGCATTTACAGAATCTGTGTGAAGGGTATACAGGAATTCTTTGTGCTATTCTTGCAACTTTTCTGTACATTTGATATTATGTCAAAATAAAAAGTTTCATTAACAAAGAAAGCAGGTTTGCATTCTACCTTCTCCATTAATTGCTCTGTGATGTTGAACAGGTCGCTTCACCTCTCTGTGTTTCTGTGTCTGTTACATGAGGATCGAAATAGTACCCACGTGATGGGATTGTTATGAAAAATAATTAATGCATGTAACATTCTTAAAACTAGGCCTGGTAAAAGAAAGAGCACTTTAGGGCTTCCCTGGTGGTGCAGTGGTTGAGAATCCGCCTGCCGAGGCAAGGGACACGGGTTCGTGCCCTGGTCCGGGAAGATCCCACATGCCATGCAGCGGCTAGGCCCGTGAGCCATGGCCATTGGGCCTGCGTGTCCGGAGGCTGTGCTCCGCAACGGGAGAGGCCACAGCAATGAGAGGCCCGCGTACTGCAAAAAAAGAAAAGAAAAGAAAAGAAAGAGCACTTAAATTTTAGCTTTTATGATTTTTACTTGAAAATTTGTCTTTTTTCACCTCCAAAATGTTTTCTCTGTCTTCCTTTCTTTCTTAAAATTCCCTTTTCTTCCTTATTATTGGTTTCTCCTTGTAGAATTCCTATTAGACATTAGAATTTCTGGCACTGCCTTTCACATGTCATTTTCTCTCATGTTTTACACTTTTATCCTTTTGTACAGAATTTTGGGAGAAACTCTGAGCATGATTTTTCTATTCTTATAGTTACTCTTCCACATATCTCCAATTCTACTATTCAGCCAAGCTGTTGAGTTATTTACTTCATGTGTTTAATCTCCAAGAAAGTAGATTGGTTTTAGAAAAGCCTAATCTGGGTTTATGCATACTCTTTCTTTTCTGGTGTTTCAGAAGGTAAGGAGTGAGGTGGAGGGCAGTGGTGGGGGGCAAGGCAGAGGCCTAATTGAGTTTTTAAAGTTCTGTTCCAAATTCTTGAGGTCCAGCCACTTTTTTGCCATTGGGATCCTTAAAACACTCTAGTATAGTTATATAAATCTCACTTTTCACTGTTACTCCTTAATTTAAAAGGTCTAATGCAAGTTTCCTGCACCCATTGTCTTGTTCTATAGTCTCATACTTTATTTTATTTTTTAAAATATTTATTTATTTATGGGCTGTGTCAGGTCTTAGTTGTGGCACTCAGGAATCTTTCATTGCTGTGCGCAGGCTCCAGAGCACGTGGGCTCAGTACCTGTGGTGCGTGGGCTCTCTAGTTGTGGCTCGCATGCTCACTAGTTGCGGCGTACGAGCTTAGTTGCCCTGCAGCATGTGGGATCTTAATTCCCCAAGCAGGGATCGAACCGGCATCCCCTGCATTTGCAAGACAGATTCTTAACCACTGGACCACCAGGGAAGTCCCTACTTTATTTTAAATGAGGTTTTCTTTTAGAATGGTTTTAGATTTACAGAAAAGTTGCAAAAATAGTTCAGAGTTCCCGAATAATGAGCACCCAGTTTCCCCTTTTGTTAACAGCTTATACTACTATGGTACATTTGTATATCCTTATTAACTGAAGCCCATACTCCAGTCAAATTTCCTTAGTTTTTACCTAATGTCCTTCTGTTCCAGAATCCTATCCAGGATACCATATTACATTTATTCCTCTGTGTCCTTATGCTCCTCAAGACTGTGACAGTTTCTCAGAGTTTCCTTGCTTTTGATGTCCTTGACAGTTTTGAGGAGTACTGGTCAGTTGTTTTATAAAATGTCCCTGAAGTTGTGACTGTCTAATGTTTTTTTCCTAGTTAGACTGGGAGTTTGAATTTGGGGGAGGTAGACCACACTAACTGCCACTGTTACAACATCATATTAGAGGTATATGCTATCAACATAACTTATCACTGATGATATTAGCCTTGAATTCCTAGCCAAGGTAGTGTTTGCCAGATTTCTCCACTGTACAGTTATTTTATCCCTCTTCCCAGACTATGCTCTTTGGAAAGAAGTCACTATGCACAGCCCACACTTAAGGGGTGGGGAGTAATGCTTCAACTACTCGAGGAGGGGTAATCCACACAAATTATTTAGAATTCTTCTATGTGGGAGATTTGGTCAATCTCCCCCATTTATTTATTCAACTATTTATTTATGTCAGGATGGACTCACTGATATTTATTTTATACTTTGGGTTATAATTCAATATTATGTATTTTTGTTTTTGTTTGTTTTTCTCAAATTGTTCCAGCTTTGGCTATTGTGAGCTCTTTCAGTTAGCTCCTGTGTCCCTTTGACATACCCCATCGTTTTGTTTTTTGAAGCACTTCCTTTATTTTCCGGTGCTACAAGACATTGCAGGCTCATCTTGTATATTTCCTGCCCAGCCTTAGAATCAGCCATTTCTCCAAGGAGTTCTGGTTCCTGTCAACCTAAATAAACCTAAGAGGCAATAATCAAGCAAAAAAACATTTATTTGGGATCGAAGAATTGCAATTTGAGGCACGTAGATTCTGGTAACAACCCAGTGTCCCGCTAGGCAGTAAAAGTCAGGAAATTTCAAAGGCGAAGAAAGGAAGTTTGCATTACAGACTCTTAACTGGAGTTGGAGGCAGAAGCTAGTTTTGGCTAAACATGATTGGGTACTAAGGCTACCACTGCAGTGAGGTAAAAGTCCGTTACTGTGACAAGTTGCAGGTGTTCTTGCAGAGTCCTTGGAATATCTGTGGTTTGGCCTCACCTGGCTCCACCTGGTGAGGACGTGCATAAGGTCCACCTTCTAATGGCCTTCTGGCTCCATTTTAAAACCCCTTGACATTAGTGACTCCATTTTATTTCATATTTCACACTTCTTTCATTGTTGAATGATATTAGAAACCAAATGCTGGGCATAGGAATTGCTCATTTTTCCTGGGATTGCTTCTAGGCCCTCTCAGCAGACAGAGCTGGAGAACATATTTGTGTATACTAACGCAGGTATATATACAAATCTATATTATTTATATATGTGTATGTATTAAGCTAAATATGAATTCATATTGATTTCTCTGACTCTAATCCAGTAACAAATAGTTCATTCTGCCTTCTGTGATATTGTGTTATAATAAGAAATATATATTTGGTCTTATACCTCGTTCCTGGCACAGAGCTCCTAAAACCCTTGAAATTTCCTACGTGATGAGAGTGATAAAGGTGTCTTTTGTTGTGTTAAGGAAGTGACTTTTGGAAAGCACCTAAGGATGAGATCTGGTAGCCAGTGGAGCTAACCATGTGATTAGAGGTTGAAACTTTCAGTCCCCCTTTTCCTCTCCTTCACTACCGTCCCACCTCTGGGGAGGGGAGAGGAGCTGGAGATTGAGTTCAATCATGCCTATATAATGAAGCCTCCATAAAAACCCAAAAGGAGGGAGTTCAGAGAGCTTCTAAGTTAGGGAACCAGAATGCTTCCATGTGCCACTGTTCCCGGCCCCAAACTCCATGAGAATAGATGCTCCTTTGGGATGTTCCCCTCCATATCTCTTCACTTGGCTGTTCATTCATATCCTTTAATATCCTTCATAATAAATCGGTAATCTAGTAAGTAAACGGGTTTCCTTAGGTCTATGAGCCATTCTAGCAAATTAATCAAACCTGAAGAAGGGGTTGTGAGACCATAACCAATTGGTCAGGAACAGGTAACAACCTAGCTTCCAATTGGTCAGAAGCACAGGTAACAATCTGGGCTTACAATTGGCATCTGAAGTGGTGAGGAGTGCGCAGTCTCATAAGACTGAGCCCTCAGCCTGTGGAATCTGATGCTATCTCTGGGAAAATGGTGTCAGAATTGGGTTGAATTGCAGGACATCCAGCTGGTGTCCGAAAATTGCTTGGTGGCACACATTGTAATTGGTGACTAGAACCCTCTTATCTCCCCGCCTTGGGTGGTCTGGAACTTCCCACTCCAAGACTGAGGAACCGGGCTTTCATTGTCTTTCATCCATTTATTTATTTGTTTACATGTAGTGGTTTCAGAATTGTTTACCCATACACCGTTTACGTACACTTGTCTTTAGACTTACAGTTTCTACTCATTCCCAAAGTTACTTAAGTCAGCTTTCCCCGCCCCCCATATTCTTCAATGAGGTTTATCATACTTTTTTTTTTTGCGGTACACGAGCGTCTCACTGTTGTGGCCTCTCCCTTTGCGGAGCACAGGCTCCGGACGCGCAGGCTCAGCGGCCATGGCTCACGGGCCCAGCCGCTCCACGGCATGTGGGATCTTCCCGGACCGGGGCACGAATCCGTGTCCCCTGCATCGGCAGGCGGACTCTCAACCACTGCGCCACCAGGGAAGCCCTATCATACATTTTTAATACAACTGGATTCAATTGGATTGAATTGGATTTTTTGTCATTGTCTGAATTTCATCCTGGGATCCCTCAGGATCAACTTCCTAATTTATTTTTTTTATGAGTAAACATTAAGTTTCACTATTTGTGCTGTTATGTTCTATGGATTTGGACAAATGCATAGTGTTATATATCCACTACCACAGTAACATACAGAATAGTTTCACCATTCTAAAAAATTCCCTGTGCTTCACATGTTCAACTCTTCCAAATCCCTAAACCTCTGGCAATCAGTGAACTGTTTAATGTCTTAATAGTTTGCCTTTTTCAGAATGTCATATAAAATGTATGTATGTATGTATGTATGTAGCCTTTTCAGACTAGTACCCTTATAAGAAGACAGGAGAGCTTGCTTAAGCTCTTTCTTCTTTCTGCCATGTGAAGATGAAACAAGAAGATAACCATCTGCAAACCAGGAAGCAAGCCCTCACTAGACACTAAATCTGCCTATGCCTTGATCTTGATCTGCTGGCTAGCCTCCAGAACTGTGAGAAGTAAGTGTTTGTTGCTTTGGCCACCCAGTCCATCCTAATTTGGTTTTTGTTTATTATTTTATATGGAGCAGCTGTTTTATTTATTTATTTTAAGAATTTTTTTAAAAATTAATTAATTTATTTATTTTTGGCTGCATTGGGTCTTCATTGCTGTGCATGGGCTTTCTCCAGTTGCAGCGAGCAGGGGCTACTTTTCGTTGTGGTGCGTGGGCTTCTCATTGCGGTGGCTTCTCTTGTTGCAGAGCACGGGCTCTAGGCGCGTGGGCTTCAGTAGTTGTGGCACACGGGCTCAGTAGTTGTGGCTCATGGGTTCTAGAGTGCAGGCTCAGTAGTTGTGGCGCACGGGCTTAGTTGCTCCACGTCATGTGGGATCTTCCCGGACCAGGGCTCGAACCCGTGTCCTCTGCATTGGCAGGCGGATTCTTAACCACTATGCCACCAGGGAAGCCCCTTATTTAAAAAAAAATATATTTAATTAATTAATTTATTTGGCTGCGCCAGGTCTTAGTTGCGGCCTGCGATATCTTCGTTGCCGCGTGCGGGATCTTCATTGTGTCATGTGGGATGTTTAGTTGTGGCATGAGAACTCTTAGTTGTGGCATGTGGGATCTAGTTCCCTGACCAGGGATTGAACCTGGGCCCCCTGCATTGTAAGCGTGGAGTCTTAGCCACTGGACCACCAGGGAAGTCCCTATCCTAATTTGTTATAGCAGCCCAAACTAAGATAGTGGTGATATCTCGTTGTTTTAATTTGCAATTCCCTAATGACAAATGATGTTGAGAATATTTTCATATGCTTATTTGCCACCTGTATATCTTCTTTGGTGAGGTATATGCTCAAAGCTTTTGCCCATTTTTCAAATGGGTTATTTTCTTATTGTTGAGTTTTAAGATTTTAAAAATATATTCTGGATACAAATCTTTTATTAGATATGTATTTGCAAATATTTTCTTTCAGTCTATGGCTTGTCTTTTCATTCTCTTAGTGTCTTTCACACAACAAATGTTTTTGATTTTTTTTTTTTTTTTTTTTTTTTGCGGTATGCGGGCCTTTCACTGTTGTGGCCTCTCCAGTTGCAGAGCACAGTCATCCAGACGCGCAGGCTCAGCGGCCATGCCTTACGGGCCCAGCCGCTCCGCGGCATGTGGGATCTTCCCGGACTGGGGCACGAACCCGCGTCCCCTGCATCGGCAGGCGGACTCCCAACCACTGCGCCACCAGGGAAGCCCTGATTTTTAATAAGGTCTAACCTATTGATCTTTTCTTTCATGGCTCATGCTTTTGTTGTTGTACCTAAAAATTCATCAACCATCCCAAGGTCACACAGATTTTCTCTTATTTTTTTTCTAAAAGTTTTATAGTTTTGTGTTATATATTTAGGGCTATGATCCATTTTGAGTACCAAGGTTTTGTATTATTTTGCTTTTTGTTCTTTTTGCATATGGGCATCCAGTTGTTTTGCACCATTTGTTGAAAAGATTATCCTTTCTCCATTGAATTTCCTTTGCTCCTTTGTCAAAGGTTAGTTGACTATATTTGTGTGGATCTATTGCTGAGCTCTCTCTTTGGTACCACTGATATTTTATCTATTCTTTTACTGATACTATGCTGTTTTAACTGCTGTTACATTATAGAAAATCTTGAAATCAGTAATATGAGTTCTCCAAACATTATCTTTTTATATAACTCCATGCTTTTGGTTGGAACATATATATTTCTTGAAAAAATCATACTTGTGCTTTAAGATTCAGTTCAAACATAAGGTCTAGAAACCATTTACCCATCATTTGAATTCTCATTGCATCCTGTGAATTCAAATGATGGGTAACTGGTTTCTAGACCTTATGTTTATAATCTCCTTCTATAATTTTTATGCCCAGAATCTACCAGTGTTACCAAACTCGATAGTCAAGAAATATCTACTGTTCTCAATGGAACAAACTGATATCTGAATTGTGTATGTAAACATTCTCACCCAATAATTGGCTATATTATATACTCAAATCTTAAAAGGAGACTTTTATACCCTAGTGTCTCCATGTGTTCATTTTTCATATGTTTAAGCACTTGATATTTGCCAGGAACTAGGTGAGATGCTGCTGATGAAATGGTGAATAAGAGTCCTGATCAAGCCAGTCTTGTCAGATTAATTTTGTACTTAACATATTGTGTTAAAATGGTCATTTTTCAGGGACTTCCCTGGTGGTCCAGTGGTTAAGAATCTGCCTTCCAATGCAGGGTATGTAGGTTCGATCCCTGATCAGGGAACTGAGATCCCACATACTGCAGGGCAAATAAGCCCACGCACCGCAACTACAGAGCCCATGCACTCTAGAGCCTGTGTGCCACAAATAGAGAGCCCACACACCGCAACTACTGAGCCTGTGCACCACAACTAGAAAGAAGCACACACACCACAATGAAGAGCCCTCATGCCACAATGGAAGATCCTGCATGCCACAACTAAAACCTGATGCAGGCAAAAATAAAAATAAATAAATATAAAATGGTAATTTTTTAGTTCTTGGTTGTGAGCTCATTGAGGGTAGAAACTGGGCCTTTGTGTGTGATTTTACTTATTAATTAATTAATGTATCTGATGCATAATAATGCCTGGTTGGGATCTCCCTGGCAGTCCAGTGGTTAAGATTCTGTGCTTCCAATGCAAGGGGCACGGGTTCGATCCCTGGTTTAGGAACTAAGATCCCACATGCTGTGCCACACAGCATGGCCAAAAAAAAAAACGCCTGGTCTATGTGTATGATAAGTATTTGGTGAATAAATTATGAAGGACTTTCTTTCAGTTAAATGTGAGTAAGAGAAAGTATTAACATTTTAAAAATCACACCTAAACACAGGGTGGTATCAAAAGCCTAATTGTCTCATTAGAGTAAAAGAAAAATGCAGTTATCTTAGATTTAAAAAAATAAAATACAATCACTGCAGGACACGGTTTCATTTTTCCACTGAGATGCCTGAAACTGCAGATTCTTTTTCTTGAATCCAATCAAGTACATCATGAACACTGTAATAAAAGCAATGTATTCCTAAGTGCTAGATAGGTCAAATGTACTAAAAGATTAATTAATTAACTTACTTAAGGTTGTGAACTAGCAAAGAATGTTGGTTCAGTCTCCAACCAACAATCCTAGTGAACTAGAAATACAAGAGAGGTATGGATTCCAGGAATTTAAAAAATTTTAAAGCCTCCTGACCATGATGGAGTAACTGATATCAAACTAGGTTTCTTGCCAAAAACAATCATAAAACTAGGCAAAATATATGAGGCAGTGGTTTTCAAACTTTGGACAATAGGCAGTGCAGGACTGTGATCACTGATAGAAGAGAAAAACATGAAGTAAGCCCATGATTGTCTCTGCTTTCTGCCTGGGGCTACTTTCTGGAGTATGGTATGGAGAGGTATAGCTCAAGTAAACTCAGAGCCTCACTGAGCGGAGTAGGCTAAGAATTTGGCCTAAGACTAAGAGTTTGGGGATGCTAAGTGGCTGGAATTAGTGGAGTAGAGTCAAGAGAATAGTTTTCTGCAAAGAAGGAGTCCCAGAACTGTGCATAGGGATCTTCTTACATTTTTAATTAATACTAATCTGTGCATGTACAGGGAGAGACTCCACAAAGCCTAGCAGAGAACAGCTTCTGGGGAGTTATGAGCTTCACAGAGATTCTAGAAGTGCTGGGAAAAAGGAAATTCCAAACATTCGGAGTGGACAGACACTTCTGGACACCGTAGTAGTCAGCTCACACCCTAAAAAGGCCACACCTTTAGAGTACGGTTATGCTAGCCCTAAGCAAAGGCTACTCTAGATCTAAGGGAAGAAAGTTTTAAAATAGGTCTTGAAGAGATCAGACTGTTCTGCCAGTAAATTAACTGGCTGCTATAAAAAAAATCAATAATCTTTAAAGAAAGGTAACAAAATCTGAACTCTCAACAACATAGCATCCACAATGTACAACATACAATCAAAAATGACTACTCATTCAAAAAAGCAGGAAAATGTGATCCCTAAGCAGGAAAAAAGCAACCAATGGAAATAGAACATGAGATTACCCAGATATTGGAATTAATTAGGAGACAGTATAAATATGTTTATTGACTTAATGGAAAATACAGTCATAATGAATAAATGGACAGGATCTTCAGCAGAAAAATGGAAAGGATAAAATAGAATTGGGAATGAGAGTTTTATAGCTGAAAAAACAAACAAAAATTTCACTGAATGAGCATAAGAACAGATGGGGGGCATCAGAAGAAATGGTCAGTAATCTCCATGATAGATCAGTAATAATTATTCAATCCTAAGTACGAAAAGGAAAAAGATTGAAAAAAGAAAGATATTTATGGAACAGTATTAAGTGACCTACTGTACTTGTAAATAGAGTCCTAGAATGAGAGGATTGATAGAATGTGGTAGAACAAAAACTATGACCAAAATCCCCCAAATCTAATAAATAGAAAATCCTGTAAGCAGATAGAAAAAAACAATACATAACATATTGGGAAACAAAAATATGAATAATGCTGACTTAATCAGAAACAATAAAAGCCAAAAGACAATGGAATAACATCTTTAAAGTATTAAAGAAAAAAATGTGAATTCAGAATTCTATCCCCAGAGAAAAATATCCTTTTAAAATGAAGATGAAATGAAGATATTTTCAGATAAATGAAGATTTATATCATAACCAGTAGAACTGTAATATAGAAAACACTAGAGGGAGTTCTTCAGGTTGAAGGGAATTGACATTGGATGATACAGAAAGGAAAGACCAACAGGTAGGAAAGAAGAGTATCAGAAATGGAAAATATGTGGGTAACTATAAAATTTGTTTTCTTTCCTAAATGTTATTAAAATATATGACTGTTTAAAGCAAAATAATGTAACATGGTACGGTGAATTTTATAAGGTATGTAGTTGAAATGACAACAGTAGGACAAAGAATAAAAAGTTCAGGGGCTTCCCTGGTGATCCAGTGGTTGAGACTCCATGCTTCCCCTATGGGGTGTGGGTTCAATCCCTGGTTGGGGAACTAAGATCGTCATGCCCCATAGTGTGGCCAAAAAAAAAAAAAAGAATGAGGAGTGCAAATGAAATGATATTGTTACAGGTTCTTATATTTTACATGAAGTGGTATGATATTAATTCTAGTGTAAACTATATTAAAGATGCATATTTAATCCCTGGAGCAACCTCTAACAAGATGCATAGAGGTATAGCTGAAGAGCCAACAGAATTCAAATATACCAGAAAAAATTAATCAACCCCCTCAAAAAAAAGCAGGAAAGGAGAAATAGTTAATTTTTTTAAATGTGGCAAATAGAAATCAACAAAACAGTAAACATAAATCCAAACAAATTAATAATTACATCAATATAAATTGATTACATATTTCAGTGAAAAGCCCCAAGACTGCCACACTGGTTAAAAAATGTGAAACCCAAACTACATGCTATCTGCCAGAAATGTATATTAAATGTAATCACAGGGGCTTACCTGGTGGCGCAGTGGTTGAGAGTCCGCCTGCCGATGCAGGGGACACGGGTTCGTGCCCCAGTCCGGGAGGATCCCACGTGCCGCGGAGCGGCTAGGCCCGTGAGCCATGGCCGCTGAGCCTGCGCGTCCGGAGCCTGTGCTCCGCAACGGAAGAGGCCACAACAGTGAGAGGCCCGCGTCCCGCAAAAAAAAAAAAAAAAAAAAAAAAAAATGTAATCACAGATAGGTTCAAGGGAAAAAGGTAGAACAAGATATACTTGTGCACACAGTAAGCACAAGCAAACTAGAGTGACTCTACTAATATTAGATAAAACAGATGTCAAGACAAGAGACAGAGGCACAGGGATATCGGCTCGGTGCTTTGTGACCGCCTGGAGGGGTGGGATAGGTAGGGTGGGAGGGAGGGAGACGCAAGAGGGAAGAGATATGGGAACATATGTATAACTGATTCACTTTGTTATAAAGCAGAAACTAACACCATTGTAAAGAAATTATACCCCAATAAAGATGTTAAAAAAAAAAAGACAAGAGACAGAGAAATGTTTCATAATAGAAGGGTCAATTCATTGGGGAGAAACAATCATAAATGTGCGTATGCTATAATAACAGCTTCAAAATACATGATGCAAAAACTGAATGAACTAAAGGTAGAAATAGACAAATCCACAATCGCAGTTTTCATGTATCTCCTACTTCATACATATTTTGCTGTTCGAAAAATGAGATTTAAGATTAGCCTAGATATTTTCAGATAACTTCTAAACTTTTTTGAGAGGAGAAAAATCCTTCCATCTATGAACTAATACATAAAATCCAAGTCCGGAGGTCCACCGCCCGCTCCCGCCCCAATCGCTCGCACCTGCGCTTGCGCATTCCTCTCAGCCCGTTGGGGCGAGGACCAGGCCCTCCCTACCGGGACTACATTTCCCACAAGCCTCTGCACCTAGTTTCCTTCCGGCTTCCTTGCTGGTGTCGGCTCGGAGAGGTGAGTTGGTCTTGTGCATTGAGGAAATGGGCGCGGGGGCGGCGCGGGGGCGGCGCGGCCCTCTGTGTGCACTGGGCTGAAGTGACTGTGTAGTTTGTGACGCTGACTGGACACTGGGCACCCTGGTGCGTCCTCTGTCCTCCTGCTTCAGGGCCGCACAGATGCAGCGGCCCAGAATGGCTCCGAGTTAGATTTATGAACCTCACAGTGAAGGCCCCTAACAAAAAGACGCAGAACAACAGCTCTCAGAACCACAGCTTAGCCAGAGCTCCCTCCCAAGGCAGCTTTTGAGAACTCGGAGACGTATTCCAGCCCTGGTCTTTGTACTCTGGCCATTCTCACCCAGAAGGGTCAGCTTCTCCCCAGGCTCCCTCTTACTTCCATCGGGTTATGTGTGTGGTGGATGGCGGGAGCAAATGTGGTAGCGGGGGTGTGTCCTTAATCTGGACAGGCTGAGCTCCGAAAAAGGCGCAATGTGTCCAGATTCCCGTCTCCGTCCCCCAACCTGCTGATCTTTAGGAATGGAGTCAGAAAGGAGAAAATAATTATGTATATACAATTATATATGTGTGTGTGTGTATATATATGTATATAATTATATATATGTTTATGTTTCCTCTTTGTTCCATGAAATGTAATTTTTATTTTTTTCTAGACGTGGGGACGTTTGCTTCTCCTGTGAAAGAGTGAAAAATCAGGTCGGACTGAAAAAAGATAAAGCGGCCCTGCCATTAATCTGGATGGGAGAGGATAGACAGATAAAGCAAGCTGCAGAGTTAATAGAAAACATTATTTCTGCCCAGGTCATGCAGCAGTTGTAAAATGCCATAAAGACTCCCTTTTTGAGAGCTTATAGCTTTCTTACCAGTGTTGCCCCAGACCTGCCTTGCTGATTTTATTTTATCACTGGGGATACCCAGTTACTAAATTACCCTCACTTCACTTTCTAGCACTTAATCTCCAATTAATCCCTGCCGCTCCTATCCTCACCTCAGAAGCAGCAGTCACTGAAGTATGGTTCCCCACTTCTTCAGAATCCTTCAGCTGGAATTCAGCTCTTTACAAAAGAGCTTTTCTTATCCCTCTCCTCCATCACATTCCAGCCATTCCTGTAGAATTTCCTCCCTCTCTTGAGTCAATAAATCTTATTTTGTTGGACTGTACAGAATTGTTACAGGTAGTCTTCAGTTGGTTAGGCTTTAATACCGGAATATCCTATCCATTGGCGTGGTACTTTGTTCTTCCTTCCCAGTGAATGGTGGAGAGGATGAGGGTAGAGTCCCCCCCACCTCCACCAAGGGTATCCTCTCCTCTCCAGTGGCTATTCAGATGAACATTTGGCAGTCATTTAATTCCACCTGTGAGCTGCTGCTTTCTAATAGTTTGAATGGTCTGCAGGTAAACCTCATGCAGGGAGGCTAACTGTAGAGCTTTATTTATTTTTTGTGTGTGTATGGTACGCGGGCCTCTCACTGCTGTGGCCTCTCCCGCTGCGGAGCACAGGCTCCGGACGTGAAGGCTCAGCGGCCACGGCTCACGGTCACAGCCGCTCCACGGCACGCGGGATCCTCCCGGACTGGGGCACGAACCCGTGTCCCCAGCATCGGCAGGCGGACCCCCAACCACCGCGCCACCAGGGAAGCCCAGAGCTTTATTTTAGGCTGTGATTTATTATGATTTATTTATTACAGTTTAGTTGGAATCATACACTAGGTGTTTTGATCTTTTCCACTGCCCTGAGGTCAAAAGCAGGGAAAGATAGGAGATGGTTTAATTGGTGACAGGGTCTTATGCTTTTGAAGCTTTTAGGAGTGGTAAGGTGATAGATTTTTAACAGAGAGCTCTGTGTTAACAAGACAAGGGATTACTAGTGGGAGGGAAGGGAAACATCAGTAGAAATTTGAAAATTGGTTTGAGGTTTTTGACGGCATGAGTTTGTTTCAGGCCACATATTTATGTGGTCTTATGACAGGCAGTTTAGTATAGTTGCAATATGGGTTATGGAGCCAAATTATCAGGGTGCTAATCCTAATCCTTCACCCTTAGAGCTGGGTGAAGTTGGGGCAATTTATTTCATCTCTTTGTGCCACAGTTCCTTCATCTGTAAAAAGAGGATAATAATAGAACCTACTGTGTAGGGTTGCTAAGAATAGGTGAATTAATATATGTAAGGTCCTCAGATAATGCTTGATACATAAGTACTCAGTAGATTTCGTTGATATTATTAAAGTGTGATCCATGTTTTTCCTCATCACCCAGATCCAAAAATTATGAGGATTTTGCCATGTATGCTTCATCCACATACCCTCCCTTTGTAAATTGTTGTTAATCAAGAGGAATTGCCTATCAGTCTGAAGCTCTGAAATTTATTAGCATTCTCAGGAAGAGCGGGGCTGAGAAGCTCAAACTTTTTGTGGAAGAAAAAAGAAAGCTCAGAAGAGAATTTTCTTTAATAACTGTGGGAAGAAGTATGTAGTATTCTTCATCTTCAGTGATATAGCTGACGTTTATTAAATGTTTATTTGCTACTTTAGTGTGTTATTATATGTAGTGTCTTATTTAATACTCATAACAATGCTTTGGGATAGAATCTATAGTTATCACCATTTTATATGGGAGGAATCTAAGGCTGAAAAGTTAAGTAACATATCCAAGGTAACACACTTAATAACTGTCAGAGCTGAGATTTATATCTTGGAAGTTTGACAGAAAAGCCTATGTTAGTAATTACAACAGTATACCAAATCTCATCATCACATCTACTTGAACAAATCCTTCCCACCTTACTCAGTAATCCATCATGAGGGGGGTGATATTAAGATGATGACAGCAAGCACTGTCAAGTTATGTCCAGATTATAGCTGTGAGGTCTCTGTAAAAGGAGGATTTCATACAGTAAGATTTATGCCTTACAATTTTTATTTTAATGATGTTACATGCAAGGTTAGAAAAATAGGACAAGAAGATCTAATAGCAGTTGGAGGGCTTCATAGGCATCTTAGCCCAAAGGATTGGTTCAGAAGCAAAAGAAACCCATTTGTCAGGACGCTGTGAAAGGAAGCAGCCATGAGACTGCCATCAGTGCCTAAAAGATATGAGAGACTTCGTCATCCTTTTCTAGGTAGTACTCTAACATATGGGTAAATTAAATCATGGAGTTGGTTCATGATTAAATCATGAATTAGACGCTGAAGTAAAGAAGAAGAGCCACTCAGGAAAAACAACAGCTGTTTTTAGAGTATCCTGAACTTTTTTCTTCAACAGAAGACTGGAAGAAAACTTGAATTGGGAAAGTCTTTCCCTTCTTTGGAGTATTTGCATACTTTAGGGTCACACTGTGTTTAATATGGTGGTGAGTGTTGTGAGCTACCACTGTAAACATTTTAACTGGTCCTTCTAGGCATACATGTGATTTTTTTTTTCTGTCAAAATAGTTTAAGGCCACACATGCTGGGATTTTTTTGTATTTAACATATTGGCTTTACCCATTTCATCAAAGTTAGGGCAACATCATCACTTTTTACTCTTTGCATGGTTTTCAGTGGTATAGATGCACTACAGTTTTTTTGTGTTTTTTTTTTAATTTATTTTTTTATTTTTGCTGTGTTGGGTCTTCGTTTCTGTGCGAGGGCTTTCTCTAGTTGCGACAAGCGGGGGCCCCTCTTCATCGCGGTGCGCGGCCCTCTCACTATCGCGGCCTTAAGCACAGGCTCCAGACGCGCAGGCTCAGTAGTTGTAGCTCACGGGCCTAGTTGCTCCGCGGCATGTGGGATCCTCCCAGACCAGGGCTCGAACCCGTGTTCCCTGCATTAGCAGGCAGATTCTCAACCACTGCACCACCAGGTTAGCCCCCTGGCAGGAGTTCTTTAGACCCAACCAAGTTGTCAGTTACTTGCCACGCAGTCTTAATTTGGATGTTTGGTGGTCGTCTGGGTGGATCTTTTCAAGTCCAAAGAGATAGAGCAATAGGAGAATGAGAAAGACTGAGGGGGAAAAGCCTTGGCCTCAGTGCGCTTCTTCACGGCCAGAGAACTGGTCTCTGCCAGATCCTGCAGTCGACGTCAGCTGCCACTTAACGGGCTACTTGAATCTACATGGCTCAGGATGAGTCCCAGCCACCCTTCAGAGGGGAGCCATAGCCCAGTAGGCGGATCAAGATTATGGCCTTTGAGGCCCTGCATTGGGTGCCAGAAAAGATGTTGCAGGAAAGAGAGTGGGGTGCGAGAGGATGGTCACATCCCAAGTCATGTCTGAGTCCCTGGGATGGCCGCCAAGTGTGTGTTCTTGGCTTTGTGCAGGCAAGAATTCAAGAGCAAGACATAGTAAAGTGAAAGAAGGTTTATTCAGGGAGATACACACTTCATAGACAGAGTGTGGGCCATCTTGGAAGGCAAGAGGCCACACTACAGTTTATTTAATCATTCCCCAGTTTAATTATTTTCAGCTTTTATTCATTATAAACCAAATCTGTTCACACATCTCTGCAAACATCTCTATGTACATGTGCAAATAGTTCCTTTAGTCCCAGAAGTGGAGTTTCTGGTTTACAGCGTTATGGGGTTTAAATGCTGTTTCACACAGTTCTAAATTTGGACCAACCTAGTGTGCTGTGACCTTGCTAATATCATCAGTCTTTAGATCTTTTAGATCTCCCAATCCAGTCGCTGTAAAGAGGTATTTTTTGGTTGCTTTAAACACATTTCGTTAATTAGAGTGAGGTCTACTATCTTTTGAAAGGTTATTTCTATTTTTTAGTGAATTGCCCTTGCTCAGGTTTCTCTCAGTGAAGTAGAAATTCTACCCTTCAGAGGCAAAAACCAAAGTTGAAAGATGGCTTTTTAGTTAGAGAAATGTGGACTCAAAACAAAGCTCTGCCACTTAATAACTGAATCTGGGCAAATGATCTGACCCCTGAGCATCAGTTTTCTGAACTATGGAAAGGAGAGAGGAACTACTTTGCAGAACAATGCTGAGTGATGTACCTAAAGCAGCCATCACAAGAAATTTCTCAATGAATGTTTGTTGTTGACTAACTGCAACAATCATGAATCCTCTACTGAAAGAGGGGGTGGAAAAGGACGTCATGGTGTGAGAGGTTCTGACTGGGAAACAGAGTAGTGAGTTGTCCGGGCTGGGGAAAGACCAGTGCAGCTTTACAGTGTCAGGAGCTGCCAGGCCCGATCTGTGTGGTTTTCAGTCTTTGTGTTTAGGAGGTTCAGGCAGGATCCTGGGGCTCATAGGAGGCTCTGTGTGGATGGTGTGGCCCTTTCTCAGCCCTGAAAAAATTGTACTGGAAAGGGGAGATGCTGCTCAGGACAAGTCTGAGGAATCCAGTGTCAGGACCAGATCCACACTGCCAGATGGGGAACTGGATAGAAATCCTCCCGCTAAAGTATCTGGGCTCTGTACAAAGATCATTATTGTTTAGCTGAGTTTTGTCAGGGCTTGGATTTCTTCAGACTCCCTATACTCTCCTCCAGTTGGGTATGAGAGCAATGTGGGTATAATGGTGAAGAGTAGTTTGGAAGCAGGAATGGAAGAGAAAAAAAGCTCATACTAACATAAGTCATTTTGGGAGCTCTGAGGCACATCTGGTTTCATGGCTGCTTTTTCTTCTTCCAGATCTGGCTTATCTGGACTCTAGTTCTCCAACAGAGAAATCTTGAAAAGGACTGACCGGTTCTTGCAGTTGGAAACAATGGCCCATGTAAGTTGGTGTTTCTTCTTCATTTTTGAAATATTGCCAATTTCTAGGCCATGTTTCAGGATAAGGAATATTATCCTGAAACTTCCTATTTAACAGAATTCCATCCAAGAACCCACTCTAGTTCCTCTCATTCCTGTCAGAGTTAGGGACAAATAGCCCAGTGTCCCCTATGTGCCCCCTTCCCTTTTTTCCACTAATGTGGACCATCTCCTATCTACAGAATCTTCTGTCAAGAGTCATCAAGGAGCAAAAGTGAAATGCCTTGAGAAGAATGTGGGTATTCTCTGCAGAATGTCCCCCCGTTAACATTTTTGATTTTAGCTTTTGATTTTAATACCTAAACTTCAGAGAAAGCATATTTCTCTGAATTACAGTGATTTGGGGCCTAGTTTTATATGGGAAAAATTGACATCCCCGATACACAATTTGACATCTTTTAAAAGTTTTTTTAACTTTGTATTGCTGTATAACGTACATAGAGAATAGTGCACAAATCAGAAGTGTGCAGCTGAATGAATTTTCATAAATTGAGTATATCTATGCTATCAGCACTCAGGTCAAGAAAGAGAATATTACTAGCATTCACGTGTCCCCCTTTCAGTCACTTTCTACCTACGCAGTCCAAATGTAACCAAATGTAATCCTGACTTTGAACACCATACAATAATGTTGCCTATTTTTAGAACTTTATGTAAGTGAAATTTTATAGTTCAATGTAACTTTTTTTAAAACAGAAAACAATGTGTAGGAAGTCTTGCTATATTCCAAATACAATTGCTGGATCATCAGAACCATCTGCAGATGTTTTGAAATGCATGCAGATATCATTAAAGGGGATGTGTATAAGTGGTACTGCTGGTGATAAGGCAGGCCTCAGAGCATCATACAGAGTGTGAGCCAGGCCTGCCATTATGTTCTCCTTGGAAGCGCATTTGCAAAGTGCACTTCACATGTAACCCCTGTTTTTGTCATTTTGTAAAATGAGTTCCTAAGAAGTTGGAAAAGTATTGAAGAAACTTGTAGAGAAAGAAGCAAAGCAAGTGAGAAAAAAAAATTTGGTAAGAGACAGTGAAAGTACTAAAGCCAGAGATATCATGTGTGCACTGACCCACGTGTACTCTAATTCTGTCCTGGGGGAAATGTGAAGCTAGTTGGAGGGTTGGAATTGATATATAATGCAGTATAATTCTTTGCTTTAAAATGATGGGAAAATAGGCACCCACACAAAATGGTGGGAAAATAGTGTTAGAATGTCTTGATTTTCAAGAATGGATTATTAATATTAAATGGGAGATCCCTGTTTTGAACACTCCTTGATGATCTTGTGGTTTGATGAAAGAGAGAATTTGGTCTTATTTGACTGCTTATAGGGAAAACTCCAAACTTCTCCACAGACCTGAATTTTTTAAGTACATAAGATGAGATTTAGTATTGGCTGGTCTTAGTCCTTGTATGCGTTGAGATCTTATGGTATGTAAGGCTTTTAGGATTGGGTGGATAAGGTAGGGAGATGATTGCGACCTTGTATTGTGAGGCCTAAAAGTTCATATGCTGCCTTGATATATTATCAGACCTAACCAAGAGTTCGCTGCTCTCCCCAGATGTGGCCCCCATGCGATGGAAAAGACTCTTTACCTGGCTAGTTTCCCTATCAGCTAGACCAGCTAAACCCCTCTTAGTCTTCAACCTAATAGGTTTCATCTCCTTGCCAGCCCACAGAATTATTCAAACAAGCTCATCACATCCTCCTGCATTGGCCAGGGACCCCTCATCCTCTTTTTACTATAAAGCCTGCCTCCCACAGATCCTGCTTGTTCACCTTATTCCTGAGTGCAACCCCTGTGTGGCCCTGCATGATGTGTGGTGTCTTCCTCTCCCGGGCTGTGAGTATATGTGACTAATAACCTGCTGTCAGTCTCATCTGTCAGGTGTCGGATATTCAGTCATCTCATACCATTTAGGGTGAGGGATCCCTCCTTCAGCAATGGGGTGAGTAGGAGGTGATTGGAACAGAACTGCAAACAGAGAGGAAGAATCATCTCCAGGAACCCCTGAGAGAAGGATAATAGGAGCAGAGTCCATCGTGTAGTTTTACAGGATGTGCTGGTTTAGAGCAGGGTTTCTCAACCTTGGAACTACACTTGACCTTTGAACAACGCAGGGATTAGGGACGCTGATCCTTTGTGCAGTTGAAAATCTGGTCCTCTGTATATGCCGTTCCTCCATATCTGGAATTCCTCATCATATGCAGTTCTGCATCCACAGATTCAACCAACCAAGAATTGCATAATACTGTAGTATTTACTATTGAAAAAAATATACATATAACTGGTACCACGCAGTTCAAATCTGTGTTGTTCAAGTTTCAACTGTATTAATATTTTGAGCCAGAGAATATTTTATTGTGGGGGATTGTCCTCTGCATTGTAGGATGTTTAACAGTATCCCTGGCCTCTACCAGTTAGACACTTCTAACACTCACACCCTTTCACCCTAGTTGTGCCTATCAAAATTGTCTCCAGACATGGCCAGATGTCTTCTGGGAAGTAAAATCACTCCTCATTGAAAACCACTGGTCCAGGGTGATACGTTTACCATTCGGTATCCTCTAACTCAGGAATGAGGAAAGATGTTCAGTGAGGGATGATGGATGATAAATAGTAAGAAGATCATCCAGATGCATAAGTAATAGATAAAGTAGAATGTGAGAGTTGAGGAAGATTTTTGAGACTGTATTGAATCCAGACATCTAAAGAGAGAGGAAAAAAAGATTGGATTTAATACATTTGAAATGTGGACTGCCATGTAGCAAATTTTTAAAAATTTACTAAAGAATTGGTCGTAACAGGGAAGATGCTTATAATAAAATGTGACTTTATGGTGAACTTGAGTCTATTTTCTTAGAGATTTCATAGTACATTTCATTTTTATCAGTGTTTTTTCATGATCAGTAAAGGGGAAAGAAGGTAGAAGACCTCATATTTCATAAGAATTTGTGGTGGAGATACAGCTTGCAGAGGGTTTGTGTGCACTGTTTCATTTAATTGGAACTTCTTTTGGTTATTTTATTCCTTTCCAGATATTTTTGGGTAAAAATTTAATCTTATTTGCACTCACAGGACTGTTCAAGGCATGTAGCACTATGCTTCAGTGATACTAATTTTCTTACTGTCCTTACACATGTCATAAATTTGCTTGCTGTGTGCTCCCTCCCTCTCTGCAATGCAATCATTGATCCCTCTTTCCATTTAAAAAATATTTCATTTATTTTCACAAGTTATCCATGAGTTTTATTTTTTCAGGGTTCAGTGACATTCAGAGATGTGGCCATAGACTTCTCACAGGAAGAATGGGAATTCCTGGACTCAGCTCAGAGGGACTTATATAGGGATGTCATGTGGGAGAATTATAGCAACTTCATCTCACTAGGTAAGGCTATTTATCCCCAATTATACTGGCTTTCTCTTCTGTCAATATCAGGACTATGTTTTGAGAAACTAGATAAAATTTTTCTCTCTGTTCCAAAGGAATGGTTCAAGCTTTTTTAGGTTGGAAGTAGGCCCCTCCTTTTAACACTTCATCACTCTCAGGTTCAGCAGGCTAGGTCCTTCAGACTTTCCAGGCTCTGTTGTTTCCATGTTTCCTTAGTATTCAAGGGGCTGGGTTTGAATTCTGGGTTTTTTACAACAGACGCATTCTCCAAGAAACCAGGCTCGGAATTGATGTAGATGCTTAACCCTCCTTTATAATCCACCTGCAAAGAGAATACCTAGACTCAGGGATTCTGAGTCTCTTTAAAAATCAGAGGAGCCTGTAGAACTTACATAGTATGAGGTGGATCCACAAAGTTCATCTAAAACTCAAGTAAGTGCATTCTGTTTCCTATAACAGACATATTCAGTTCTACTTGCTTTGTCGTAGAAAGTTAAAGTCTAAGAACTTTGCATTCAACATTAAATGAATATCTTAATAAGAATCTGAGGATGTCTGAGGAAGCTTCTTATTCTCTCAGCAAATTGATAACAATAAAAGTTAATAGCTAGTATACACACATATTATGTGTATATATACATATAACTGCATATACTTACATACTATTCTGAGCATTGTATGTTATTAATTAATCCTCACAACAACTCTATGAGAAATATGCTATTATTATCCTTATTTCAGATGAGAAAATTTAGGCACAAAATGTTAATAATTTGCAGAGGTAACATAGCAACAAAGGCAGGATATGAACCCATGCAGTCTGGATCCATATTCTGTGTTTTCAACTATTACAAAAGACTGCCTCTCAACAGAGCTTGTATGAGGTATGAGTTTAAATTGTTTTAAGGCCTGTTCTTACGCATCTGGTGTCTACTCCTTGTGGTCCTGAGGTTACCCTAGTATGAGTGTTCTTCAACTACCTGGCATTTCTTTGCTCTTAGGCTTTATAAAGTACCATTTTGATCTATCGTTTATTATAAATTTAACCAAATCTGAACCTAAGGACTTTGGGGCTTATAATTTCATGTCACATTATCTTTTAAGCAGGACCTTCCATTTCTAAACCAGATGTGACTACCTTATTGGATGAAGGGAAGGAGCCCTGGATGGTTGTAAGGGAAAGGACAAGAAGACATCACCCTGGTGAGTGAGGGCTTAGCAGGCATGGGGAAGTCATTACTGTATGTAATAGCCAAGTATGTTAGAGTAGAGACATACCCTCGAGATGTTACACATCTCTCTTCAAAAGCACATAGCCTGTGGAGAAAAGGCCTGAGACCTAGGAAGCAAATTAAAATCTTTAACCTTTGGGCTAGCAAATTAATCTTTAATCTTTGGGCTAGCAAAGGAACTTCCTACTGGCCTCGATTACAACTCTCTGTTTCTTATCTCATGTTTCTCTCCCACTTCAAAGAGAGAAACTGTTCTCAGTAGAAGGAAAAAAATGATAATAAATATGAGTTAAAATCAACAAAATAGAAAAAGAAAAAAAGTGAAAATTAATAAAGCTTAGAGTTGATTTCTTGAAAAGATCAACAAAATTGATAAACACCAGCTTGACTAATCAAGAAAGAAAGAGAGGCAATATAAATTACTAATACCAGGAATGAAAGAGAGGTTTTCACTTCACATTTTTACAGCCATTAAAAAAATAAGAGAGGCTTCCCTGATAGCACAGTGGTTGAGAGTCCGCCTGCCGATGCAGGGGACACGGGTTCGTGCCCCGGTCCTGGAGATGCCACGGAGCTGCTGGGCCTGTGAGCCATGGCCACTGAGCCTGCGCATCCGGACCCTGTGCTCTGCAACGGGAGAGGCCACAACAGTGAGAGGCCCGTGTACTGCAAAAAAAAAAAAAAAAAAAAAAGAGGATACCATGAATAACTTTATGTCAGTAAATTTGACAAATTTAATGAAATGGAAAAAATCCGTGAAAAATATAGCTTACCAGACCTGACACAAGAGAAAAAAGAAAATATGAATAACTTCATATCTGCTGAAATAATTGAATCCATTATCAGAAGTCTTTCCAGAAAGAAAATGCTAGGCCCAAATGGTTTCACTGGTGAATTCTATTAAATATTTAAGGAAGAAATATTACAGTATTACACAAATTCCTTCAGAAAAAGAAAGAACTCCTTCCAATTCATTTTATGAGACTACTATAACTCTTTTACTAAGTTCATGAAGGATATAAGTCTATAATTTTTTTCCCTTTGGTAATTTCTATCCTTTGTGAATGTAGATGTAAAATGTTTAAAAAATATCAGGAAATTAAATCCAGCAATATATAAAAATGATGACCAAGTAGGGTTTATCCCAGGAAAACCCTATCTTGGTTTAACATTAAAAAATTAATCAGTGTAATTTAACATATTAACAGAAATGTGAGAAACCATGTGATCATCTCCATAGATGTAAAAATAGCATATGACAAAATTCAACATCCATTCATAATAAAAATTCTCAGGAAACTAGAAACTGAGGGGAGCTTCCTCAATCTGATAAGGGACATCTGCTGAAAAAATACTACATCATAAACTTCATCATACTTGATTGAAGAGTTTCCCCCAAGATTGTGAGCAAGGCAAGGATGCCCAGTCTCCCCAATTCTACTTAACATTGTATTGAAGGTTCTAGCATTGCAATAAGGCAAGAAAAAGAGATAAGAGATATTGTAAAGATCAGAAATGAAGAAGTAAAACTATTTGGAGATGGCATAATTATATACTTAGAAAATTGTAAGGAATCAAAATAACAGATACTCAAAGCAATACTTGAAGATCACAGTAAGATCACAGGATACAAGGTTGAGCTACAAAAATCAATTGTGTTATTATAAACTAAGAGTGAAAAAAATTAGAAAATTAAAGTCAATTAAGAAAACCTAAAGTCAATTAAGTCAATTTACAGTAGTGTCAAAAAAACAAAATACTAAGGAATAAATTTGACAAAATGTGTAAAACCTCTATAATAAAAATGATGGAACATTGCTAAGAGAAATAAAAGAAGACCTAATGAATAGAAAGATACCATTTTTGGGATGGGGACTCGGTATTGTAAAAATGTCTATTGTATAGATTCAACACAATTCCAGTCATAATCCTAGGAACCTTTTTTTTTTTTTTGTAGACATTAACAAGCTGATTCTAAAATTTATATGGAAAAACAGTGGACTTAGCATGTCTAAAACAATCTTGAAAAAGGAAGAGCATATTATAGAACTTAGACTACATGACTTCAAGATACTTCAAGATATATTATAAAACTCTAATAATCAAGACATTATGGTGTTGGCTAAGGATCAACAAACAGAACAGAGACCCTAGATGTAGACCTCACATGCGCTTAAAGGGTCATTTACTTATTGACAAAGGCATCAAAGCATTCTAGTGGAGAAAGGAAAGACTTCAACAACTGATGCTGGAATAGCTGGAAAAAAATCTTGAACTCTGTCTCATTCCAAAATTAATTTGAGATGTATTTTAAACATAAATATAAAAACTAAACATTAAAAAATCTTAAAAGCCAAATATAAAAGCTAAGTATAAAAAATAAAATGAAAATTTAAGAACTAAGTATACATTTTATATATAAGAAATATAAAGCTTTTAGAGCAAAACATAGGGGAATGACTTGGTAGTAGGCAAAGGTTTCTTAGGAGAAAGCAATAACCATAAAAATTAAAAATTGATGTCACAATTTATCTAAATTAAAAACTTTGTCTCATCAAAATATACTAATAAAAAAATGAATAGGTGAGTCACAGACTGAGAGAAAATAGTAGTAAAACAAAGGACCAGTATCCAGCCTCTACACTACAACTCAACAGTATAATGATGAACAACCCAATTAAAAAATGGGTAAAAGGTACATCCATACCATGGAATAATACTCACCAACAAAAAGGAATACATTATTAATACACACAACGACTTGGATGAACCTCAAGGAAATTATGCTGAGTGAGAAAATCCAATCACAGAAGGTTATATACTGTATGACTCTAATTGTCTAATATTTATGAAATAATAAAATTATAGAGATGGGAAATGGATTAGTGGTTGCCAGGGGTTAGGAACATAGGGAGGGGAGGAGATGGTTGGGCTATAAAGGAATAACACAAGGGAGTCTTGTGGTTATGATATAGTTGAGTATGTTCATTGTGGTAGTGGTTATGTAAGGCTATACATGTGATAAAATTGCATGGAACTATATACATACACACACGCGATGGCATGTATAACTGGTGAAATCTAAGTAAGCCCTATGGATTATACCAAGGGTAATTTCTTGGTTTGAATATTGTACTATAGTTTGTAAGATGTTAACATTGAAAGGGGCTGGGTGAAGCCTGCAGGAGACTTTCCTGTACATTTCTTTGCAACCTCCTGTGAATCTACAGTTATTTCAAAATAAAAAGTAAATAAAAATGTCCTGTTGGGAGTGATAGGTAAAAGATTTGACAAAGAGAGGAGCTACTCTTTTTTCTTGATCAATGACTACAATTCATCTATATCTAAATCTGTATTAGGCAGCTCAGGCTGCCATAAAAAAATACCATGGACTGAGTGACTTAGACAACAGAAATGTATTTCCTCCTAATTCTGGTCGCTAGAAGTCTGAGATTAACATTTTGTGCCTGATGAGGGCTCTCTTCCTGGCTTGCAGATGGCCCTGTTCTCACACTGTCCTCACATGGTGAAGAGAGAGAGCACAATCTCTCTCTTCCTCCTGTAAGACCACCAGTCCTATCCTATTCTACCCACCAGTCCTGTGAATTAGGACTCCATCCTTATTACTTCATTTAACCTTAATTGCCTCCTAAAAGCACTTTCTCCAAATACAGTCACATTGGGTGTCATGGCTTAAATGTATAATTTTGGAGGGACACAATTTGGTCCATAGCAATATCTATATGGGATCAAGTTTCTTTCCAGTCTGACTAATATATATGTATTTGCTTGCCTAAAAATATGTTGGTTCATTTATTCGGCAAATACTTGTGTGCCCAGTCTGAACCAAGCACTGTCCTAGACACCAGTAGGACAATTGTGAGCAAGAGTGGTAGTTCCCAGCAGTCTTGCTGTTTACATTTTAATAGGAGAAAGGACATTAAGTAAACAAGTAAATGAATAAACAATATTATATACTGACAAGTGTTATTAAGAAAAGTGAGAAGAAGAGGGATAGAAATTGGCAGGTGTAAACAGGTTTGTTTTAGGGTGGTTGGGGCTTTTTGAGAAGGTGATATTCGAGTGGAAACATGAAAAAAGAGCTCAAACCATATGAATATCTAAAGCAAGAAGCAAGAGCAGTCCTAATGGAACAGTAAATGCAGAGGTCTTGGGTCGGAGGAAAAAAGGCTTTGATGTTTGAGGAACAGCAAGAAGACCAGGATGATTACTCAAAAGGTAAGTGAAAAGTAGAGTGACAAGATGAAGTCAGTAAGTTAGGCAAGGGCTAAATCTTGTAAACGTTTGTATGTCATAGGGGAAGGCATGTGACTTTATTTTTATTTTTTGCCCTGTTGCACCGCTTGCCAGATCTCAGTTCCCCAACCAGGGATTGAACCCGGGCCACAGCAGTGAAAGCCTGAAATCCTAACCCCTAGGCCACCAGGGAACTCCTGGCATGTGATTTTGAAGTGTGATAGAAAGGCATTGGAGGTTTCTGAGCAGGGGAATGACATGAGCTGGTTTATTTTATAATTATCACTCTATGGAGAACAGATCGAATGGGGGCAAAATGGATAGTAGGAAGACCAATTAGGAGGCTATTTCATTTGTCCCAGTGGAATATGGTAGTGGTTTTTAATTAATTAATTAATTTATATTTATGGCTGCATTGGGTCTTTGTTGTTGCATGTGGGCTTTCTCTAGTTGCAGCGAGTGGGGGCTACTCCTTGTTGCGGTGCACAGGCTTCTCATTGCAGTGGCCTCTCCTGTTGTGAAGCATGGGCTCCAGGCACGGGGGCTTCAGTAGTTGTGGCATGAGGGCTCAGTAGAAGTGGCTCTTAGGCTTTAGAGCGCAGGCTCAGTAGTTGTGACCCATGGGCTTAGTTGCTCCGTGGCATGTGGGATCTTCCCAGACCAGGGCTCGAACCCGTGTCCCCTGCATTGGCAGGTGGATTCTTAACCACTGTGCCACCAGGGAAGTCCCTGATAATGTTTTTGATTTGAATGGTACTGGTGGAATGACAGATATTAGGCTCATGGTGGGTTTGTCCAGAAGATACTGGGCTGCTCCTCTGTCTGGATCCTCTCCTCTTCTCACTGGAACTCCCGAACAACCTATACAAGGCTGCCCCCACAAGTGGATGTCCTCTTTACCCAGATTGGACTCCTCACACAGCCTCCTCCCCCCTATGTAGATAAGGAGCATCTTTGTCTTTTAATTGGTATATTTTATCCATCTACATTTAAGTAATTTTCTTATATATTTGGGCTTAAATCTACTGTCTTCCTAGTTTTTTCTGTTTATTCAACATGTCCTTTCTTCCTTTTTTCCATCTCCTGCCTATTTTTGGATTAATCAAGTATTTTTCTTTTTTTTTTTTTTTTGCGGTATGCGGGCCTCTCACTGTTGTGGCCTCTCCCATTGCAGAGCACAGGCTCCGGACGCGCAGGCTCAGCGGCCATGGCTCACGGGCCCAGCCGCTCCGCAGCATGTGGGATCTTCCCAGACCGGGGCACAAACCCGTGTCCCCTGCATCAGCAGGCGGGCTCTCAACCACTGCGCCACCAGGGAAGCCCTGTTAAAGCTATCTGTTAAAATTTTTTTTTTTAATCTTTAGGCTCTGTTGTCAGGCAAAGGGATTTTTAAAAAAAATTTTTTTTTTTTTGGCTGCTCTGTGCAGCTTGCAGGATCTTAGTTCCCTAACCAGGGATTGAACCTGCACCCTTGGCAGTGAAAGCATGGAGTCCTAACCACTGGACTGCCAGGGAATTCCCATAAAGCTATCTGTTAAATTTTTAATTTTACTTATTGTAATTTTAAGTTATAAAAATTCTGTTTGGATATTTTTAATGAATTCTACCTCTGGTTAAATTCTCCATCTTCTATCTGTTTTCTTGGAATTTTTGAAAAATATTATTTATTTGGTTGTGTGGGGCCTTGGTTGTGGCAGGTGGGCTCCTTAGTTGTGGCTCGTGGGCTCCTTAGTTGCAGCATGTGGGCTCCTTAGTTGCGGCAGGCGGGCTCCTTAGTTGTGGCTCTAGGGCTCCTTACTTGCGGCTCCCCAGCTTCTTAGTTGTGGCATGTGGGCTCCTTAGTTGTGGCTCACCAGCTCATTAGTTGTGGCACACAGGCTCCTCAGTTTGGCATGTGAACTCTTAGTTGTGGCATGCATGTGGGATCTAGTTCCCTGGCTGGGGATTGAACCCAGGCCCCCTGCATTGGGAGTGCGGAGTCTTAGCCACTGTGCCACCAGGGAAGCCCCTGTTTTTTTGGAATATTAATCACAGTTTTGTAATAGCTTGGGTCTGTTTCTGTTGTCTGCTTAACCTCTTGGTTTTTTAGTCATTTTTCTCCAGTCTTTTATACCTGATTATTTATGGTCAAATTCTGGACATTGTGTTTGAAAATTTTTAGAGGCTCTGAAAGTTTCTGAACAATATGTTGTCTTTCTTCAGAGATGATTTAATTTGCCTCTGGTAGGCATACAGAGCATGGGCTGATCAACTTCATCCATTTAAGAATAGTCTGTTTACTGCCTGTTTGTAGCTCTTCTGGGGTCTCAGCTGAAAGTCTTGGATGATTATTAGGAAACTTCCTCTTTAGAGGGATCTGGACTCCAATTTCTGTCTCCCTAGCACTTTGAGACTGCCAAAATCTCTACTTGGACTTTTAGCCTTTTAGAAGTTACTTTCTGCTTAACTTCATGGCCTTGATTGATGCTCAGTTTGAGGGTCAGCAAATACCTCAGGGGAAATTCCATGCAGAGTGTTGGCTGAATTCAACATGTTTGCTTTCTCTCCAGGACGTTGGCTGTCCAGTCCTGGCTGCTTTGGTTGTTCATTAGTATCATCAAACAATTATTTTAATTAACCATTTCAGTTGTCTTGGGTGGGTTAGTCTAAAACTAGCTTCTCTGTCATAGAAACAGAAGTCTCCTTTCCCACCTCTTCTTATAGTATTTCTATATTTTAGAGTAAATAACATGTAAATTATGTTCTGTAACCCTAATCCTCACATTATTAACACACTTTGTTAAAATTAGTCATAGAGTTAAAAAGTTTCAATACTCATACCAATTGTTATGACATAGTTTTGATTTTCCTTCTTTCCAGATCTCTCTTTCTTTTCTTAATTTATTCTTTACTGAATTCCTCAAGAAAGGCTGATGGGTCCTAATGAAATTTACATATCTTCTACTTTACTTTATTCAAGTACATAATATTGTTATCAACAATGTTTCTTTATCATTTTATTTTGAATTATTGAATTTTATTTTATTTTTTTTATACAGTAGGTTCTTATTAGTCATCCATTTTATACACATCAGTGTATACATGTCAATCCCAATCTCCCAATTCATCACACCACCACCACCACACCCTGCCACTTCCCCCCTTGGTGTCCATACATTTGTTCTCTACATTTGTGTCTCAATTTCTGCCCTTCAAACCAGTTCATCTGTACCATTTTTCTAGGTTCCACATACATGCGTTAATATATTATATTTGGTTTTCTCTTTCTGACTTACTTCACTCTATGACAGTCTCTAGATCCATCCACGTCTCAACAGATGACCCAATTTCGTTCCTTTTTATGGCTAATATTCCATTGTATATATGTACCACATCTTTTTTATCCATTTGTCTGTTGATGAGCATTTAGGTTGCTTCCATGACCTGGCTATTGTAAATAGTGCTGCAATGAACATTGGGGTGCACATGTCTTTTTGAATTATGGTTTTCTCTGGGTATATGCTCAGTAGTGGGATTGCTGGATCATATGGTAATTCTATTTTTAGTTTTTAAAAGAACCTCCATACTGTTCTCCATAGTGGCTGTATCAATTTACATTCCCACCAACAGTGCAAGAGGGTTCCCTTTTCTCCACACCCTCTCCAGCATTTCTTGTTTGTAGGTTTTCTGACGATGTCCATTCCAACTGGTGTGAGGTGATACCTCATTGTAGTTTTGATTTGCATTTCTCTAATAATAGTGATGTTGAGCAGCTTTTCATGTGTCTCTTGGCCATCTGTATATCTTCTTTGGAGAAATGTCTATTTAGGTCTTCTGCCGAGTTTTGGATTGGGTTGTTTGTTTTTTTATTGTTGAGCTGCATGAGCTGTTTATGTATTTTGGAGATTAATCCTTTGTCCATTGATTCATTTGCAAATATCTTCTCCAATTTTGAGGGTTGTCTTTTCATCTTGTTTATTGTTTCCTTTGCTGTGCAAAAGCTTTGAAGTTTCATTAGGTCCCATTTGTTTATTTTTGTATTTATTTCCATTACTCTAGGAGGTGGGTCAAAAAAAATCTTGTTGTGATTTATGTCAAAGAGTGTTCTTCCTGTGTTTTCCTCTAAGAGTTTTATACTGTCCGATCTTAGATTTAGGTCTGTAATCCATTTTGAGTTTATTTTTGTGTATGGTGTTAGGGAGTGTTCTAATTTCATTCTTTTAAATGTACCTGTCCAGTTTTACCAGCACCACTTATTGAAGAGACTGTCTTTTCTCCATTGTATATCCTTGTCTCCTTTGTATATCCTTGCCGACTTTGTCATAGATTAGTTGACCATAGGTGAGTGGGTTTATCTCTGTGCTTTCTATCGTGTTCCATTGATCTGTATTTCTGTTTTTGTGCTAGTACCATATTGTTTTGATTACTCTAGCTTTGTAGTATAGTCTGAAGTCAGGGAGTCTGATTCCTCCAGCTCCGTTTTTTTCCCTCAAGACTGCTTTGGCTCTTCGGGGTCTTTTGTGTCTCCATGCAAATTTAAAGATTTTTTGTTCTAGTTCCGCAAAAATGCCATTGGTAATTTGTTAAGGATTGCTTTGAATCTGTAGATTGCTTTGGGTAGTACAGTCATTTTCACAATGTTGATTCTTCCAATCCAAGAACATGGTATATCTCTCCATCTGTTGGTATCATCTTTAATTTCTTTCATCAGTGTCTTATAGTTTTCTGCATGCAGGTCTTTTGTCTCCCTCAGTAGGTTTATTCCTAGGCAGTTTATTCTTTTTGTTGCGGTGGTAAATGGGACTGTTTCCTTCATTTCTCTTTCAGATTTTTCATCATTAGTGTATAGGAATGCAAGAGATTACTGTGCATTAATTTTGTATCCTGCAACTTTACCAGATTCATTGATTAGCTCTAGTAGTTTTCTGGTAGCATCTTTAGGATTCTCTATGTATAGTATCATGTCATCTGCAAAGAGTGAGAGTTTTACTACTTCTTTTCCAATTTGTATTCCTTTTATTTCTTTTTCTTCTCTGATTGCCATGGGTAGGACTTCCAAAACTATGTTGAATAGTAATGGTGAGAGTGGACATCTTTGTCTTGTTCCTGCTCTTAGAGGAAATGCTTTCAGTTTTTCCCCATGGAGAATGATGTTTGCTGTGGGTTTGTCATATATGGCCTTTACTATGTTGAGGTAGGTTCCCGCTATACTCACTTTCTGGAGAGTTTTTATCATAAATGGGTGTTGAATTTTGTCAAAAGCATTTTCTGCATCTGTTGAGATGATCATATGGTTTTCGTTCTTCAATTTGTTAATATGGTGTATCACATTGATTGATTTGCATATACTGAAGAATTCTTGCATCCCTGGGATAAATCCCACTTGATCATGGTGTATGATCCTTTTAACGTGTTGTTGGATTCTGTTTGCTAGTATTTTGTTGAAGATTTTTATATCTATATCCATCAGTGATATTGGTCTGTAACTTTCTTTTCTTGTAGTATCTTTGTCTGGTTTTGGTATCAGGGTGGTGGTGGCCTCATAGAATGAGTTTGGGAGTGTTCCTTCCACTGCAATTTTTGGAAGAGTTTGAGAAGGATGGGTGTTAGCTCTTTTCTAAATGTTTGATAGAATTCATCTGTGAAGCCATCTGGTCCTGGACTTTTGTTTGTTAGAAGATTTTTAATCACAGTTTCAATTTCATTACTTGTGATTGGTCTGTTCATATTTTTTCTATTTATTCCTGGTTCAGTCTTGGAAGGTTATACCTTTCTAAGAATTTGTCCATTTCTTCCAGGTTGTCCATTTTATTGGCATAGAGTTGCTTGTAGTAGTCTCTTAGGATGCTTTGTATTTCTGTGGTGACTGTTTAACTTCTCCTTTTTCATTTCTAATTTTACTGATTTGAGTCCTCTTCCTCTTTTTCTTGATGAGTCTGGCTAATGGTTTATCAATTTTGTTTATCTTCTCAAAGAACCAGCTGTTAGTTTTATTGATCCTTGCTACTGTTTTCTTTGTTTCTATTTCATTTATTTCTGCTCTGATCTTTATGATTTCTTTCCTTCTGCTAACTTTGGGTTGTTTTGTTCTTCTTTCTCTAGTTCCTTTAGGTGTAAGGTTAGATTGTTTATTTGAGATTTTTCTTGTTTCTTGAGGTAGGCTTGTATAGCTATAATCTTCCCTCTTAGAACTGCTTTTGCCGCATCCCATAGGTTTTGGATCGTCGTGTTTTCATTGTCATTTGTCTCTAGGTATTTTTTGATTTCCTCTGTGATTTCTTCAGTGATCTCCTGGTTATTTAGTAACGTATTGTTTAGGCTCCATGTGTTTGTGTTTTTTACGTTTTTTTCCCTGTAATAGATTTCTAATCGCATAGCGTTGTGGTTAGAAAAGATGCTTGATATGATTTCAATTTTCTTAAATTTACTGAGGCTTGATTTGTGACCCATGACGTGATCTATCCTGGAGAATGTTCCGTGCACACTTTAGAAGAAAGTGTAATCTGCTGTTTTTACACGATGGAATGTCTTATAAATATCAATTAAATCTATCTGGTCTATTGTGTCATTTAAAGCTTCTGTTTCCTTATTTATTTTCATTTTGGATGATCTGCCCATTGGTGTAAGTGAGGTGTTAAAGTCCCCCACTCTTACTGTGTTACTGTCGATTTCCTCTTTTATAGCTGTTAGCAGTTGCCTTATGTATTGAGGTGCTCCTATGTTGGATGCATATATATTAATAATTGTTATATCTTCTTATTGGATTGATCCCTTGATCATTACGTAGTGTCCTTCCTTGTCTCTTGTAACATTCTTTATTTTAAAGTCTATTTTCTCTGTTACGAGTATTGCTAGCTTTCTTTTGATTTCCATTTGCATGGAATATCTTTTTCCATCCCCTCACTTTCAGTCTCTATGTGTCCGTAGGTCTGAAGTGGGTCTCTTGTATACAGCATATATATGAGTCTTGTTTTTGTATCCATTCAGCAAGCCTGTGTCTTTTGGTTGTAGCATTTAATCCATTCACGTTTAAGGTAATTATCGATATGTACCTATGACCATTTTCTTAATTGTTTTGGGTTTGTTTTTGTAGGTCCTTTTCTTCTCTTGTGTTTCCCACTTAGAGAAGTTCCTTTAGCATTTGTTGTAGAGCTGGTTTGGTGGTGCTGAATTCTCTTAGCTTTTGCTTGTCTGTAAAACTTTTGTTTTCTCCACCGAATCTGAATGAGATCATTGCTGGGTAGAGTAATCTTGGTTGTAGGTTTCATCACTTTAAGTGTATCATGCCACTCCCTTCTGGCTTGTAGAGTTTCTGCTGAGAAATCAGCTGTTAACCTTATGGGAGTTCCCTTGTATGTTATTTGTCATTTTTCCCTTGCTGCTTTCAGTAAGTTTTCTTTGTCTTTAATTTTTGCCAATTTGATTACTATGTGTCTCAGCGTATTTCTCCTTGGGTTTATCCTGTATGGGACTCTCTGCACTTCCCGGAATTGGGTGGCCATTTCCTTTCCCATGTTAGGGAAGTTTTTGACTATAATCTCTTCAAATATTTTCTTGGGTCCTTTCTCTCTCTCTTCTCCTTCTGGGACCCCTATAATGCGAATGTTGTTGCATTTAATGGTGTCCTCGAGGTCTCTTAGGCTGTCTTCATTTCTTTTCATTCTTTTCTCTTTATTCTGTTCCACAGCAGTGAATTCTTCCATTCTGTCTTCCAGGTCACTTATCCGTTCTTCTGCTTCAGTTGTTCTGCTATTGATTCCTTCTAGTGTATCTTTCATTTCAATTATTGTATTGTTCATCTCTGTTTGTTTGTTCTTTAATTCTTCTAAATCTTTGTTAAACATTTCTTGTATCTTCTCGATCTTTGCCTCCATTCTTTTTCCAAGGTCCTGCATCATCTTCACTATCATTATTCTGAATTCTTTTGCTGGAAGGTTGCCTATCTCCACTTCATTTAGTTGTTTTTCTGGTGTTTTATCTTGTTCCTTCATCTGGTACATAGCCCTCTGCCTTCTCATTTTGTCTATATTTCTGTGAATGTGGTTTTTGTTCCACAGGCTGCAGGATTATAGTTCTTCTTGCTTCTCAACAATATGTTTAACCTGAAAATTTTTAAATATTTTAATGCAGTTTTTTGTCATCAATGTCAATATTATTTTTGTTATTTTTTATTTTTTTTAAAGTATGTATTGTAATTTATTTTGATTGCTTCAGGTGTTAGTTGCAGGTACACAGGATCTTCGTTAAGGCATGTGGGATCTTTTCGTTGTGGCTCGCAGGCTCTTTGTTGCGTCACTTGGGCTTCTCTCTAGTTGTGGTGTGCAGGCTCCAGGGCACGTGGGCTCTGTAGTTAGTGACACACAGCCTCTCTATTTGAGGCGCACGAGCTCAGTAGTTGTCGTGCACAGGCTTAGTTGTCCCGTGGCATGTGAGATCTTAGTTCTCTGACCAGGGATCAAAACTGCGTCCCCTGCATTGGAAGGTGGATTGTTTACCACTGGACCACCAGGGAAGTCCCTGTATGATTACTGGAGCTTTTTAGTGTGCCTCTACTAACCTTTGGAGTATTCCCTTCTTATTAGTCTTCTTTTCCAGTTTTTAAAAAATTATTGGTTATTTCTCCATATAGATTCTTGAATTAACATGTCTAATTCTAGGAAAAAATAAATTCATTGGTATTTTTAATTTGGATTGTGTTAATTTTATTCTACCTCTCTACATAAAATGCATCTGTTGGATCTTACAGCAAGATTGCTTTTCTAAGGAGCATTATAAGAAAGAAAGAAATCATTTGACTGTCATATTATTTCTGTTAAAAGACTAACTTTCTAGTTCTAGAAGAGAAATTATTTTCTTCTTCCTCTTGTTGAGTAGAATTTTCCACTGGGATTCAGAATCACAGAGTATCAGTTAAAACTGCAAGCCACCTTATGGCCACCCCTCTTATGCTTTTGGGATCTCTCAGGAAGGAACCACATGGTGCTGATTTCTCTGAAAGCTGCTTTCTCCAAAGCAGGAGCAGCACTTCATCCAGGAGGTCTCAGAATTTTGCAGCTCAGGTGGAGTCATATCCTGATCTCTTTGGTTGCCCTGCTGAGACATCCTCCAGACTTCCCATGTTTTGGGGTCTGCTTGTGTCACCCTAAGAAATAGGGACTGTGTAGTGTAATCTTGTGGAGGTTTACCTGGATTTAGGGTGTCAGTTACCCCAGTTTTTCAGTAGTAGCTATATATTTGTGTAGAAAACCCCAAACAAAAATATTTCGCTAATCCTTTTAAAACATATACTTAAGGGCTTCCCTGATGGCTCAGTGGTTTAGAATTCATCTGCCAATGCAGGGGACACGGGTTCAAGCCCTGGTCCGGGAAGATCCCACATGCCACGGAGCAACTAAGACCGTGTGCCACAACTACTGAGCCCACATGCCACAACTTCTGAAGCCAACATGCCTAGAGCCCATGGTCCACAACAAGAGAAGCCACCATAATGAGGAGTGTGCGCAGCACAACAAAGAGTACCCCCCACTTACTGCAACTAGAGAAAGCCCGCTCACAGCAATGAAGACCCAATGCAGGCAAAAATAAATTAATTAATTAAAAAATTTTTTAAAATAATAGAACATATACTTAAAAGCCATTTACACAAATGGATTTAAAGTGTAGTGTTGATCCTTAATTCGAATCAGTGTAGCATTATTGCATTGCATTAGGCCACTTATATCTCTGACCTACAGGCTTTTTCCATTCTAGGTGATAATCTGGTGACTAAAGTAAGCCATTACAAATTAATTTTTGGAACAGAGTTTGGGCAAAAAGAAAAATGACTTTTAGAGTTCATAATTAAATATTTCAGAACAAATAAAAAGAAGTAGAATATAGGTGAGTTAGAGGGACAAGACACTTTACATTCATTTTTTTTTAAAATAGACTTCATTCATAGTCTCCATTCACAGCAAAATTCAATGGAAGGTACAGAAATTTTCCACATACTCCCTGAGGATTGCATTATTTTTATAAGTTAGTGGGAATCTACATGTTTTTTGTGTTTACATTTTTATACTTTAAAAAATTCAGTTTATTGATGAATATATAATTGACATACATTAAAATTCACTCTTTTTAGTATCCAGTTTTAGGCATTTGAATAAACATATATAGTTATGTAACTACCACTACAATCAATTTTTAGAACAGTTCCTAAGTCTCCTCATGCTCCCAGTGTTTCTTCACTAAGTTAAATCTAGCTTTTGGGCTAAGAAATACACTTTTTATCATGTTAAGGAAGTAACTGTATATTCCTATTATTTTGAGTGCTTTTTTTTATAAATAATGAGTGCTGAGTTAATGTCAGATGGCTTTCCAGTGTCTTTAGAAATAAGTGTATAATTTTAATCCTTAGAATAATTAATATTATAGGGATTTCCTTGGCAGTCCAGTGGTTAAGACTCCATGCTTCCAATGCAGGGGGCATGGGTTCAGTCCCTGGTCAGGTAACTAAGATTCCACATGCTGTGTGGCCAAAAAAATAAAATAAAATAAAAATAAATTTTAAAAAAGAATAATTAATATTATAAATTTTTTAGAAGATTTACTAATGTTGAACTGTCCTTCCATTCTCAGGGTAAGCCTCGGTTAGTTATGATATATTTTCTTTTAGTGTGCTATGAGTTTTGGCATGAAATTTTATAAGTGATATTGGCATATAGCTTTCCTTTACTAGGTTTAGATTTCATTTTTAAACTCACTTAAAAATAATTTGGGGGGCTTCCCTGGTGGCGCAGTGGTTAAGAATCCGCTTGCCTGTGCAGGGGACATGGGTTCGATCCCTGGTCCAGGAAGATCCCTCATGCCATGGAGCAACTAAGCCCATGCGCCACAACTACTAAGCCTGTGCACCACAACTACTGAAGCCTAAGTGCCTAGAGCCCATGCTCTGCAACAAGAGCAATGAGAAGCCTGCACACTGCAACCAAGAGTAGCCCCTGCTCGCTGCAGCTAGAGAAAGCCCACGTGCAACAACGAAGACCAAACGCAGCCAAAAATAAAATAAACTTTAAAAAATAACTTGGAAAAAAAATAACTTGGAATTATTTTCTTATTTTTAACTTGCTGGGCTACTTTAAATATTGTGCTACATGCTTTCTAAAGTTTTGATAATCTTCAAGATAGTTTTTGGAGAAGGTCTTTGACTACTTTCTCTATATTTTCTTAGAAAATTACCTTTTATTGCCACAGTAGTTCCTTACGATTTTCAAAATATTCTGTTTTATTAATAATTTGTTAGTGTCAAGAAGTGTAAAGGGTCTGAAATTTTACCCTACTTGCAAGCTAACAAGTAGCCTACAGCAGTGTCATGGATGCTGGCAGAAGACACAAGACTCCTAATCCAAAGGCAGAGCATTTTATTGCTCAAAGCACAACAAGCAGCATGAACATCAACATATTTGCCTTGTTCCTCTTTGCCCACAAGTTCCATGGGGGTGATGCGGATGGTCCAGGTAGATACGTGAACATTCAGTGAGCTGCATTATGGGAGAGGACCCGGAGTTTAGAGAACCCAAATCTTTCATAATGGGTAATACACATGCATGACCTTTGCTTTGAGGGAGATACTACCTTTATTATATTGAACAGTTAGCAAACCTGTAGGTTGATTTAGAGAGAGAGAGTATCTCTGCCTTCCAAGGGTATTTGTTATACAAACATTCTCAAAATGATAGTCCAGAAAAAAGGTAGTCAGTGTTTCTGCTTGCAAGATATGCTCTGATACCTAGTTGCTGTTTTTTATTTTGTTTGAATGCTTTCCTTTTTTTCCTTAAAAAAAATATATTTTTTTAATTTATTATTTTTGGCTGTGTTGGGTCTTTGTAGCTGTGCACGGGCTTTCTCTAGTTGTGGCGAGCGGGGGCTGCTCTTCGTTGCGGTGCATGTGCTTCTCATTGCGGTGGCTTCTCTTGTTGCAGAGCACGAACTCTAGGAACGCAGTCTCAGTAGTTGTGACTTATGGGCTCCAGAGCGCAGGCTCAGTAGTTTTGGTGCACGGGCTTAGTCGCTCCATGGCATGAGGGATCTTCCTGGATCAGGGATTGAACCTGTGTCCCCTGCATTGGCAGGCAGATTCTTAACTGCTGTGCCACCAGGGAAGTTCCTCCTGTTTTTTCTTATTATCTTAGCAGTTGGTTAATATATTTCATTTAATTTTTTCAAACAACCTGGGTTTTTCACTTGCATATTAATTTCATTATTTTACTGTTATCTAATTAATGGAATTCTGCATTTATTTTAATTTATTTTCTCCTGGGTTCCTCAGTATATTTTGTTGTTCTTAAGTTTTGAGTGGGATACTCATATATTTTTTTCTTTCATTTCTATTGCTCTATTTAAATGTATTGATGAATTTTCTTCTAAGATCTGTAGCTGTATTTCATAGATTCTTGATAATGTGGTGTTTTCAGTATTCTAGAAATTCTTCAATTTTTTTAAATTTAGTAAATAGTTTTAAATTTTTGAAGTGAAGATGTCTCTTGGTTTTAAGATTTTATTTCTCATTTTGTTTCACAGTGATCAAGCAATGATTTGAGTCATTTCAACAGTTTTATACATTTATACGGTAGTCACAGAAAAATACTTTCCTATCTCTCCTATCCCATCTTCTCCCATCTCTTTTCTTACTTCATTTGCATTTAGATATTCTTCACTCAAGTCCCCCATCTGGGTCACTGTCTTCAAGCCCACATCTAACATAGCCTTTATTTGTACTCTCTTGTACTCAGGTGATACCAAATCCCATTCCATAGTTGACAGCCATTCTTCTGTACTCAATATCTACACATGCCTTTTTGCTCAGGATTTCATAAGCCTGTCAATATTAGCATGATTGAAAAATATTTGAGATCATTCTCTGGGAAGTACGAAAGTTTCTGCGGCTATGTAGGATTGGAGAGGAGCACCTAGGGAAGATATGGAGGAGCAAGTGTTTGAGTAAATGTAGCACTGATGTAGTAATCGTATGAACTCTGGTGGAGATAAGCAAGTCATTGTAGTACAGTATAAAAGATTAGAGGCAGGGCCTCCCTGGTGGTGCAGTGGTCACAAATCCACCTGCTAGTGCAGGGGACACCAGTTTGAGCCCTGGTCTGGGAAGATCTCACATGCTGCGGAGCAGCTAGACCCGTGCACCACAACTACTGAGCCTGCACTCTAGAGCCCACAAGCCACAACTACTGAGCCCACGTGCCACAACTACTGATGCCTGCATGCCACAACTCCTGAAGCCTGCATGACACAACTACTGAAGCCTGAGCACCTAGAGCCCGTGCTCCACAACAAGAGAAGCCACCTCAATGAGAAGCCCACGCACTGCAATGAAGAGTAGCCCCTGCTCACTGCAACTAGATAAAGCCTGCGCACAGCAACAAAGACCCAACACAGCCAGAAATAAAATAAATTAAAAAAAAGGTTAGAGACGGATGTATATATTTGTTAGTGATTACATAATTGTGGGAATTAAATGAGTAACATCTATTGTGAATTTGGGGTTGCTTATTCAATAGTAAGTGAACTTAGAATCGTTTCTGCCACTGGGAAAACTTAGGGGTAAGAGACTAATGGAATAACAAGTGAGAAAATTAATAAATATGTTATTGCAATGTTATAGAGACGAGCAACATGTTTCTGGGATAGAGCATAAAGTGCTTAGACTTAAATAGGATCAGCAGGAATATCTTTTCTGAAGAAGTGATTTTTGATTTGAGATCTGAGGATGAAGAGAAGTCAAGCACACAAAATCAGAGGATTTCTCAAAGAAGGAGCAACCTGTCAAGAGCCCTATTTAATGGCAACAGTTGCATTAAACATTAAACAGTGCATTTTGTGAGCTGAAAAGAGGCCTTTATGGCATGAACAGAGAAAGTAAATGGGAGAGGAGTTGATAAGCAGAAGCCTTATTATTCATGCTCAGGTATTTCTGTTTTATTCTAATTGTAAAGAGAAATCATTGAAAATGTTTAAGTAGAGAGACTCAAACATTGATCAGCAACAGGGTCATTTATTGTCAGATATAAAAAAGAACAAAACAAAAACATGTGCAGGAACTAGTCCTGTAGATCTTGTTTCAGTCAAACATCTCTGTATAGTTTTAACAGACCTTTAGGTGATTCTTACACACACTTAAATCAGGCCTCCACTGATTTACCTTGTTTGCCTAATCACCAACCTCACCTCCATTCCTGAACTTTCTTTATTCTCTGTTTCCTTTGCCTTGTTTTGAAATGTATGAGAATATAGTCTGTTCCATAATACAGTTAATAATCCGTAATACAAATTAGCTTAGTAATGATATGAAGTAGGGAATGATATCAGTATAATGTGGAACTTAGTTGTTTCACAGGTAATTTTCCTGGTTGAATAGTGCCAGAATGGTAGAAATAGATTTATAACATTCAGCAGGAAAGGCAAAAGCCTTTAATTTGATACTTTATTGTTAAGAGCCCTTACACCTCCATATTAAGAAAATTAATAATAAATGCCTACATTCAGGCTCCCTCCCCAGACATGGATACCATCAACCTTGCATGTCTCCTAGCTGATGACAGGTTTCACTTCATCCTATTTCCATCTTAATGATAGCCTCACTGGCTCAGGGCTTTATTTTCATGTACAATGTCTCAGCACCTGAAATCCAGTGTTTTCAATTTTTTGTGTGCATTTTAATATCCATGATGCAGCCTTCAGCTGTGTTGAGCTGCCTTTCAGGTTATCTCTTGAGATATCAATTATTATATTTGTTAGTGCTCTGCCAATAAAGTTGCATAGATTTGAGTGTTCTTCTCCAGCCCTGTTTTCCCCATAAACTCTAATTTTTGGTGTGTAATTTTACAGAAGATAGGTTTTTTTAGGTACACATATGTGTTATTGTAGCAAGAATGCCTATCTTCTAGAGATGTCTAATCCATTCACTGGTAATGATGCTGAAAATTCAGCCTTTGTGCACCAGTGCCATATCAAATCTTGGAGACAGAGGTTTGGGTGAAGTAGAAAAGAATAGCTTTATTGCTTTGCCAGGCAAACGGGGACACAGCAGGCTAGTGCTTCAAGAACTGTGTGTCCCAACCCAGGAGGATTTGGTGAGTTTTATAGCAGTGGTTCAAGGACGGGGTTGCTGATAAGGATCAGGTTGTGTGCAGGGCCTGTATTCCTTTAATCTGGCCTCAGGTGGTCTCCTGATGAGCGTCTCGAGGTTATCAAACTGTGACTTTCTCTCTGGAACATCTTCTGTTTGGTGCCGGTTTTAGTTCTGCAGAAGAACTCAAAGATACTGTTATGTGTATCCCTTGAGGTAGAACCAGGACACCCCAAGGCTGTACTGTTGTTTCTTGACTACTCCTTCCTTGTTTCTGCATCCCCTCCCTTCCCTGATGAGCAACTGTTCGAATTTGCCCTTTGGGACTCAGGGAAGGTCATGGAGGCTGGAGTCTGTTCCCTGCAAACAAAGAAATGGGGAACACAGAAAGGCTTCCGTGCCCAGGAGCCCCACAGAGTCCTGCTCAGTTTCAGTAATAGGCATTATTTTAGGTGCTTTTTATTTCTGTATAGTTTTCTTTCTTCTGGAACCGGAAAACAGCATGTGTTTGCTTTCTTGTTTTCTTTCAGATTTGGAGTCCAGATACAGGACCAATACTTTATCTCCAGAAAAGGACATTTATGAAATATATTCATTCCAGTGGGAGATAATGGAAAGAATTAAAAGCTATGGCCTTCAAGACTCCTTTTTTAGAAATGATTGGGAATGCAAAAGCAAGATTGAGGGGCAAAAGGAACCACAAGAGGGATATTTTGGGCAAGTGAAAATTGCTTCTGAAAAAATGTCCACTTACAAAAGGCATAATCTTCTTGCTGAGTATCAGAGAATTCATAATGGAGAAAAGTTATATGAATGTAAGGAATGTAGGAAGACCTTTATTCGTCGCTCAACACTTAGTCAACACCTGAGAATTCATACTGGTGAAAAACCTTACAAATGTAAAGAATGTGGGCAGGCCTTTAGACAGCGTGCACACCTTATTAGACATCACAAACTTCATACTGGTGAGAAACCCTATGAATGTAAGGAATGTGGGAAGGCCTTTACAGTCCTCCAAGAACTTACTCAACATCAGAGACTTCATACTGGTGAAAAGCCCTATGAATGTAAGGAATGTGGGAAGGCCTTTAGAGTACATCAGCAGCTTGCTCGACATCAGAGAATTCACACTGGTGAGAAGCCCTATGAATGTAAGGCATGTGGGAAGACTTTTAGGCAGTGTACACACCTTACTCGACATCAGAGACTTCATACTTCTGAGAAGCTCTATGAATGTAAGGAATGTGGGAAGGCCTTCGTATGTGGTCCAGACCTTAGAATACATCAGAAAATTCATTTTGGGGAGAAGCCCTATGAATGTAAGGAATGTGGAAAGGCTTTTAGAATATGCCAACAGCTTACTGTCCATCAGAGTATTCATACTGGTGAGAAACCCTATGAATGTAAAGAGTGTGGGAAGACTTTTAGATTAAGGCAACAACTTGTTCGCCATCAGAGAATTCATACTCGTGAGAAACCCTATGAATGTATGGAATGTTGGAAGACCTTTAGTAGTTACTCACAACTTATTTCCCATCAGAGCATTCATATTGGTGAGAGACCTTATGAATGTGAAGAATGTGGGAAGGCCTTTAGACTACTCTCACAACTTACTCAACATCAGAGTATTCATACTGGTGAGAAACCTTATGAATGTAAGGAATGTAGAAAGCCTTTTAGATTGCTCTCACAACTTACTCAACATCAGAGTATTCATACTGGAGAGAAACCTTATGAATGTAAGGAATGTGGTAAAGCTTTTAGACTTTATTCTTTTCTTACTCAACACCAGAGAATTCATACTGGTGAGAAACCCTACAAATGTAAGGAATGTAAGAAGGCCTTTAGACAACATTCACACCTTACTCAGCATCAGAAAATTCATAATGGAATTTAATACAAGAAGGCTTTCAAATGTACATGTTACAGAACATCAGAAAATTCATTTTTGAGAAAATTTGTTTCATGCTCATAACTAAGCATTAAGAAGTTTATATTTCAGAAAAAATTGTTGCTTTAAAACCTTCCACCACCATTCAGACATTGTATATCTTCAGCAAATTTATATGAGGAAATAATATAATGAATACAGGAAAATCTTTAGCCTTATCTATCATTATCACCATTTCACCCCTTTATTACCAGTGTGTTATTAGATAAGGTACTTAAATTTCTGTGCCTCATTTTGCTCACTTGTAAAATGGTGATAGTAGTACCTATGTATATTAGTTATTTATTGCTGTGTAATAAATTACCACAAACTTAGTAGCTTAAAATAATACACATTATCTCAGTTTCTGTGGGTCAGGAGTCTAGGCATAACTTAGTTGGGTTCTCTGCTTCAGGGCCTCTCACAAGGCTAAAATCAAGATTTCAACCATGGCTGAGTCTCATTGGAAGGCTCAACTGGGGAAGGGATGCACTTCCAACCTCATGTGGTTGTTGACTGAATTAATTCACTGAGGGCTGTTGCGCTGAGGTCCTCAGTTTCTAGCTGGCTGTTGGCTAAATGCTGACTTCAATTCCTTGTTACATGGGCCTCTTCAAGGTGGCTGCTTACTTCATCAGAGTGTGCAAGCCAAGGAAGCAAGAGGCTGCTAGCATCAAAGAAGCTATCGTCTTGTGTAATCTAATCATTGAAATGACATTATTTCATCACCTTTTCTATCTTCTTTTGGTTAGAAACAAGGAACTAGGCCACCCTACACTCAAGGGAACAGGCTTACACAAGAGTATGAATGCCAGGAGGAAGGGACCACTGGGGCCAATTCAGAGTCAGCCTGCTACATCATGTAATAGAATTGTTGTGAGGAGTGAGTAGTTAATACTTGGAAAAATAGCAGCCACATAGCATGTTTTCTGTAAATATTACCTATAGTTGTTATTAACATCATTAGTATTAGTGAATTCATATGAGAGGAATATCCTATAGAAGTAATAAATGTAGAAATGCCTCCTGTCACTGCTCAGCACTTACTAAACTTAAGATAATTTATTCTGGATAAAATCTAGGAGGTTATACTGAATGTGAGAAGTTCTTCATCACTTGAGCTGCATCCGAAATTTCATGCTGAAAAGAAACCTTATGAATTTTATGAATATGAGGTTGTTAAGAGTATAACTATTGGAAGAATCAAAGAGAAATACGAAATTATTTTCCCATAATAAATTCCAAAGAGTAAATGTTTTATAATCTCTCATCTCTGACCACCATTCAATTAATTAGAAATTACCAAAAAGGTGGCATAAAGGAACTAACCACTTGGAAATTTAATTGTGTGTTTGTGTGTGTGTGTGTGTGTGTATGATACTCTTGTATAAAAGAAAGAAAACATTCCATTACAGTCAATATACTTTTTGATGCTCAAATTGCCCCATCTTCAGCCAGTGGGAGTTGGGTCTTTTCACATGATCCCAATAGCAGTTTGATAATTTGCTCAGTTATGGCTGCTATGGGAAATGCTTGGGTACCAACTAATTATTCTGAAAACCAATAAATAAATGGAAAAATAAGTATTTATTTTGCTTTTCCCATGTGAATCAAGTTTCAGAGTCACCCAAAACTCATCAAATTAATTTTTTTTTAATTTAAGAAATCTCACCAGTAAATACAGAAAAATTGATAGGATTAGAAAAATTTTCTAGTTCCTAATGGAATAATGGGTCCAGAAAATGATCTTCAGTGGATATTAAAACTATTTGGGAAAAAGTTTATAGTGAGAACGTTACATTGGATTTATCAAGCTGACCACCTCTGAGCCCTTTATTCAATTTTAACGTCTATAAAGGTGGGACTATCAGACAATAGGCACCTCCTGATACAATGCAATTAGGAAGTACATACCACTACCTATGAAGTCTTATTGCCAGAATAATAAACTGAAGGAATCAAACCTTTAAATCAAAAATTTTAAAGCCAAGAATTTGGGGAATAGATGAAAAGGTAAATGGCACCGCAAGGAAGCAGCCAAGCAGATCCAGAATGTGTAAAATTCTACAAAACAAATGACCTGATTTCTTCAACTAATGAGTGGCATGAAAAAGAAAAGAAGGGCACTGTTAACAGATTAAAAAAGACGAGGCATATCAACTAAATTCAATATGTGGGTATTATTTGGACCCAGATTGAACAAAATGTAAAACAACATTTTGGAGACTGGGGGAAATGTGGACATGCACTGAGTATTAAATGATTTTTAGAAATATTAGATTTGTTTGTTAGGGATGATAATGTCAACGTGGTTATTAAAAGATAGAACATCCTATGTGTTAGAGATACATATATATGAAATAAGATACCCAGATTTGCATTAAAATAACTCCAGCAAAAGAAAAAGAAAGCAAATTGGCAAAGAGCTAGAAAGTAGATTAGCAAAATGTTGATAATTACTGAAGTAGAGTAGCTGTTTATGGAGGGTTCATTGTTTTAACATTTTTACCTTTTTATGTATTTGAAGTAATATTTAAAATCAAAGCTGAAATTATACACTACTTAAGAAATGATTGTTAATGAGATGCCTGCATATCTAAATTTGTCAGATGTAACCAAAGTTCTATTCAGTGAGAAATGTGTGCCCCCGAATGCATTAAGGAAACTTCGTTTGTGGGCCCAGTCTTCATCTTCTTCACTTACCTGCAGCAATCAGTGCTGGGCCTGTCATGTAGATAAATGTATTAAAGGAATGAATAAGCATTTATGTCAAGAAACAAGAAACAGAACAAAGTCAAACCAACACAAGAGAAGCAAAGTACAATTGAAAGTAGAAATTAAGAGATTAGACACTAGTAGACTTCCAATGTTAATGACTGTATCTTGGCAGGTCTAATCAAGGAAAAGAAAATGAAATATAAACATTCAGCATTATGATAAAAGTGATTACAGATTATCAATAAATTTTCCTTTTAATTATAAGGTAACACTGTATGTACTATATGTATTCCAATATATGTAAAAATACAGATGGATTACATTTTCTTCTCTATAAGTATGTTATCACAATTGACTGTGCTCTAGAACCCACAGACCAACAAATAAATGTGTGTGTGTACGAAGTTCCTGTTTAAGGAAAAAATCTGATAGTTGTGTAGGTAAAAACCTTAAGAATAGATAATCCTTAACAAGATTTTACTAATTAATTTTACACAGGTGAAATAATCTGATACAAAACTAGATGAAGATGAAGAGCAAAATCTAGACCAACTTCACTTATGAAAATTCTATTCTTCATAATTCTAAATAGTTATATTTAGAATTTCTTACAAAATCAGTCTTCACTAATAGGCCAGTGTTTTGCCTTTCCCAAGTACAAAGTAGCTCCAGAAGACCAGTGTTTAACCAACATTCTCCACAAGTTTGCTTCAGAGAATACTAGTCCTTGATGATATTTTAAAAAATATATCTGGGGAAAAACTGTAAATGAAACAAAGGATAAAGTATCTACTTCTGGGGGAAATCCGAGTACACATTATCAGCTTGTCGAAAGATGTATTAAAGAAATTTTCATTTAACATAGTGTATCTCAAATTTACTTCATTGTGCACTTCTCACTCCAAATACCTTTTAACACCTTTAGAATGTGAACCACTTTGGTAGATGCTACCATAACCACAATGAATGTCTTCAAGGATGTCATTTCAGACATGGTGAGTGATTGTGTTGGGAAGGGGTGAGGAAGGGCACTTTTCTTTTGCAGCTCACATTATACTCTGAAAGCAGCTTCCTGCTTGAATGGAAGGCTAGTGATTTTCTATAGAATGGAAAAGATTCCAGCCTGGTGCTTGATAATGTATGTATTAAACATGCTTAAATATTCTATTAAACAGTGATTAGGACAAAATGATTTTTCATTGTAATAAAAATGCTATATTGAATACCATTTTGTGCGGGTTTTTTTTTTCTTATTTTTAGTTTTTGGAATCAAGCCAGTTTATTGAGGGGCTTTGGGGGAGAGTCGAAAGGCTGGGAGGACAATGAGATCCGATGTCCTTCTCCCAGCCGGGACCTCCCCAGCTTCACAGTCGCTGAAAGCCGTTTTCTTATTTCTTTGAAGAGTTGAGACTCTAAGGTGCATATCTAGAAGTGCTGTGTATACTGTGTTTCACATATTGCTAGATTATTGCTCCATCATTGCACCACTACTGAATCCCTTCAGTTATTGAATATGAGTGTCTGTACTTCCCTGATTGCAAGTGAATTGAGCACATTTTTTCATATGTGTTTATTGGCCAATTATGTTTCCCTTAGTGCTTTTTTTTTTTTTTTTTTTTTTTGCGGTACGCGGACCTCTCACTGTTGTGGCCTCTCCCTTTGAGGAGCACAGGCTCCAAACGCGCAGGCTCAGTGGCCATGGCCCACGGGCCCAGCCGCTCCGCGGCATGTGGGATCTTCCCGGACCGGGCACGAACCCGTGTCCCCTGCATTGGCAGGCAGACTCTCAACCACTGCGCCACCAGGGAAACCCCCTTAGTGCTTTTTTTATTCATGCATTTTCTCTCTTTCTTTCTGGGTTATCTCACTGATTTTTTTAGGATTTTTAAAATAATCCAGGTATTGATAATTCCAGGTATTACACATTTATAAATGTTGGACTTATTTTCTCTCAAGGTGGCTTGTGTTTTCACTGTGTTATGGTGTTTATTGTTTTGCATACAGTTTTCATTTTAAGCCATACCAAATAATTGTATTCTTTTTTCTTTTTTATATTTTATGTTTTCTGCCATGTATCTGCAAATAGAAATAAGTTCCCTCAATATTTTTTATTATTTATTTTATTTCTATTTCTTATTGCAGTAGCTGGAGTTTTCAGAATAAAGTTGAATACTAGTGGGAATAACTTCCCTCATTTTTCCAATTTAATGGAAATCACATATCTATTTAAACATTTAGTATAATGCTTATTGACTTAGAGTAAATAGTCTGTTATATGTAAGTAGTTTCATTCAGTCCCTGTTCTACTTAATGCCTGTTAGATTTTGTTGGGAGCTATTTTATCATCTGTTGGTGTGAACCTGTTTTTTCTCCTTTAATTTTCTGATGTGATGAATTATGCAGATTTCTTGACAAATTCAGGGGTTCCTACAACCATTCTTAGGTTGAGTAGTTTACTACAACAACTGACCCAACTCAGGAATGTAGTGCAGTTATGATTAGTTTTATTACAATGAAAAGATACAAATTAGAATCAGCTAGAGGGAGAGATGGATGCCTAGGACAAAGTGTGGGAGGGATCCAAATGTGGAGCTTCTGGTCATCTTCTCCTTGAACACAAGGATGTTATTATCTCCTCTTGGCCATGAGTTGTGACAATATGCACAAGAAAGCTTGCCCAAGCCTGTGGTCTCCAGATTTTTTGTTGGTGCTCACATTCTGTCCATGAGGTTAGGCTGATCTTTAGCCTTCAACTCCTTCAGAAGGTTCAAGCTCACACCTTTCAAGTATGAGCATCGAAGTTTCAAGTCTCCAGTTCTTCCAGTGGTCAGAACTGTTATGGTGTGTCCCAAAACCTCTATCATAAATCATATTGTTAGACTGGTGGCTTGGGCCCCCAAGCAAACAAAGACGCTCCTATCAGGCAGGACATTCTACGGGCCTAGAGATTACTTACAAGTCTAAGGACATGCTGCCTGTAAGTAAAATTCTATACGTATATCCCACGAATGCTCAAATGCTTTGTATTTAACTTGATGTCATCACATTAGGCTGACGACGAGAATCTTTGTAATGTGGGCTTAGTAAGAGCAGAGCTGCATGTCAAAGTGAATTTCATGTTTACCTATATTCTATTTTACCAATATACAAGAATAACACGATGTCTTAAAGGGTGCAGGTAGTTCAGAAGTATTATTGGAAAAGGAAAGAAGAGTAAAAATACTCTACTATACCAAGGAATGGAGAGAAACATGTTATTGTTTATTTTATATAGGTAACATCTGTTTAATTGGTCCTATTACATTTCCATTCTCTTTTTTAAAAAGCCTTTTTTTTTTTTTTTGCGGACGCGGGCCTCTCACTGTTGTGGCCTCTCCCACTGCGGAGCACAGGCTCCGGACGCGCAGGCTCAGCGGCCATGGCTCACGGGCCCAGCCGCTCCGCGGCATGTGGGATCTTCCTGGACCGGGGCACGAACCCGTGTCCCCTGCATCGGCAGGCGGACTCTCAACCACTGCACCACCAGGGAAGCCCTGATATTTCTATATATTTCAAAATTATTACCACAATAAGTCTAGTTATGATATGTCACCATACAAAGATATTACATAGTTATTGACTGTATTTCCTACAAGGTACATTTCATATCCATGACTCACTTACTGTGCAACTGGAAGTTTGTGCCTCTTAATCTCCCTCACCTATTTCTCTACTTCCCCCAACCCCTCCCCTCTGGCTTGTTTCATCTCTGTATCTATCAATCTGTTTCTGTTTTGTTATGCTTGTTCATCTGTTTTGTTTTTTAGGCTCCACATATAAGTGAAGTCATAGAGTATTTGTCTTTCTCTGTCAGACTTATTTCACTTAACATAATACCCTCTAGGTCCATCCATGTTGCCGCAAATGGCATCATTTCATTCTTTTTAATGGCGGAGTAATATTCCATTATAATAAATACCACATCTTCTTTATCCATTCATCTGTTGAGGGGTATTTAGGTTGCTTCTATGTCTTGGCTATTGTAAATAATGCTGCAATGAACATTGGGGTGCATGTATCTTTTCAAATCAGTGTTTTCATTTTCTTCAGATACATAACAAGGAGTGGAATTGATGGATCATATGGTAGTTCTATTTTTAACTTTTTCAGGAATCTCCATATGGTTTTCCAGAATGGTTGCACCAATTTACATTCCCACCCACAGGGTTCCCTTTTCTCAACATTCTTGCCAACACTTATTGTTTGTCAGCTTTTTGATAATAGCCATTCTGACAGCTGTCAGAATGATCAGGTCATTCAAGATGGCTGTTCTCTTGCTCTTTGTGAATCCCCTACTCGACCAGTTCCTCCTTCACCTGTAACCTACTCACGTGAATGTCTTTGCCTCCTGCCCCAGCTAGTGATGGTTCTAATCCTCCGGCCAGAATGGCCCCACCTGCTACTTTATTAAAGGGAAATATCTGCCCTCATGATGCACGTTAATCTGAGGGGCTGTGAGGGACGTGCCCCAGCTGCTGGTTTCCCTGGTAACTGATGAGCCAAGCTGACGTCATTTCCCCTATAAATTGTAGGCTCCTTCTCCCTTGAGTAGTGAAGACTGTTGCCGTGTCCTATTTGCTGTCTGATGCACACTGTGGGGTGTCACTCCAGGACCTTGCTTCAGGTATGTAAGATCCTCTCACCCGATAAACCACTGATATCTCTGTTGCCATCTCTGGGCTCTTTCTTCGGTCTTGAGGCTGGGCAACTACAAGGCTTGCAGTTCTGTGGGGTACAGCGCAATAGTTGGCCAGCCAGGAGGCCGAGGAAACTCCCACAAGTGCCATGAGGTCAGGATATAAAGATGGGGGACAGAAAGTTATGGGGGTGATCCTGAGGTGGCTGTCCACTAGCATGTGGGGCCCTGTGGCAGCTGACTACCATGAGGCATGTCTTTCTCTTCCATTATATCAATGATATCCTGTTAACCTCAGAGTCTCTTTCCAGTTTAAAAGTAGCAGCCCAGGGGCTTCCCTGGTGGCGCAGTGGCTGAGAGTCCGCCTGCCGATGCAGGGGACACGGGTTCGTGCCCCGGTCCGGGAAGATCCCACATGCCGCGGAGCGGCTGGGCCCGTGAGCCATGGCCGCTGAGCCTGCGCGTCCGGAGCCTGTGCTCCGCAGCGGGAGAGGCCACAACAGTGAGAGGCCCGCATACCGCAAAATAAATAAATAAGTAACTTTTAAAAAGTAGCAGCCAAATGCTTATGGCTTATCTGAATGTACATGGATGGCTGATGAATAAAACACACAAGGACCTGGATTATCTACAAAAGACAAGCCTCACCCTCCGACCCCTCACCCCTAAACAATTACATACACAAGCTTTAGGGATATTACCTCAGGGATAGGCTTGTGAATTGGACGTGGCCAGTTACCCGGAAGGGTTTGGTTGGGGCCTGTGGCAATGGCAAAATAATAGTAACCTTCTGGTCCCAGCTATGGCAGAGGGCAGAGCAACAATCTAGTGTGATGGAATGACAGCGATATGCATCTACGGTGCATTGCAAAGGCGGAAGACGTTACCAAAGACCTACCTGAGTCATCTAACGATGCAAGAAAACCCTACTATTTGGGGTCTAGAACGCCTGTGTGCAACATATAGGACCCCCATGGACATCAACAGTGAACAAGGAAACTACTTTACCAGCCATGATGTTCAGGAATGGGCTGATTAAAAATGACATACGCTGGCATTTCCACCTGCCCTCCAACCTCACTGCTCCCGGGCTAATGGAAAGAATAAATGGACTCCTTAACAACTGATGTTGAAAACCCATGCTCTCGATATGCGGACCAGAGGCTAACTCAAGCCCTAAGGACTATAACTGAACATCTCAGGAGCAGTTTTCCCAATGACCAAGCCATATTAACCCAGAGACAACTAGTCAACACAATGCGAGTTCAACGGTTGCCCACCGAAGGACGGTTGCCAACTACTGGTCAGGACAGTAACTCACTCTGGCCCTTGCCACAGGGTCTACCTCCAGGGGAACACGTTATAAAATGGCCCTGGGACTGGCAGGTAAGTCCCAGGTGTTTGGAGTTTGCCGCCCCATGGGGGACAGGATTAGAAAGGGACTGACAGACTTCACCTGCCTCCTACTCGGCCCACCTGAGACTACTAAGGTAATTACTCCGGGCCCCTTACTAGAGAAAGGCGCCATTACATTAACCCTGTGGTGGGTTGTTACACCACCTCTCCAGTATTCGGCACAAGCTGTGGGGCTAAGGGTGGACTGGCAGAATGGTACTGCAGGCCAGGACCACAGGCAGAGGTGGTATTATCTCAGAATGTGATTACTGCTTGTATTTTGCTTAATGGTCACGACCTTCCCTGTGTTGTGCCTGTTAAACATCTTACATTTTGTCCCTAGTGTGAGGGGAGGGAATTTGTTCATGGACTGGGCCACAGTGGAGGCCTCACTGTGAAATGAGTCTGATTGCTGGGTCTACAGCGAGAGGCTCTTGGTGTCCTCCTCTGGATTTCCATGAAAACTTGACCTGATAAGCATCTGGCTACGAAGTTTTTCCACCTCTTGGACTCTCGATATCCTTTAGATGCTGTTGTCTGTATTGCATTTGTGGTATTTGATTGCGGTGCACCTCTACATACCTGACCCCAGGGATATCTTGGAAGAGGGGTGGTCCAAAATTGTAAGGGTCGTGCAGGGTATGTAGGGGTGGAGTGTTTGGTCAGGTCACCCAAGGTGGCTGTTCTCTTGCTCTGTGCATCCCCTGCTCGATCAGTCCTTTTTTTTTTTTTAAATAAATTTATTTATTTTTGGCTGCGTTGGGTCTTCGTTGCTGCACGCAGGCTTTCTCTAGTTGTGACGAGCGGGGGCTACTTTTCGTTGTGGTGCGCGGACTTCTCAGTGCGGTGGATTCTCTTGTTGTGGTGCACGGGCTCTAGGCACGCAGGCTCAGTAGTTGTGGTGCACGGGCTTAGTTGCTCCATGGCATGTGGGATCTACCCGGACCAGGGCTCAAACCTGTGTCCCCTGCATTGGCAGGCGGATTCTTAACCACTGTGCCACCAGGGAAGCCCTCGATCAGTCCTTTCTTTACCTGCACCCTACTCACGTGAACGTCTTTGTCCCTTGCCCTAGCTATGAATGGTTCTAATCCTCAGGCTGGAATGGCTCCACCTCCTAGTTTACTAAAGGGAAACATCTGCCCTAGTGATGCTTGTTAATCTGAGGGGCTGTGAGGGACGTGCCCCAGCTGCTGGTTTCTCTGGTAACTGATGAGCCAAGCTGACATCAATCCCCCTATAAATGGTAGCCTCCTTCTCCCCTGAGTAGTGAAGACTGCTGCAGTGTCCTGCCCACTGTCTGTAAGATCCCCTGTCCAAAAAACTATTGACGTCTCTTGCTGTCTCCAGGCTTTCTTTGGTCTCTAGGCTGGGCAACTACAAGGCTTGCAGCCCAACAGTGTGCTACTCTGGCCCATTTACCAGGTGACCTGAAAATCTGGTGATTTTAAGTGGGGCCCAGAACAAGAGAAAGCTCTGCAACAGGTCCAGGCTGCCATGCAAGCTGCTCTGTCACGTGGACCATATGATCCAGCAGACCCAGAATGTTTGACAAAATATCTCGGCTCCATGGTCCAGCCATATTGACACACAAAATTAACTATCACAAAGATATTAAAAACTATAAACAAGTAAGCTTCATTCAGTAGGTTATTTTAAAAGTCAACAGGGACTTCCCTGGTGGTGCAGTGGTTAAGAATCTGCCTGCCAGTGCAGGGGGACACCAGTTCAATCCCTGGTCTGGGAAGATCCTACATGCCGCGGAGCAACTAAACTCATGTGCCACAGCTACTGATCCTGCATTCTAGAGCCCACGAGCCACAACTACTGAGCCTACGTGCCACAAGTACTGAAGCCTGTTTACCTAGAGCTGATGCTCCACAAGAGAAGCCACCACAATAAGAAGCCTGCGCACCACATCGAAGAGTAGCCCCTGCTCGACACTAGAGAAAGCCCGCATGCAGCAACGAAGACCCAATGCAGCCAAAAATAAATAAATAAAATAAATTTAAAATATCCAAAATAAGGCTTTCCTGGTGGTGCAGTGGTTGAGAGTCCGCCTGCCAATGCAGGGGACGCGGGTTCGTGCCCCCGTCCAGGAAGATCCCACATGCCGTGGAGCAGCTGGGCCCGTGGGCCGTGGCCGCTGGGCCTGCGCGTCCGGATCCTGTGCTCCACAACGGGAGAGGCCACAACAGTGAGAGGCCCGTGTACGGCAAAAAAAAAAAAAAAAAAAAGTCAACAAACTTGGGAGGCTTTTTTCTTTAAAGTGTGATTTTAATGCTTCAGATAAATTAAGGATTCTCTCAACTGCATTTGTTACAATATGCAATATGTTTCTTACAATACTGTGTTAGTTTCATGTGTACAGCAAAGTGATTCAGTTATGTATATTCACATTTTCCATTATAGGTTATTACACGATACTGAGTATAGTTCCCTGTGCTATACAGTAAATCCTTGTTGCTTATCTATTTTATATGTATTGATATATGTATCTGTTAATCCCATACTCCTAATTTATGCCTTTCCCCCCTTCCATTTTCCTCTTTGGTAACCATAAGTTTGTTTTCTATGTCTGTGAATGTTTTTCTGTTTTGTAGATAAATTCATTTGTATCTTGTAGATTCCACATAAAAGTGATATCATATAATAATCTTTCTCTGACTTATGTGTGATATTCTATACATCCATCCATGTTGCTACAAATGGCAATATTTCTTTTTTTATTTTTATGGATAAGTAGTGATCTATCGTGTATATACACCACATCTTTATATCCATTCATCTGTTGAATGGATATAAAGGTTGCTTCCATGTCTTGGCTATTGTAAATAGTGCTGATATGAATGTGGGGTTCCTGTAAATTTTCGAGTTAGTTTTCATCTTTTCCAGATATATGCCCAGGAGTGGGATGGCTGGAGCATATGGCAGTATGCTCCAGCCATACTGGAATACTGGAGCAGTATTCTTTTAAGGAACTCCCATACTGTTCTCCATAGTGGTTGTACCAATTTACATTCCCACAGACAGTGTAGGAGCATTCCCTTTTCTCCACACCCTCTCCAGCATTTATTATTTGTAGACTTTTCATAGCCATTCTGACTGGTGCAATGTGGTACTCATGGTTTTGATTTGTATTCCTCTAATAATTAGCGATGTTGAGCATCTTTTCATGTGCCTGTTTGCCAGCTGTATGTCTTCTTTAGAGAAATGTCTCCTTAGGTCTTCTGCCCAGTTTGTTGGTTAGGTTGTTTTGATATGAGCTGTTTGTATATATTGGAAATTAACCCCTTGTCAGTCGCATCGTTTGCAAATATTTTCTCCCGTTCTGTAGGTTGTCTTTTCATTTGCTTTACAGTTTCCTTCGTTGTGCAAAAGCTTTTAAGTTTGAGGTCTGATTGTTTGTTTCTGGTTTTATTTCATTTGTCAAGAGAGCCAATATGTTTTTGAATGTGAGAACTGTAGAACACTAAATGTCAACAAAACCACAAATTCCTTAATCAGTTCAAACAACATAAATGCTGAAATACTATACTATAATGTTTGTTATAATGGACTTGCTAAAATTAATCACAATACTATACAACACATTTAGATTTTATCACATTATGCATTCCATCTTGGGATCAACTGACTCCTTAAATATTTAAGAATTTTAAAAATTCATTAATTAATTTATTTTTGGCTGCATTGGGTCTTCATTGCTGTGTGTGAGCTTTCTCTAGCTGCAGTGAATGGGGGCTACTCTTCCTTGCAATGAACGGTCTTCTCACTGTGGTGGCTTCTCTTGTTGCAGAGCATGGGCTCTAGGCGTGCGGACTTCAGTAGTTGTGGCACGCGGGCTCAGTAGTTGTGGCTCACTGGCTCTAGAGAACAGGCTCAGTAGTTGTAGCACATGGACTTAGTTGCTGCACGGCATGTGGGATCTTGCCGGACCAGGGATCGACCCTGTGTCCCCTGCATTGGCAGGCGGAGTCTTAACCACCGCACCACCAGGGAAACCCCTAGAATAAGTCTTAAATATGTAATGTGAGTCATACAAATTTGTTCTTCCTCTTTAGCATTGTGTTGGTTATTCTGAGGATTTTACTTTTCCTCATAAACTTTAGAATAATTTTGATATCTATAAAATTTCTGGCATTTTGATTGAGAATTGGAGTGAATCTACAGATCAAGTCTGGAACAGTTGACTTCTTCACAATATTGAGTATAAAATTTTTTTTTTGAATTTTATTTATTTTTTTATACAGCAGGTTCTTATTAGTTATCCCTTTTATAAATATTACTGTATATATGTCAATCCCAATCTCCTAATTCATCACACCACCACCACCCCCCGCCACTTTCCCCCCTTGAGTATTCAAATTTATGAACTTGATTCTCTCCATTTATTTAGATCTTTGATTTATTTCATCAGAGTTTTATAGTCTTTCACATATAGATCCTATATATAAATAAATACATATATATATGTACACACACTTACATTTTGCTATGAGTCTGTCAAATTAATACTTGTTAAGTGGAGCACAGGGCCAGATAGCTATGATTCAACAATAGACCACAAGAGAAATTGAAATAGGGAAGTTTACTCACAGGTCCTGGAGAAAGTACCCAGCATGCATCAAGGGGACATTGGGGGAGGTCAAGGCAGAGTGCAGACAGAGAGTAGGACCTGGGGCACATACTTTTATTAGGGTCATGAAGGAAGGCTTCGGGGTTCCTGGGTTAAGGCTGGATTGGCCAATTCAAATCAAAAGAGAGCTTTGACAAGCCCCACAGGGGCTGCAGAAGACTAAGGGGTGCACAAGAAAGTGCTGGGAGGCAGGGGAGATTGTTGATCACAAAGGTATTGAGGAGGTCATATCAGGAACTTACATTTGCTAGTGACTCTGCAGACTGTTATCTAGGGCATGAGCTAGCATGAGGGGGCTAGTGTCAGTTGAAAGTCCCTGCAGGCTGCTTGGCCAAACAAAATGGATGCGAAGACAGCAGTACTATGGGTAGCTTACCTAAACTCTCAACAGATTTATACCTAATTATTTATTTTCATGCTAATATAAATGGTGCTGCATCTTTGAATTTCACATTCCTATTGTTCATTACTGGTATATAAGAAAGCAGTTGACTTGGTATCCTGTGACCTTGGTATACTTGCATGTTAGTTCCAGGAAGGTTTTCTTGATCCTTTGGGATTACATAGACTATTGTGTCATCTATGACCAAAGAAAGTTTTATTTCCTCCTTCCAATCTGTATACATTTTATTTCATTTTCTTACTGAACTAGTTAGGACTTCCAGTCTAATATTGAATAGGAATAGTGAAAGAGGATATACTTGCTTTGTTCCTGATCTTAGGAGGAAAGCATCCAGTTTTTCACCATTAAGTATGATGTTAGCTGTAGGTTTTTTGTAGATGCTCTTCATCATGATGAGGAAGTTCTCCTCTTCTCCTAATTATCTGGGAATTATTTTATCATGAATGGATTTTGGATTTTGTCAAAAGCTTTTTGTGTCACTGATACAATCACATCCTCTCTCTTTTGTCTGATATGGTGGATTACATTAATTTTTTTCTTTTTTTTTAATGTTGATAGCCTTGAATAGCTGGAATAAATCCCACTTGATCGTGGTGTATAATTCTTTTAATATATTGTTGAATTTGATTTGCTAATATTTTTGTGAGAATTTTTGCATCTGTATTGATGAGAGAGATTGGTCTGTAGTTTTCTTACAAATTTTATCTGGTTTTGGTATTAAGATAATGCTGGCCTCATAGAATGAATTATTAGTATTCTCTCTTGCTTCCATTATCTGGAAGAGATTGTGGAAACTGGTTTCATTTCTTCCTTAAATGTTTAATAGCACTCACTGTTGAAACCATCTGTGCCTGGTCTTTCTTCTTGGGGGGTTATTAATTATTGATTCAATTTCTTCAAAATAAAGGGCTACTTGGTTATCTATTTCTCCTTGTGTGAGTTTTGGTAGTTTGTGTCTTCAAGGAATTGGTCCATTTCATCTAAATTATCAAAGTTGTAGAATTGTTTATAATATTCCCATATTATTTTTTTTTTTTTGCGGTACGCAGGCCTCTCATTGCTGTGGCCTCTCCCGTTGCGGAGCACAGGCTCTGGACGCACAGGCTCTGGACGCGCAGGCTCAGCGGCCATGGCTCACGGGCCCAGCCGCTCGGTGGCATGTGGGATCTTCCCAGTCCGGGGCACGAACCCGTGTCCCCTGCATCGGCAGGCGGACTCTCAATCACTGTGCCACCAGGGAAACCCCCCATATTATTCTTTTAATGTATATGGGATCAGTACTGATGACCCCTCTTTCATTTCTGATATTGATGATTGGCATTTTCTTTTTCTTTTACCTTGGCTAGAGATTTATCAGTTTTATTAATCTTTTCTAAAATTTTGCTTTCATTGATTTCCTCTATTCTGTTTTCAATTTCAATGATTTCTGCTGTAAACTTTTTTTTTTCTCTTACTTGCTTTAGGCTGAAGTTACTCTTCTCTACTTTCCTATGGTAGAAGCTTAGGTTCTTGAGTCTATATCTTTCTTCTTCTCTAACATATGCATGTGATGCTATAAATTTCCCTCTAAGCACCATTTTCACTTATTACCACACACTCAATGGCTTAAAACAACAGTAACTTATTCTCTCTCAGTCCTGGAGGCTAGAAGTCTGAAATCAGAATAACTGGGCTGAAATCAAGGATTCATGTGTCATGCTTCCTCCCGGGGTTCTAGGAGAAGATCCATTCCTTGCCTTTTCAAGCTTCTGGTAATTGCTGTAATTCCTTTGGGTGATTTCACTTTAGCCCTCGGAACTGACATCTTCAAATATACCTTGGCTGTGTCTTCACATTACCTTTTCTTCTGTGTGTGTCAAATCTCCCTCTTCCTCCTTTTTAGGGCCCAATCAGGTAAACCAGAATAATCTCTCCATTTCAAGATCTGTAACTTAATTATATCTACAAAGACACTTTTCCCAAATAATGTAACAATCACAGGTTTAGGGATTAGGATGTGGATATTATTGAGGGGAGTACATTTTTCAGCCTATTACAGTTTTATTTATCTTTTTTTTAGTTTAAAATATTAAAAATGTCTCGAGACTTCTTTCATCCATCTGTTATAAAGAACTGTGTTAAATTTCCATGTATTTGGAGATTTTTCCAGCTATCTTTCCAAATCCTAGTTTAATTCCATTGAGGTCTGAGAATATATTTGTATGATTTCTACTTTTAATTTGTTAAGGTGTGTCTTATGGCCAGTAATGTAGTCTAACTTAGTGAATGTTCTATGGGAGCACAGGAATGTATATTCTATTGTTAGATGGAGTATACTATAAAGGTACAAACTTCCAATTATAAGATAAATACATTGGGCATGTAATGTACGACATGATTATAGTTAACATTGCTGTCTTGTACATTTGGAAATTGCTAAGAGTAAATCTTAAAAGTGTTCACAAGGAAAAAATTTTGATGCCTATACGAGGTGATGAATTTAACTGACCTTATTGGGTTAATCATTGCACAGGATAGTATGTCAAGTCACTACGTTGTACACCTTAAACTTGTGCTGTATGTCAGCTCAATAAAACAAAAAACTCAAAACTAAAAAATTGAATTCAATCATGCTGGATTGACAGTAATGCTGTTAAAGTCAACCGTATCGTTACTGATTTTCTACCTGTTTGATCTATCATTTACTGACAGGAGAGTGAAGTCTACAACTGTAACTAGTGGATTTGTCTATTTCTCCTTTCAGTTCTATCAGTTTTTGCCTCATGTACTTTGATGTTCTGTTGTCAAGTACATGCATTTAGGATTATCTTCTTGGAAATTGCCTCTTTATCATTATGTTGTGCCCCTCTTTAATCCTGATAATGTTTGTTCTGAAGTCTGCTCTGATACAGGTATAAATGGATCTTGACCGTGTCTGAGTTTGCCCGTCTCTCTAGATTTCAGGATAGTGGATTGCCCTGCAACCTGTTTTCTGATGTGCCCAAGAGAAGTTTTGTTTTTTAATTTGTCCAGCTTTTTCTTGTTTTGAGATGAGAGTGATGAATTCCAAGCACTTTAAATCTCAGCACCAAAACCAGAAGTTCCTGATCTTTTTTTTCTGTTAAACAGATTAGTTTTGTTAATCAACTTCACTTAATCTTTCCTCTATCACCTTCATTCTGATATTGAGCCCATATGGTGAACTATGAGTTATATTTTTCAGTTCTAAAATTTTCATTTGGATATTTTTTACCCAGAGACCCCCTCCCTCCTCCCTGTCCTCTGGTAGGTGAGACAACTTGCTTTTCTGTTCTACCATGTATTTCTTGTGAACCTCTAGGGCCATGCAGTAAACAGATATAAAGAAAGCAACAGGATCCCCAACATGTTTTTGGAAACACAGTTCCTCTGGTCAGAGAGAAAGGTTTTCCTCCCTTCAAATTTTTGGCATTGTCCCAACTGCCTCTGCTTTCACCACTATTGCTGCCATGGGACTGCTGCAGGCCTTTCTGGTATTTTGTGGTACAAAATCTCACTTCGAATTTCTCTTCAAGACTTCTTCATTAAGCTCCCAAGCTTGTGGTATCAGTTGATATTCTCCTATGTTTTCTTTTTTTTTTTTAATAAATTTATTTATTTTTGGCTGCATTGGGTCTTCATTGCGGTGCGCAGGCTTCTCACTGTGGTGGCTTCTCTTGTTGCAGAGCACAGGCTCTAGGCATGCGGGCTTCGGTAGTTGTAGCACGTGGGCTCAGTAGCTGTGGCTCGCAGGCTCTAGAGCACAGGCTCAGTAGTTGTGGTGCACAGGCTTAGTTGCTCTGCGGCATGTGGGATCTTCCCAGACCAGGACTCGAACCCGTGTCCCCTGCATTGGCAGGCGGATTCTTAACCACTGTGCCACCAGGGAAGTCCTCATATGCTTTCCATCTTCTAAAAATCTGTCATTTTTTCTGTTAATTCCCCTTTCATCCATCCTCTTTTTTTTTTTTTTTTTGGCTGTGCCGCCTGGCTTGCGGGATCTTAGTTCCCTGACCAAGGATTGAACCCAGGCTACCGCAGTGAAAGCACTGAGTCCTAACTACTGGACCTCCAGGGTATTCCCTGTTCTTTTGATTTTACACTTGACTGTCATTTTAAGGGAGAAAGCAGAAATAAGCACTGTATGTAATCACAAGTCTGTCTCTTCTCTGGTCATTCTGTTCCTTGTTTAGTTATCCTATGTGGACCCTCCTAGTTTTATGCCACACTTTCACTGTAATTGTCACAAGGTTTTCTGCAATGTGCTAAGTTATCTTTAAAAGCAATCAAGGCTATGGATAACTGTTATTGTTGGTTTCTACCCATACTCAAAGGAGCTTCCCTCTCAAATGTTAACCAACAGAACACATTTCCACTTTGGATTTCTCTCCTAGGAGAGCAGGTCTGAAACCAAGACTCAATTCCACAATAAAACACTGCTGAAATTATATGAATTTACTATAAAATAATAGAAAATTTACAACTGTTGAAGTTAGTAATAAATTGCAGCTAATATTTATATAACAGTATGTGTATTATCTTCATCAACAGTTAACAGGTCAATTAGGATCTGTTCTAAACACCTTGCACATTAATTTGTTGAACTGATGATTCTTGGTACAAACTTTTAGAAGCAGCCTGAGAAGCTCAAATAGTGCTTCGATGGATGGGCATTTTTTAAAGCAAGCACAGAACTTTTATACAAATTGAGAATATTCTGAGCCATAAAACAAATTTCAACAAATCTCAAAAGGATTAGAATCATAGGATATGACCATCATAGTAATGATTCAATGAAGAATCATCAATGGATATTAAACCTTTAATGGAAAACAATTATTTTAATAATCTAAAAGCATCTCCCCACATATTACATATTAACTACAAAGAGAAAGATATTCTTTCCAGTGGAGAAACCTGGAAAACATCACCTTAATCAGGTGATTAAGTTACCATCACCAATAATAAGATAGTCGTGTCATGTATTCCTTCACAAATGTCTGAAGAGAGATTAGTGTTTGTCAAAAATTCATAAAAGCAAAGATGCATATTCTGAACTTAATCATGAGGGAACCCTTAACAGACTCAAATTGAGTAATCCCTCACATTAACAGCTAAGAAAAAATATTTAGAAAAAGATAAACTTGAGAATACTAAAGTAGACACAAATCAGAAAAGGAATGCAGGACTTCCCTGGGTGTCCAGTGGTTAAGACTCTGCACAGGGGACACTGGTTTGATCCCTGGTAGGGGAACTAAGATCCTGCATGCCACACGGCACGGCCAAGAAATAAAATAAAGGTGTATTTTTTTAAAAAAAAGGAATGCAAAAAGAGTATTGAATAGGTCATCAGTTTTATATGCTGAGGGCCTGCAAAGAACTTAAAGCACCCCAGCAGAAAGCCAGCAAGTGCAGGGAGCAGTGTGGCAGGATCACCATTATCATGCAAATAGGAACTTGACTCTCCAATACTTAAGCTCCATAAAGGAAACAATCAGAAACTAGGACAGCTGGGAGATGAGAAAAAAAACGACATGGATGGCTTCTGCCTTTCCAGTCTCTTTCTCAGCTGCCATCTTACCCACCCTCCAACATGCCTGAGGTAAGGGAAGGGAGAAGCCCACCTGTAAACGATGCTTAAGTAAGTCAGAGAAAGGGTGGGGAGGAGGGATAGATTGGGAGTTTGGGATTAACATGTACACACTGCTATGTTTAAAATAGATAACCAACAAGGACCTACTGTTAAAAATAATAATAATAAATTAATTAAAAGCAAAGGTTTTGCTTTCTATACGTGGTCTGCCCATGATTTTATCTGGGGTCGGAGAAAGTACTTGTTCTACCAAATTTAAAGGGACAGTGTTAAATAATAATGAATCTGCCTTGTCATCCCCCAAGTTGTGATTACTCATTACAATTCACAGGCTTCACCTGGACCCCACTGTAGCTGGGAGCCGGCATGCAACTCCCCGGCTTCTACCAGGCACTACCTGAACACTGGAGATGGAAGACATGAGTATAATGAGGTGGTGGCAGCATATCCAGGGGTAGGACCCACAGTGGCAGGAGTGACTGGTTCTCCTGAGGCAGCTATGGAAGTTTCTAGCATCCATTCCATAGAACAATAGGTGATATGCAGTAAGTAGCAGCAGCAGTTTTCCTTAAACACAGTACCATCCAAGTACTGTTCAAGGAACAGTGTATCTGAGCCTTTATCAGCGCATCTGTGCTATATTTGGGCCTCATTCTTACTACTTTTTTCTGGATGGTGCACTCCAAAGGCCCTATTCCTTGGCTTCCTGAAAATTCTTCAAGTTACAAAATACCTCTTATTAAATCCATTGCTGCTTAGAATAGAATGGATTTTTATCTGCAATTTTTTTCTATATTTTATCGGTAAAGAGACTGATAAATGCATAAAAATACAACAGCAAGTAAAAGAATTAGATCAGTATTTTTCAATAGTTTTAGATCCTACTAAAATACTGTTAAAGAAAATTACAGATGTATCACTGCTTGTGTTACTTAGGTGGTACCTCATACCATGCGTTTCTATGTGTACACCAAGTGTTGGTTTGCTATTGCTTCTACAGACCCAGGGAGAAAAGGAGGACCAAAGGGAAAAGACTTGACCTATTTCTGAGATGATTTATAAAATTTTAATCAGAAACAATGAGGGGGACTTCCCTGATGGTGCAGTGGTTAAGAATCTGCCTGCCAATGCAGGGGAGAGGGGTTCGAGCCCTGGTCTGGGAAGATCCCACATGCCGCAGAGCAACTAAGCCCGTGTGCCACAACTACTGAGCCTGTGCTCTAGAGCCCGCAAGCCACAACAACTGAGCCCGCATGCCGCAACTACTGAAGCCTGTGAGCCTACAGCCTGTGCTCCGCAACAAGAGAAGCCACTGCAAAGAGAAGCCCGTGCACCACAACGAAGAGTAGCCCCCACTCGCCTCAACTAGAGAAAGCCTGTGCAGCGAAGACCCAACACAGCCAAAAATAGATAAAAACATTTTTAAAACAAAACAATAAGAGGCCTAATTACTAGGCAGTAGTTGCTATTGTTTTGTATTTTATTTAGTCAAGAAGATTTAAAAGCATAAAATAAAATGGAAGAAAATTTGGAAAAAATGAGATGAAAGACAATTCAGGAACAAAACCAGAAAACGAGATCTCATATAGCAAAAAGATAATTTAAAACAGGCATCAACAAATGACAACCTGTAGGCCAAATGTGGCCCGTTGTTTTTCTGAATACAATTTTATTGGAACACAGCCATGCCCACTTGCTTACAGGTCAGGATTTCTCAGCTTCAGCACCACTGACTTTCTGGACCAGATAATTCTGTTGCGGGGGTGGGCAGCGGGGAGGGTGGGTAGAATGTTTAGCGCATCCGAGATGCCAGCGGCACTCCCCTTCATAGCAATAACCAAAAAATGTCTCTTTAATTGCCAAATGTCTCTGGGGTTTGGGGGTAGGGAAGGCAAAACTACCTCTGATTGAGAACCGCTGGTTTATTACGTGTTTTCATATTACAAAGGCAGTAGAGACTGTACGACCACAAAGCCTAAAATATTTACTGGCTGGCCCTTCACAAAAGTTTGAATTTTTGTCACAAAAAGGAAGATACATGCTAGACTAAGAAAACAAACTATAAAATATATGACAGGGCTTCCCTGGTGGCGCAGTGGTTGAGAGTCCGCCTGCCGATGCAGGGGACACGGGTTCGTGACCCAGTCTGGGAGGATCCCACATGCCGTGGAGCAGCTGGGCCCGTGAGCCATGGCCGCTGAGCCTGTGTGTCCGGAGCCTGTGCTCCGCAACGGAAGAGGCCACAACAGTGAGAAGCCCGCGTACTGCAAAAAAAAAAACAAAAAAAACACAAAAAACACAAAAAAACCCCACTAAAATATATGACAAAACAATCTTAACAAAATTTCTACAAATTGCTTTAAAAGCTAGTCTAATTAAAAGGAATAGATTAAAAAAAACAATTCACAGAAATAAAATTCAAATAACTCAGGCATGGTAGATGCTCAACCTCATTGGCAGTTAAGAAAATGCAAACTGAAGGCACATTATTTTTCTTCATCCAATTTAACAAAAAAGGTTCAGTCCTGGTTGAAATTAGGTTGGAAATAGATATAAATTCCTGTAGAGTTTAATGGCAAGTTTCACCAAAAATCAAAAAAATTAAAAAAAATAAGGCATTAACTACATTTTAAATATCTATGTTGTCAGGCAAGGAATCCAACTGATAGGAATCTACCCACTTCCAGAAATTAAAAAAGCAACATGAAACAATACATGTGCAGTAAATTGTACAATCATTTGTAAAAATAAGAAACCTGAAATTTCATTGGTAGAATAGGGTTTGTCTTTATTATGTAATCATTTAAAATTTTTTAAATTTTATATTGGAGTACAGTTGATTAACAATGTGTCAGTTTCAGGTGTACAGCAAAGTGATTCAGTTGTACATATACATATCCATTCTTTTTCATTTTCCCATAAAGGTTATTACAAAATATTGAGTATAGTTCTTTGTGCTATACAGTGGGTCCTTGCTGTTTATTTTATATAATGTGTATATGTTAATCCCAAACTCCTGATTTATCCCCCCCATTTCCCCTTTGGTAACTATAAGTTTGTTTTTGAAGTCTGAGTCTATTTCTGTTTTGTAAATAAGTTCATTTGTATCATGTTTTTTTATATTCCACATATGTGATATCATATATTTATCTTTCTCTGACTTCACTTAGTATGATCTCATCCATGTTGCTGCAAATGGCATAATTTCATTCTTTTTTTTTTTTTGCGGTACACGGGCCTCTCACTGCTGTGGCCTCTCCCGTTGCGGAGCACAGGCTCCAGACGCGCAGGCTCAGCGGCCATGGCTCACGGGCCCAGCCGCTCCGCGGCATGTGGGATCTTCCCAGACTGGGTCACGAACCCATGTCCCCTGCATCGGCAGGCGGACTCTCAACCACTGCGCCACCAGGGAAGCCCAATTTCATTCTTTTCTATGGCTGAGTATTATCCCATTGTATAAATATACCACATCTTTTTCCTCCATTCCTCTGTTGATGGACATTTAGGTTGTTTCCATGTCCTGGCTATTATAAGTAGCGCTGCAATGAACACTGGGGTGCATGTAATTTTCCAAATTATGGTTTTCTCCAGATACATGCCCAGGAGTGGGCTTGATGGATCATATGGTAGTTTTATTTTTAGGTGTTTTTTGTTTGTTTGTTTGTTTTTTGTGGTACGCGGGGTCTCACTGCTGTGACCTCTCCCCTTGCAGAGCACAGGCTCCGGACGCGCAGGCCCAGCGGCCATGGCTCACGGGCCCAGCCGCTCCGCGGCATGTGGGATCCTCCCGGACTGGGGCACGAACCCATGTCCCCTGCATCGGCAGGTGGACTCTCAACCACTGCGCCACTAGGGAAGCCCCTATTTTTAGTTTTTTAAGGAACCTCCATACTGTTCTCCACCATGGTTGTACCAATTTACATTCCCACCAACAGCGTAGGAGGGTTCCCTTTTCTCCACACCCTCTCCAGCACTGTTTGTAGACTTTCTGATGATGGCCATTCTGAATGGTGTGAGATGGTACTTGTGGTTTTGATTTGCATTTCTCTAATAATTAGCGATGTTGGGCATTTTTTAATGTGCTTTTTCTATGTAATCATTTAAAGCTAACTAGTTACATCTGTAGGTTTTGATTGGAAGGAAATCCACTGGTATGTTATCAAGTGAGAAAAGGAGGCTATACTTCAATGTGTCAGCACAATCCCAAACTACACCACTCCCAGCCATAACCTCCATTACGAAAATAAAGCTCCAATGTGGGTATGAGAGGGTATGGAGAAAAGGATGAAAGGCTTTTGATGTTGGCACTTCAGAAAATAGGTACAGATAGCTCTTTTTTCTGTGTTGTTTAAACCTTTGCAGTATATCTCATTTTTGGCAAAACATGTTACATAAATTTGGACTAGAACTCTCAAATCTTGAAAATAGAAATATGTATACATGGGCAAAAAATCAGAATCATTTCTTTTTAAAATTTATTGAAGTATAGTTCAATTACAATGTTGTGTTAATTAACGCTGTAAAGTGACTCAGTTATACATATATTTTTTCATATTCTTTTCCATTATGGTTTATCACAGGATATTGAATATAATTCCCTGTGCTATACAGTAGGACCTTGTTGTTATCCATTCTATATATACCAGTTTGCATCTGCTAATCCCGAACTTCCAATCCAACCCTCTCCCAACCCCCTCCCCCTTGGCAACCTCCAGTCTACAGAGAATCATTTCTTGACATTCATTATAACATTTATTATAACTCAAAAAGTTAGAAATTGTAGAGAAAGTATAGATAAAATTTAGTAATCATTTCCCTCTTTAAAAAAAATGCTCAAATTTTTGTTATAAATTGTCCTCCAATGGGTTGATTGATATTTAGCTATGACTGATTTAATCTGTCACATAATACATGTTTACATTAAACTTAGTACGTAATATTTTTCTAAAGTGTGGGGCAAAGGTGGAATACACTGGATGGTGATTATTCCAAATACTGTGACTGATTACACCCCATGAGGTGTGATTAAGAGGGCAATGCAGTGACCTCACAGCAGTTGAATATGCATATGCTGCTAACAGTTTACTACTTTCAGTGGATAAGTTGTTTTAGTGTCTAGTTTTCAACGTGCAAACACTACATTTATACATCACATTTTTTACAATCTGACAGATCAGGTCATGAACCATTTTATTCTAGACAAAACAACCCCTCTGTTTTCTTTTAATAGGCTGCTAGATTTGACTTGCTATTTTAATTGGAATACTCATATACCATTGAGTACAATGGATTATTTTTATAGCTGATTTGAGCTGGATGCTGGCCTTTTCCAAATTTGGTATAGGGGTTGTGTTAGCCTCATAGCTGATACTCTTTATATCTTAAAGACTTAGATTTTATCTACTCTAGTACTAGAGGAATTATATGGTGTAGCTCTTTAATTAGTTTTTTCTTGGTTCTTACTATATTCAGGAAACTACTACTTTTCCTGGATTTCAGACATACTAAAAAAAACTGCATAGAAACATATACTGTGAGACGCTAAATGCAAACAGACATTTCCTACATCTTAACAAATCAAAGTTGTATATATATACACACACATATACGTTTAAGAAAATAATGCTTTTTCTATAATTTCACATACACTATAAAAAGCTGAATATAAACATTTTCTCATGTTACTAAAGTGGAATAAACGTGTATGTATAGGAAAATATTTTTTTCTAGGACTCATATATAAAGTTGAATATAAACTTATAACTTATAGGCACAGAATTTCTTAGTTCACACCCGTCCGGGCACAGGGCAGTTCTGAATTGTTTCATCATCTCAATAATGTCAAAGACACAAGTTATTCCTGTGCCAATCTCAGTTTCTCACCTCCCCTGGTTGTAAAATGGCCATAATTCCAGGTATCACACAGACATAGAGACATGCATCCTGTATATAGGAAGACCATTTCCTCCTATTTTGTTAGTAAACAATATTTAACTGAAGCTCACCTGCAGACTTTTTGCTTAGATCTTCTATGGCCGGGACTGTTACCCACATGCCCAGCTGCAAAGCAATTAGGAGGGCAAGCATCTGGCATTTAGACTTAGGTGGGCAGCAGGCAATCCTGGCAAAGGGAGAATGGTTAATACCAATGGACAGGCAACCAACAGTGTCAGCCAAACAATATTGGCTTATTTCTTCATCTCCTTCATTTCTGTAGTTACATATCCTTTCTCACTTATGATGCTTGAGTTTTTTCTTTCTAGGGTGCAATCTTTTTCACTTCAAAAAGCTTAAGGTGTTTTTTGGGGCTTTGCACTTATTTTGTTAGAGCACCTCAACATACTAGAGTTGGATGCTTATTCATTCACTCTCTCATTCCTCTGATCAACAGATGTTTAATGGGAACCTACCAGGAATAGGCAGTGCACTAAGTATAAGGAAGTGAGAATGAACCCTCGCTTTGAATTTTCCCTGTTTTCTACATATACTGAAAGAAGTTAAATTCCCTCAGTAAAGCTTTGGTTGCATCCTACAAATTTTAACATGAAGTTGTCTCTTTGTCATTCATTTGAATGACAATCTGCCTAATGATAATTTGCTTTGATTTCCTTTTCTAAAAAAAAAAAATTATTTATTTTTATTTTTGGCTGCGTTGGGTCTTTGTTGCTGTGCGCGGGCTAAGCGGTGAGTGGAGGCTACTCTTCGTTGCAGTGCCCGGGCTTCTCATTGGGTGGCTTCTCTTGTTGAAGAGCATGGGCTCTAGGTGCTCTCGGGCTCAGTATTTGTGGCTCGCGGGCTCTAGAGTGCAGGCTCAGTAGTTGTGGCGCACGGGCTTAGTTGCTCAGTGGTTTGTGGGATCTTCCCAGAGCAGGGCAGGAACCCGTGTCCCTTGCATTGGCAGGTGGATTCTTAACCACTGAGCCATGAGGGAAGCCCTGCCTTGATTTCCTTTTTAATGTAAAAATTATTTATACAAGTATTTTAAATTTCCTTGTGGAGAAATGGATTTTGGCTGAGGCTTTATTTTCTAATTCACTAAAAGGGAGGCCAGAGATCATGGCATATGTCTCTTGTTTTTTAGAAGGTCTTAAAAAAAATTATCTAAGTCTTCCCTCTGACCTCACAGCACCCCACTTTTATTCTACTGGGCTTCTTTACATTATGAACCCCCTAATGGGGAAAAGGGCAACCTATGAAAAGCTTGTTTTAAAATTTTTCTCCAGAAGGAAATATCTAACATTCTATGAAGAAAGATGATGTAAGATCTTCATATAGTCACTGCACACATAAGGCCTTCCTCTCATATGATCTCTAATACACAATTAGGAAAACAAAATTAAGAATAAAGCCCCTCTAGGGCTTCCCTGGTGGCGCAGTGGTTGAGAGTCCACCTGCCAATGCAGGGGACACGGGTTCGTGCCCCGGTCCGGGAAGATCCCACATGCCGCGGAGCGGCTGCGCCCGTGAGCCATGGCTGCTGAGCCTGCGTGTCTGGAGCCTGTGCTCCGCAACGGGAGAGGCCACAACAGTGAGAGGTCCACGTACCTCAAAAAAAAAAAAAAAGAATAAAGCCCCTCTTATTTAACACACTTTCAATATGAACCAGACACTATTCTAAGGGATACAATGTACGCAATGCTACTAAGAAATATGGTTCTAATATTACTAATTGATAAATGAGAGAATTTGGTTAAGTCATTAGCCCTATAAGAAATGAGTAATAATGGTGAAGCCAAGTAAACACTAAATATTGGTTAAATCCTTTCCCACTCTGATTCAGTTCAGAGCTTGCAAACATTTAACAAGAGTTGAATGGAATGGAAGAATCTGCTGCATTTTTAACAATGTAGCCTTCCTCTAGTATGAATTATCAGATGAATAATTAGTTAGCTAAAGCAAATTGGTGCTCCATATAAATATTTATAATATGACTTCTGATTTCCCATAAGGGCTAATTGACCCTTGATGTTGAGAAAAGTTAGAATGATTAATGTCTCTAACACTGCTTTCCTAATAAGCCTTTCCACTTTCTTTATATTCATGGAGTTTTTCACTTTTTCACCAATTGATTAATGTCTAATAAATTCTGAAACACAAATACACCCCTCGCAATTCATAACATTTATAAGGTTTTAAATCAGTAACAAATATCAATTCTGGACTCCCTCACATCCACAGTATGAACTCTGATATTAAGTTGTTATCCTTAAATGCTTTCCCATATTCCTTACAATTAGAGGGGGTTTTGTTTGTGTTTTACTAGTATGAATTTCCAGGTGTCAGTTAAATTCCAAGCTTCCCACATGCCTTCATTCACTCCTCTGTCCTGTATGAATTCTTTGATGTTGACTAAGGTGTGAGCCACGAATAAAGGCTTTCCCACATTCCTTACATTCATAGGGTTTCTCACCAGTATGAATCTTCTGGTGTCGACTAAGTTCTGAGCCACGACCAAAGGCCTTCCCACATTCTTTACACTCATAGGGTTTTTCACCACTATGACTCCTCTTGTGATGAGTAAGTTCTGACCTTCGAATAAAAGCCTTCCCACATTCCTTACATTTATGGGGTCTCTCACCAGTGTGAACTTTTTGATGTCGGATAAGTTCTGTGCTACAAGTAAAGGCCATTTCACATTCCCGACATTTATAAGGTTTCTCACCCGTGTGAGCTCTCTGATGTCTGGTAAGTTCTGAGCCACGACGAAAAGACTTCCCACATTGCTTACATTTATATGGTTTCTCACCAGTATGAACACTCTGATGTCGGACAAGATGTGAATCAGAGATAAAAGCTTTCCCACATTCCTTACATTTATGAGGTTTCTCACCAGTATGAATTCTTTGATGTAGATTCAGTTGTGAGGCACAACTATAGACCTTCCCACATTCCTTACATTCATAGCGTCTTTCACCAGTATGAATTATCTGATGAAGACTAAGTTGTGTGTCATAACGAAAAGCTTTCCCACATTCCTTACACTTATAGGGTTTCTCACCAGTATGGATTCTCTGATGTCGAATAAGGTGTGAGGGACGGGTAAAGGCTTTCCCACACTCCTTACATTCATAGTATTTCTCATCAGTATGAATTCTCTGATGTAAATTAAGTTGTGAGGTAGATGGAAATGGCTTTCCACACTCTGTACACTTATAGGGTTTCTCATCTATATGAATCCTTTGATGTTTACTAAGTTGCGAGTTAGAATGAAAGGCTTTCCCACATTCCTTACATTTATGAGGTTTCTCGGCAGTATTAATGCTCTGAGATTTAGTAATCTGAGCATCACGAATAAAGGCACATTTCTTATTTTCATCACTTTTTTTGCTTTCATGAATTCTCTGATGCTTAATCAAGTCTGACCTACTATTAAAGGCTTTCCCACATTCTCCACATTTAGATTCTTTTTCCTTATTATGACTTCCTTCATGTTGACTATGGTGTGATTGGTACCTGAAAGTCTTACATTCCTTGGATTCACAGGATTTTGCTCCAGTATGAGTTGTCTGAGGTGTTCTACGATCTGTGCGCTGAATGGAAGTGGATCTTTTTTCAGAGGTTATTGTGGCTTGTCTGAAACGTCCTTCCTGTAGCCTCTCCAAGTGGCATCTGATTTCTCTGTTACTTCTGACCCTAGTGTACTCAAGGGTAGAGTTTGTAAGTCTTTTTGTTATCTCTGGTTGAAACGACTGAACTTCATAACTGTCCTCCTTTAGCATCTTGGTTTCTCTTCTAGACTCCCAATCTGTAAGGTAACAAAGAAAATAGTGGGTATTTTCATGTTGCAGGAGAAAGGAAAGTTCTAAGGTAGAAATGACAAACTAAAAATAGTGAATAATGTAAACTCTTAACACTGCATTGCAACTTGAAAAAAGGGTTGGGGGGAATAAGAACAGAGAAAATGAGGGGAGCTTGTGAAGGAGGTGATTCTTTGCCTCTGGTAAGAATCAGAATCAGCTGGGGAACCTGTTAAAAATATAATGTCCAGGACCCAACCAACTAAATGAGAATCTAAAGGAGTAGGACATTATCTAACAGCAAATCTTCTCATCACTAGCCTCAAATATATCCAGGTTTTGACTACTTCTACTAGTATCTCTAGTGGCGATCATGTTGTCCAAAGCCATCTCTCATCAAGATTAACAAAACACTATCCTGGAGTATCTCCCTACTTCCTCCTTATATTCCACACCCAACACAGTGGCTGTACTGTTCTTCTTAAAATAAGCTAGATCATGCCATTCTTCTGCTCAAAATTCTCCACTGTATTTCCCTCTCATGCAGAGTAAAAGTCAAAATCCTCCTGTGATCTACAGGGCCTTCCCTGAACTTGTCCTGCACTACCTCATTCTAACCTCACTGGCTATCTCCTCCCCTCAGCTGACTCTGTTCCAGCTCCCTGACCAACTGGATGGTCAAACTTGCCAAGCACACCTCTCCTTCAGAATCTCTGCCTGCAAATATCTTCCCTTAGATATCAATACGGCTCATTCAATTACTTCATTCTGACCTCTATGCAAACTCTGACTTAAGAGACCACTATTTTTTTTTTTTTTTTTTTGGCCATGCCCCACGGCATCTCAGTTCCCCAACCAGGGATTGAACCTGGGCCCTGGCAATGAAAGCACCGAGTCCTAACCACTGGGCCACCTGGGGATTCCCCAAGAGACCACACTTTACAAAACAGGACGCTCATCCCTCTACTTACTGCATTTTTCTGCAGTACACATGTCATTTAATCTATTTCTCCAACATTATTACGAAAACTTTCAAACATAAAGAAAAATGAAAAGAATCAAACAGGGAACCCCCATATTCCCACTAGCTAGATTCTACAATAAACATTTGGCTCTATTTGTGTTTTCACACATCTATCTACCCCTCCATCCATCAATGCATCTTGCAGACATTAGTATACTTCACCTCTAAACTCAACAGATTATATTTTAACTTGTTTATTTCTGTATTGTCTGCTCACCCTTCACTGTACCTATACAGAGTAAATACTCAATGACTGGTGAGTGAATGGCCATTCGTTTTTATTTTTTTAATCTCCCTCACTGATTGAGGCAACTCAAAGTGTGGCACTCAATGTTTAAATACAGTGCCTTTCCCAGTGCACTTCAAAAAAAATACAAAATTCCCTACCAGACCTGCAAAATTCTGTAGTATCTGGTCCCTGCTTCCCTATTCACCTTCATTTTGAGGTGCTCTCACCTTGACTCACCATGAGCTCACTATACTGGCATCCATTTGACTCCCATATCATGCCAATTACTTTCTCATCTTAGACCCTTTCAGGAAATGTTTCATATTCCATGAATGTTTTGTGTTCCAGGATCTCTCCATGGCCAGTTTCTCTCATTCTAAATATCTTAATTTTCTGTCATGTATCCTGTTCTTTGCTCTCGATCTTTTTCTCAGTTCTGGAATTACATATTTGTTCATCAGTTTATCTACTGGTATAATTTCTCCCTAAGTGGCCTAGAACTAACATAATACTTATTGTATGCTCCGTGATATAAGCAACCCCAGCATACAGTTTAATGTTAAATAAACTAATCAGTAGATTAAGCGTATTTAAATGGAAATAAAGAGAAATAAGCTAAAGATAATGAGATTAGGAGAGTGACTTGAGATTCACTTATCACTCCATGCTTCTAATTGTTTAACAGGTGATAGAGGTGTCTTCCTGCTCCTGATTCCTGCCCAGCTTCAAAATGCTCTCCCTACATCACTTCTGATGCATATGGCAGTTAACAGAGAAGCAAGCCTGGGCCATTAGAGCAAATCTGTTCATGTGCCTACACCAGTGTCCTAGAATATTGACAGTTTTACACAACAATAAAAATCTATGTAATCCTACTCAATAACAGCCTAATCAAAAAATAGGCAGAAGACCTAAATAGATCATACAGATGGCCAACAAGTACATGAAAAGATGTTCAACACTGTTAATTATTAGAGAAATGCAAATCAAAACTACAATGAGGTACCACCTCATCCTGGTCAGAATGGCCATCATCAAAAAGGCCATCATCTCCTGGGCATATATCTGGAGAAAACAATACTTTGAAAAGATACATGCACCCCAATGTTCACTGCAGCACTATTTACAATAGCCAAGACATGGAAGCAACCTAAATGTCCATTGACAGAGGAATGGGTAAAGAAGTTGTGGTACATATACAATGGACTACTACTCAGCCATAAAAAAAGAATGAAATAATGTCCATCCATGTTGTTGCAGCAACATGGATCGGCCTAGACATTATCATACTAAATGAAGTAAGTCAGAAAGAGAAAGATATATATCATATGTATCACTTATATGTGGAATCTAAAATATGACACAAATGAACTTATATATGAAACAGACTCACAGACATAGAGAACAGACTTGTGGCTGCCAAAGGGGGTGGGTGTGGGAAGGGATGGATTGGGAGTTTGGGATTAGCAGATGCAAACTTATTATACAGAGAATGGATAAACAACAAGGTCCTATTGTACAGCACAGGGAACTATATTCAATATCCTGTGATAAACCATAATGGAAAGAATATGAAAAAGAATATGTATGTATATGTATAACTGAATCACTCTGCTGTATAGTAGAAATTAACACATTGTAAATCAACTATACTTCAATTAAAAAAGTGAGCTTCAATAACTACTATTATCAGATAAAACAGACTTTAAGACAAAAATTATAACTAGAGACAAAGGAAATTTTATAATTGACCATTTTATAATGACAATTTTATAATTTTATAATTACTATATAATGATAAGAAGGTCAATCCATCAGGAAATTATGTATCAATTATAAGTATATATGCACCTAATAATAGAGCCCGAAAATACATGGAGGCAAAAACCTACAGAATTAAAGGGAAAAAGTGGCAATTCAACAAATTGAAGACTTTAATGCTCTATTTTCAATAATAGATAGGTCGACTTGCCAGATCAACAAGGAAACAGAAAACAACATACTCTTAAAAAACCAATGAAACAAAGAAGAAATTACAAGAGAAATTAGAAAATACTTTTCAGTATGAATGAAATGAAAACTCAACATACCAAAACTCATGGGATATGGTTAAAACAGGTCTTAAAGGGAAATGTACAGCTTAAATTGCCTATATTAAAACCACAAAAGATCTCAAATCCATAATCTATCTTATACACCTAAGGAACTAGAAAAAGAAGAGCAAACTAAACCCAAAGATACCAGAAGGAAGGAAATAGAGAAGATAAATAAAATAGAAAAAAAATAGAGAAAATCAACATAACTATAAGTTGGTTCTTTGAAAACAACAAACTGACAAACTTTAGCTAGAATGACCAAGGAAAAAAGAAGATTCATAATAATACCAGGAATGAAAGTGGGGATATTACTACCAACATTACAGAAATTAAAAGAATTTCTAAGGAATACTATGAACAACTATATGTAACGAATTAGATCACTTAGATGAAATGGACAAATTCCTAGAAAGACAACTACCAAAACTAACTCAAGAGGAAAGAGAACATATGAATAGGCCTACAAAGAGATTGAACAGTAATTTAAAAATCTTCCCAGCCCGTGCGCCTAGAGCCCATGCTCCGCAACGGGAGAGGCCACCGCAGGGAGAAGCCAGCACACCCCAGAGAGGGGTGGCCCCTGCTGGCCACAACTAGAGGGGGCCTGCGCATAGCAACGAAGACCCAACACAGCCAAAAAAATAAATAAAATAAAAAATAATAAAAAAACCTTCCCACAAAGAAAAACCCAGGACCAGATGGCTTCACTGCTGAATTCTACTAAACACTTAAAGAAAACGTAATACAAATCGTTCACAAACACTTCAAATACAAATCCCTCACAAACACTTCAAAAAAACAGAAGAGGAGGGAATACTTTCCAATGAATTCTCAGGCCACTACTACCCTGATATCAAAACCAGAAAAAGGCATCACAAGAAAACTATAGATCAATATCCCTTACTTAATATAGACACAAAAATCCTCAACAAATAAAACCAAACTAAATCCACCAACAAATAGAAAGGGTAATAAATCATGACCAAGTGTGATTTACCTGGGCAATGCAAAGTTGGTTTAATACCCAAAAATGTATCAATGCAATATACCATATTAATAGAACAAAGGATACAGACCACATATCTCAATATTTGTAGAAAAAGCAGTTAACAAAAGTATTCTAAAACCCTTTCATGATAAACACATTTGACAAACTAGGAAAAGTGAAGCATTATTCATAGTAGCCTAAAAGTGGAAAACCATCCAAATGTCCATCATTTGATGAATGGATAAACAAAATGTGCTATAGTCACAACATGGAATACTATTTGGCAATATAAAGAAATGAAGTAGTAGTATATGCTACAGCATGTATGAACCTTGAAAACAAACATTCTGCTAATTGTAAAAGCCAGTCACAAAGACTACGTACTGTGCGATTTCATTAATATGAAATGTCTAGAACGGCCAGCTCTATAGACAGAAAGCAGATTAGTCGTTGCGTAGGGCTGGGTGTGGGGAGTGACCACTAATGGGTATGGGATTTCATTTTGGGGTAAAGGAAAATGTTTTAAAATTAGATTGTTGTCATGGTTGCAAAACTCTGAATATACTAAAAGCCACTGAACTGTATCTTTAAATGAATGAATTCTATGATATGCCAATTATATCTCAACAGAGCTACTTTTAAGTCAGGACAAAACTGGACCCAAAGTGCAGGGTAAATGGTTGTCTCGTGGGAAAGAGGAAGGCACTTCCTTCCTGAAATCAGAAGGAATAAGAGCAAGGGTAGCATGAAAGTGGTAAGTGGAATGAAAATTTGGGGCCTCATGCTGAAACATCCTTACTTTCTTCTCCAGATCTCAGGCTTTCCAGGGAGCTTTCCTACCAACATCTCAGAAGTGCTGCCTGCCTTGTCACAGGCCAGGTGGGTGACCACCTGCCATGGCCTTTCCCATATGAGTAACCATTACTCACCTGGGCACCATTCTTTTGTCTCCTTGCTGTTAACCATCCAAGGTTCCTTCCCCTGCTCCAATAAGGAGATCACATCTGGCTTAGAATCAGAAAATCCTGTTCAAGAAAGAAAAAAAGGACCAAGTTATGTTGTGAGTGTCCCAGAATTAAAATCAGTCCATGATTATCAGGAAAGAGGAGTAAGTAAATTAAGGGTCAGAGGAAAGGATGAAGAAGATAAAGTCTGATGGAGCAGCCAATTTCTAACTTCACAAGGCACAAAAAGCGTTCTTTGGTAAGCAAGAATCATTAATTCAGTCAAGCACTTGGGAGGCACTCACAAGAAATTTATAACAATAAACATAAAAATTCCAGAAGGCCAATTCTGAATTCTGGAGGGCAGGTAAACTTACCCAGTGAGATCAGGATATTATAATTCTCCAACATCACATCTCGGTACAAATCCTTTTGAGCAGAGTGCAAGCACTCCCACTCCTTTTGAGTGAAGTAAATGGCCACATCTTTGAATTTCAAGTCCTGAAACCACAGATAAAAATACACAGAAATTAACGGGCAAAATCTTTACAATAAAATAAAATTTTGAAAAAGCAATTCAATAGGGGAACGCCGTTGGGAAAACAGGATGTGCTGGACCTTTCAACATGAGTAAGTCAACAGCTCAATATCAAAAACAAACAACCCAATCCAAAAATGGGCCAAAGACCTAAATAGACATTTCTCCAAAGAAGACATACAGCTGGCCAAAAGGTACATGAAAAGATGCTCAACATCGCTAATTATTAGAAAAATGCAAATCAAAACTACAATGAGGGATCACCTCACACCGGTCACAATGGCCATCATCAAAAAGTCTACAAAGAGGGCTTCCCTGGTAGCACAGTGGTTGAGAGTCCGCCTGCTGATGCAGGGGAAACAGGTTCGTGGTCCGGTCCGGGAAGATCCCACATGCCGTGGAGTGGCTAGGCCCGTGAGCGATGGCCGCTGAGCCTGCACGTCCGGAGCCTGTGTTCCGCAACGGGAGAGGCCACAACAGTGAGAGGCCCGTGTACCGGGGAAAAAAAAAAGTCTACAAAGAATAAATGCTGGATAGGGTGTGGAGAAAAGGGAACCCTCCTACACTGTTGGTGGGAATGTAAATTGATACAGCCACTATGGAAAACAGCATGGAGGTTCCTTAAAAAACTAAAAACAGAGCTACCATATGATCCTGCAAGCCCCTCCTGGGCATATATCCAGAGACAACCATAATTCGAAAAGATACATGCACCCCAGTGTTCACTGCAGCACTACTGACAATAGCCAAGACATGGAAGCAACCTAAATGTCCATCTACAGATAAATGGATAAAAATGATGTGGTACATTTATACAATGGAATATTACGCAGCCATAAAAAAGGAATGAAACAATGCCATTTGTAGCAACATGGATGGACCTAGAGATTATCATACTAAGTGAAGTAAGCCAGACAGAGAAAGACAAATATCATATGATACTGCTTATATGTGGAATCTAAAAAAAAAGGATACAGGCTTCCCTGGTGGCGCAGTGGTTAAGAATCCACCCGCCAATGCAGGGGACATGGGTTCAAACCCTGGGCTGGGAAGATCCCACATGCCGTGGAGCAACTAAGCCCGTGCGCTACAACTACTGAGCCTGCACTCTAGAGCCTGCGAGCCACAACTACTGAGCCCACATGCTGCAAGTACTGAAGCCTGCACGCCTAGAACCCATGCTCTGCAACAAGAGAAGCCACCACAATGAGAAGCCCACGCACTGCAACAAAGAGTAGCCCCCGCTCGCCGCAAGTAGAAAAAGCCCGCACGCAGCACGAAAGACCCAACACAGCCAAAAATAAAATAAATTTATAAAAATAAATAAATAGATTTTTTAAAAGATACAAATGAACTTATATACAAAACAGAAATAGACCCACAGATATAGAATACAAACGTATGGTTACCAAAGGGGAAAGGTGGGTGGGGGAGAGATAAATTAGGAGTTTGGGATTAACATATATACACTACGCTTTATAAAATAGATAATCAATAAGTACCTACTGTATAGAACAGAGAACTATACTCAATATTTTATAATAACCTATAAGGGAAAAGTATCTGAAAAAAATATATGTATAACTGAATCACTTTGCTGTACACCTGAAACTAACACAACATTGTATCAATAAATTGATTATACTTCTATTAGGGAAAAAAAAGAAAGAAAACATGGATAGGTCAGTGTGGAAACAAGGATGATCACAGCACACGTTCTTGGTGCACACATCATTTTTTTTTTAAATTGAAATCCAGTTGATGTACAAATTATATGTTTCACGTATATAACTGATCCACAATTTTTAAAAGTTATATTCCATTTATAGTTATTATAAAATATTAGTTACATTCCTTGTGTTGTACAAATCATTCTTAAACATGCTTGCTACTACAGATATAACCTCTCGGCATTATCCTCTTCCATTGTTTATTCCCAGGCCTGGGTGGATAGAGTCCAGATAATTGGTGTCTTCCAATTAAATGAAGCTGTACGTACATGTACGTAGCACATGCTATGTTCAGCACATAACACTGTGACCATCTCCTTCCATTCTCTCATTTTAAAAATTTGTTTAGAAGTCTGAAGAATTCAGGAATTTCCTGGCTGTCCAGTGGTTAGGACTCAGTGCTCTCACTGCCAAGGGCCTGGGTTCAATCTCTAATAGGGGAACTAAGATCCCACAAGCCACGCGAACAGAAAAAAAAAGTCTGAAGAATTCACAGATATCTTTAAAAATCTCTCTCTCTGAACATAGGATTTGGATATAACTTATGTGATTTTATTTCTTAAAAACTCAGGCTCATATTCAATTCTAGCTGTTTTACTTGTCACTATAAATAGACATAATTTTCATTGGCTGTATGATGCCCCATCTTATGTATTCAATGTTCTTATTTTGCAGCACTAGCTTAAACAAGTTCTCTTGCGGTTACAAGAGTCGTTACTTCTCAATAATTTATGCATCTGGTTAAACTGTTCCTGTTACAATAAGTTGTCCCTAACTATACTCTCCTTGGTCCAGAACTACCAGGACTGATGAAGTAAGATCCAGACTCACATTGATGTGACCCAAGATGAGTATACACCACACAAGTTCAAAATGGACCCACGGACTCCTTGGAATATCACATAACTTCATATACTGAATCTATCATATTCCCAGTCAAAAAAAATCTCAAAGCTAAAGACACGGGCAAATACTGAGAATGCAACAAATCAGTGTCAATTACCTTCTTGTTTATCTGGAAAACCCAGGTTTGCAACATGGAATCTCACTTAATGAATCACCTCCACTTCATCAAAGCACAGCTCGAACAAGGAGGTACAAAATTTTCAGCAAGGGTTGATTCCCCCATTCCATCAGTACTCCTGGTGGGAGGATAAGCACTTATGGAATGCTAAGGGGTTTTCTGAATAAATAGCTAAACATTTGTTGGAGAACAGAGAGAGCACTTATGGGACAGCAGCCTTTGGTAGCATCACTCATTGGAATAGGAAGAAGTGGGGAACAAGTCCCTTGGAAAGGCTCAGGGAGGCAGGCAGTTTCAGGAAAAAGAAATCCACTGTTGAAATCTTCCAGAATAAAAAATGCTTTCAAAGGAGAGAAGAAACATCAGTTCATATAAACAATGGCTTTTAGGGTTGCAAAACCAGATCATTTATCTCCTGGGCTCATCTAAGAGAAAAGAAAGCTTAAAAAGGCAAAGGAAGAAGAAGCAAGAGCAGCCCTGAGTCACCAGACTGACCTCAGAGTTCCCAAAGGACTGAAAATGAATTTTCCTCTTTCCTCCTCTGTTCCTATCTTCCTGCTTTTGGCAACCCAGTGTGTACACAAACACGCACAGAGTCTCTTTCTCTTTCTTGATTTGAAGGAGAATAACAAACCTTTGCTTTCCCTGAACCCCAGGGAATCCAACTGTCCATAATGTATTGGTTCTGCACTGCAAAGACCTGGGACCTCTAGGACCAGGCCCTCAGAGTAAGGAAAAAGTAGAAGCAGCACTCCCATTCTCAGGGGCTACAAGGAAAACTGCCTGACTTGAACTCTGGCTGCTGGTGGAAGGAAAATATTCTCCCTGGAGGAACTGTAACCACAAATTAGCCCTCACACAGGTCTCAGCTCCCATTCCTATTACTAAAATGAATCTAAAAAACCTACCATCTATGAATCTACTTTAACGTGGTTCTGGTTTGGCGGTGCTCCTGGAAGAAGCAAGCCCAGATGTGTCCTAGAGGAACAACCTTCACCCAGACCTCAAGAATCCATGGGTAGAATTCCAAGGAAAATGACCAAAGAGTCAAAAATAATAAAACAACACAACACTGTGAATGAACTAAATGCCACTGAACTGTACACTTTAAAATGATTAATTGTATGCTATGTGAATTTCACCTAAATAAAAAATTAAATAAAAATGAAACATGCAAAGAGGCATAATTCCATGATCCAAGAGGCAGGAAAATCAACTGTTTCAACTTTCATTATATTTGAAAATTTCCATAATAAAATGTTGGAGGGAAAATATCACACCTGCAAAAATTTACATATTATGCAGATAACGCAGGTATATGATTTTTAAAAAGGGGGTAAGGTATTAAGAAACAAAACTCCACAAAGATAACAGGTAGATTTAAAAGAAAAAAATTTAAAACTTCTAGAATAAAAAACACAATACCTAAAATTAAATCATACAATGGCTGGAATAAATATCTCTGAAGAGAAAAATTACTGGGCTGAAATATTTAAAAAGAAATTACGCAGAATGCTATCAAAGACAATGGGGGAAGTATAAGAGGTTAAGAAGATAAAGCAAGAAGGTTTAACAGATATCTAACTAGAGTTCTAGAAGAAAAAAGGAGAAAGGACTGAAAAAGGTAGTAATTGAAGACATAATGTCTAAGAAATTTTCACAACTGGCAAAAGAAAGCATTATTCAGAAGCCAAATGAGTCTCAAACAATAAATAAAAAGAAATCCAGGGCAATTATATAAAAACTGAAGAGCATTAAAAACAAAGACTATGTTAAAAGTAATTTGATATTAAAGACATTGTCTACAAAAGAATAACAGTCTGATTGACAGATGTCTATTCAACAGCAACAATGTAAATCAGAGATGACAGAATAAAAATTCTCTCTCACAAGGGAGGACAAAAAAAACATTTTCAAAAAGCCAAAAGAACAGAAATTCATTAATGTATGTACTTCCAACTAAAGGAAAGTGTTCCCAGATAGAGGGTTTGAGATGTAAGAATGGTGAATGGTGCCGTTCTTTAAAATGGCAAAAATGTGGATAAACTAAGCTAACATTCAATATATAAAATAATAAAAATGTTTTATGGACTAAAAAAAAACAATGAAAGAAAAATACCTGACTACAATATAAGTTGCTTGATCAGCTGGAATATCTACTTCCTTATACTATTCAGCAAGAGCATAAAGATGTTCTTTAGTTTCAGACACTGGTAAGAAAAGTATGTTAAAATGTCTAAGGTAACCAATAAATAAACAAACACAGTTCATAACTTTCAAACTCACAGAAGGGAAAAGGGAATGAGATAATAAAATACAGAAAAGGTAGAATAAAAAGCACAAACTAAGTCAACAAAGATACTTTCAATTATGTCAGTAATTACAACTACTGTATAGACTATATGCTCTCATTAAAAGATACAGTTGGTCAAAAACCAAAGCCCAGTTATATGCTGTTTATAAGAGACACATCCAAAACGACTGGAAGTAAAAGGCTAGTAGATAACGTGTACACACCTAAATAATAAATATATATAGTACATACACACAAAACAAAAAGGAACAGAATTATGACAGATAAACCCTCATCATTATGGGAGATTTAACATACCTCTCAAAATAACTGACAGATAACACAGATAAAAAGTCAGTAAAAATAGAGAACACTTAAATAATAAAACTAGTGAGCTTGATTTATTGGCCACATACAGAAAAATGCACCCAACTCAAATAATAATCATCTCAATCATATCTGGAAGATTCAGAAAAACTGACCACACTGGACTTTAAGACAAGACAGAAACATTTTTCATGAATACATACTAATAAAAAGATGTACCTTAATAGGATTGCCTATGGGGGGTGGGTGGGAAATGGAATGGAAGAGAAGTAAATAAATAATCAGAACAAGTGAACAACCTTGCCCAGACCAATAACAATGTGCCATGAAGTGAAGATTATGATTAACACTGCACTCAAAGCCTCCCCCCATCCAACCAAGGGAAGAAGAAAAAAGAAAAGAAGGGAACACTATGACATATTTTATGAGGCTAGACCAGAAGTCAGCAAACTTTTTCTATAAAGGGACAGAAAGTAAATATTTTATGTTTAAAATTTTATTTATTTATTTTTGCTGCATTGGGTCTTTGATGCTGCGCACAGGCTTCTCATTGCGGTGGCTTCTCTTGTTGCGGAGCATGAGCTCTAGGCGCGCGGGCTTCAGTAGTTGTGGCTCGCGGGTTCTAGAGCACAGGATTGTGGTGGGGCTTAGCTGCTCCGCAGCGTGTGGGATCTTCCCGGACCAGGGCTCAAACCCATGGCCCCTGCATTGGCAGACAGATTCTTAACCAGTGCGCCACCAGGGAAGCCCAAGTAAATATTTTAAAGTCTGTGGGTCATTACTGTCTCTTGTAACTACTCTACTCTCACAGGGGCATGGAAGTAGCCGTAGACATTACATGAATGAATGAGTGCGGCTATGTTCCAATAAAGCCTTACTTATGGAGACTGAAATCTAAATTATACCATTTTCATATGTCATAAAATATTATTCTTCTTTTATTTTTTTTCTAACCATTTAAAAATGTAGAAAACATTCCTGGCTTACAGGCCAGGGCCACAGTTTGCTGACTCTTGGACTAGAGTAACCTTGACAATATAACTTGCATAAAGATTTTATGAAAAATGGAAATTATAGGCCAAGCTTACACATGCTACAGATTAAAAATTCTTTTTTTTTTTTTTTTTTTTTTTTTTTTTTTTTTTTGTGGTACGCGGGCCTCTCACTGTTGCGGCCTCTCCCGTTGTGGAGCACAGACTCCGGACGCACAGGCTCAGCGGCCATGGCTCACGGGCCCAGCCACTCCGCGGCATGTGGGATCTTCCCGGACCGGGGCACGAACCCGTGTCCCCTGCATCGGCAGGCGGACTCCCAACCACTGCACCACCAGGGAAGCCCAGATGTAAAATTCTAAATAAATTATTAGCAAACTGAATTCAGCAATATGAAAAAGAATCATAATACATCATGGCCAAGTTAGGTTTCTCCTGGTATAACATAGTATAAATGATTTTAGAAATCAATTAAAGTTACTAAGCACATTAGCAAATTAAAAGAGAAAATCCATAAGATCACCTCAAGAGATGTAGAAAGGTGTTTCAAAGAATTCAATATTCATTCGTGATTAAAAATTCAGAGCAAATTAGGAATAAAAAGTAATGTCTCTAACCTGATAAAGGACATCTTGAAAAAAACCAAAAATCCAAGAGAAAGCATCATAAATAGAAGTGAAACATCAAAGGAATCCTCTCTAAAACTGGGACTAAGAAAATGTGCCCACATTCTCACCAGTCAATACTGTTCTGGGAGATGGAGCCAGTGTGATAAGACAAGAATTAGCACCAAATAAAGACTGAAAAATGGAAAACATCAATATTTACAGATAACACAATTATTTACACACAAAAAGTGTCCTTATTCATCAATGATATGATTATCTAAGTTAGATGACCCCAAATCCAAAAGAACCTACAAGATATTACAATAAATGAGAGTTCAGCAAGTTGGATGGATATAAAATCATTATCTAAAAATCAATTCCATGTCTGTATACAAGAAACAATGAGAAAATTAGTCTAAAAATTAATACCATTCACAAAAAACACAAAATATTAAAATACCTAGGAATAAAATTAACAAAAGGCGTGTAAGACTCCAATTAAAAACTTTAATTAGAAACCATTATACAAGACTGAAATCAGCAGAGTTATACCACATAGAGTGAGAGGAAAACTCAATACTGTAATAATGTCAACATTCTACAAAACGATCAAAGATTCAATGTTGTACGAATTGATATCCCAACTGGATCTCTATGTAACTTGATCAGCTAACTCTAAAATTTATATGGAGAATCCAAAGGCCAGAAACAGCTAAGTCACTCTTCGAGGACAAGACTATGATGGTAGAGGAAGATGACTTACCAAATATCAAATATTATTACCAAGCTGTCTTAATTAAGACAATGTGGTTTTGGTGGAGGGATAGACAAATAGGCCAGCTGGGAAAAACAAACACACCAGTGGATTAGAAAGGACAGAATAGACCAAAGCGTGTATACATATATATATATATATATATATATATATATATATATATATATATACACACACACACTTAATTTATGACAGAATTGCCACTGAATTACAGAGAGGAAAGGATGATTGTGGAGTAAGAAATTTGGCCTCCAAAGAGAGATTCTTGCCTTTGTCTAGCTAATAGGACAACCTCTAAACACTTGCAATTCCCCAAGTGACAGGAGTGTCTTTATTATTTATGGTGGGCCCCCAAGACCACATATGTTAGTTTATGCTAACGAAACGATGTAGGGTAGGGGCTGGCCATGCAAGAAAGACCAACCATGTAATCAGCACCTTGGGGCTTTGGGTTATGTGATAGCAGCTTGACTTCCAGGCAAGTAGGGAAGGGAGATGCTGGAGATTGCATTTAACCACGTGAAAATGATTCAATCTTGCCTATGCAATGAAGCGTCAATAAAAACTCTAGGCACTGAGCTCAGGTGAGCTTCCCTGCATGTTGTCACATATCAATAATGGGAAGGTAAACTTCAAGTTTGGAACCCTCTCAGATTCTATCCTACGCATCTTTTCCCTTGGCTAATTTTGTTGCTGTTGTTGTTCTATCTGTCCAGTAAGACTGCAAGTTTTTTTTTAATCGAAGTATAGTTAATGTACAATATTATATGTTACAGGTGTACAATATAGTGATCCCTTGGCTAATTTTAATGTATCCTTTCCCTGTGATAAATGTGACCATGAATTAATAGCTTTCAGTGAGTTCTGTGGGTCTTTCTAATAAGCTATTGAACCTGAGGGTGGTTATGAGAATTTATCGAAATGGAAGAAGCAAAATTGGACCCTTGTCATACACCATGGTAAAAATCAATCCCAAGTGAATTAAAAGCTTAAACACAAAAGGCAAAACAAAACCATTTATAGAAAACATTATGGGAAAATATCTTTACTCTTAGGAGAAAAGAGATTTCTTAAACAAGACATACATAAATTAGTAAAGGAAAACAGTGTTAAATTTGATGGCATTAAAATTGAGAATTTCTACTATCTAAAGGTTAGAAGTCAAGACAAAAAATGAGAGAAAGCATGTACAGCACATATGACTGACAATCCACAATATTTAAGGAATGCTTACAAAGCATTAAAGGGAACGAAAAACGGGAAATATAAAACTCAATAGAAAAATTAGAAAATGAGATGAAATGGTACTTCAGAGAAGAGAAAGCATGAAAGGGGGCTCAACCTCATTTAAAACCAAGATACGCACATTTAAATTCAGAATAACCTAGCAATTCATGCCTACCAAATGGGTAAAAATTGAAGTCTGACAGTACCAAGTATTTGGTGAGGATATGAAGTAACAGGATTTATTACTGGGTATAAACACTAGAACAACTGGGCAATGTCTAGTGAGATTAAAGATGCCCATACCCTATGACCCAACAATTCCATTTCCAGTTATATAACTAGAGAAATTCTTGTGCATGATACCAAGAGACAAATTCAAGGATGTTCACAGGAATAATGACTGTAATATGAAAGAAAAAATATATATTTATACAGTGGATGGCTATACAGTAGGATAAATTCACAATGTGAATGAATCTCCTGAATATACATTGAGAGACAAGTAATGAAGTTGCAGAAGATTCCAAACAGTTTGATTTTATTTATATCAAATTTTAAAATGACAATAAACACATATGATTAAAACTGTAAAGAAAAGCAAGGGAAAGAAAAACATAAAATTCAGAATAACAGTTACCTCTGAAGGGCAGAAAAGGGAATTGGATTGGGATGATTCACAGCTCACATGGGGTTTTTAACAATGCTTAATGCTCTACTTCTTAAATATGGGTGTTCACTCATTCACCACACCATAAACATTTTTTACTATTCAATATTTAATAAAAGCAGTTTTTAACGAGAGTTACAATACAGTGTGACAAGAACAGATGCAACACAGGGGAATGCAGTCACTCAGAGGCAGCAAGCATAATCAGGAAAGTGAAGTAGGCTTCACAGAACCCTGAGAAAGTGGTGGTGAGGGATAAGCGCCCCTCTTGTGCTTCTTGTGCCATGGAGGCCAGAGATAGCACTGGGCATTCTGAGAAAGGCTAAAGTCAAGTCAGAGAGGGAGCAGAGCAATGAGACTGAAAACAAGTATCAGCTCGCGAGACCTTTAGAGGTTCTCACAGGTCAGGGATTTTTTTTTTTTTTTTTGCCGTGCCACGTGGGTTGCGGGATCTTAGTTCCCCGAGCAGGGATTGAACCCGCGCCCTGGGCAGTGAAAGTGTGGAGTCCTAACCACTGGACCACCAGGGAATTCCCTCACAGGTCAGGGATTTTAAGCAGGATACATGAGCTCCGATTACAAGTAGAAGAAACTTCCTATGGGAAACGAGGTACAATGACTTACTTAGGTTGAGAGGTATGTGGAGAATTTCCTGTAACAAGTAGAAGATTAACTGGGGCCCTGAAAAGGAACAGAACTCCAGCAAACAAAAACAGACCAAGCAGCATTCCAAGCAGAGTGAACGTGGTAAGTTGGAGGTAGAGAAGGAGACTAATTGAATCCTGTGTGTCTGAGGAGCAGACAGTTCACTGGGGTAACTGGTGAGGGATTCTGGGCAAGGAGTAGATAGAAGCAATGCTGAAGAAGTCCAAAGGGATCAGAACAGAAAGGTCTTGGGTGACAGTCACCTCTGCCAGGACTCAACATACCATCTTTACTCACCATTTTACTCCAATACTAGGATTGGTGCTCTAGTAAATATAGAATGTGCTTTTTAGTAAATAAACAATGAATGTGAAAGAGCTAGAGCTTTATCCTGAAAGTAACAGGGATTCACTGAATAAAGGAAGTGACATAACTGGACTATTTTATTTTTGAGGAATAACCTAGAGCCAGGGAGTACGATTAAATTAACGTATCACCCACTTCCACAAAAGTCTCATCTGGCACAGAGATAGTGGAGTGAGGTCACAGGGCACGAGACCGAAAAGGAGCAGGAAAGGGACAGATGCAAAGGGATCTGCCACCGCACTGAATGTTGGGGAGATCAGGAAGTAGGAGCTGGGGACCTCCCGGTTGCTGGTGTAAGCGCACATTCAGGTAAATTTCCATTACCAGCATATTCCCCAAACCCTGTAGACTACATTATACAGAAGAAGTTATGAGGAAGCCATGGTCTGAGAGCTAATAAATGGTGGATATTGGGTAAGACTCTACGCTTTTATGCAGTGCAGAGCCTCTTATTAATACAGTGAAAGGACAATGATCACTCTGAGGAGAGGAGGAAACAGAGGGAGAAATGGACAGTCGAAGGTTGAAGGGCAAAGGGGAGCTAGACTTTCTTCCTCACCCAAATATGCTGAGAATTGATGGGGAGACTGTAGTCCTCTTCTGAGAATCTTAGGAAGGGTCTGGCCAGAATGGAAATTGGAAGACAAATTCAATAAGTTCTCACAGGATTCAGAAAAGTCAAAGAGAAAGGAAGAAACAGATTCATCCAGAAAAGAAAGAATATTTCTTTAGTCTTTAGGGTGAAAAGAATCCTTGAAAAGCAAGTGGACAGAATTAATAAAGGAAGACCTTCACTCAGACACATCCGGGAAAAAAAAACTCCGAATCTCACATACTACAAATACCATGCCATTCTTTAAAATCAACTAGAAATTTTACAGCCAACATTCTCTAGTTATATCTCAAACCAGATACCTTAAGGATTAAATTGTTTAGACAAAAGTACTTTAGAAAAATGAGTGACTTTCTATTTTTGTAGAGAAGACCTTCTGGCATGACATAAAGAGAACATTTTTTGAAAACTCTGAATCTTAAAAACACACAAAAGATACATTAACCGTGAAAAAATATTTCTAAAACAACCTGTAAATGACAAAGAGAAAATATGCTTAACGTATAAACTGACAAATGGGCAAAAGAAATCAGTAGGCAATTTAGAAATCCCAACTGTACCATTTATTAACTGTAATTTTGGACCAAGTGACTTAACAGAATCTATTTTCTCATCTGTCAACTTAGAATAATAATATATTTCATAAAATCTGAGATGCCACTGACCGTAAAGCCACCATTACTTTATATACCACGAAAGAAAAAAATGCAATCAATGAAACTATAACTTGAAGGGAATTGACAAACCCATCCCGATTTCAGAGAAGTTAAAATGTGGGGGAAAAAAGCATCACTGAATTAATGAAAAACAGTCATAACTGACTCATTGGGTTGTTATGTGGATTCAACAAGATAACACATATCAAGAGCTTCAAACTACAAGTGGCTCAAAGTAAACACCCAATAAGTTAGTTGCTTCTATTAGTAATATGATCCCATTCTGTGAACAAAATTACATACCCACACATATGTGCAGACAAAATAATTTAAAAACATTAATAGTGATTAACCTCTAGGTGGTGGGACCATGGGCCATAAACTTTAATAACTTACTCAAATTTTGAAATTTTTGCAAAACTCCTATATAACTTTAATCGTTAGAAAGAGAGCAATTAGGTTATTTCTATTTGGAGGGGTGGATATCTAAATCTGAAAGGGGCAGGCAGGCATTCCAGGCTGTTAGAAATCTGGAAGCAAATAGGCTACTGCATGTGACTCTGGAGGGGACAACAAAGAAATTAGTGAGACTTAACTAAACTTATTCTGTTCTTCAACTTCCCTGCCAAATCACGGAGGCACATCCTGTCAAGACTGTTATAGCACTGAACAAAATCCAGGGAAATGGAAAATCCAGATCAGATAAGACAATGTATGCAAGGCAGACAGCCCAGGTTTAGGTTCCTGGCTTGTTTAGGAGGAAACCATCTCTTCCCCTTTCTCCAAATCACTACTGTAAATCTCTTGGCTAGAATCCTGAAATAGGATAGTGTCCTGAAAACAGAGAAGCCCTTTCCAAGAAGAAAATTGCAAATACAACTTACCTCCGCCATGACTTTTGATGAACAGCAGCTCTTTTCTCCTCCTCTTCTGGATTCTTAGAGAAGGAAAAAGGTAGAAAATGGTTAAGAAACTAAGAGACAGCAGTTCCTTCCTGGAGCCCAGAGGAGGCCGAGTCAGAACAAATCCCTACCCCACCCCAGGCACTGAGAGGGAGCCCAAAACCAAAGAAGCCTGCAACCCCACCACCCTCTCTCATCTTCAAAAAGAAGAGCAGGCGACTTTAGGGGCCCTGATGGGAGTCTTGGGAAAGACTCCCAGACTGTGGCCTCTTTCCTCCATAAGAACCTGACTTTGGGTATTTTCAGACCCCAGTATCGTACACTGAGCCCAGATCTGCGGCTCCAAGAAACATCCTAATTGGATTCACCTGTTAAAGAATCCCACGTTCCTGTCCTTTAGGCTGGGGGCACCTGCCTGGGCCTTGGTGGCCACACGGTGAAAGAACAGAGAAGCGGAAGTAGGAGGGCGTCCCAGCCCAAAGCTCTAGAAACCCCCCGACACCACCATAAACAGCCCCAGAAGCGCCATTCACTGCGCTGGAGAGCGAGCGGCTGCAGCTGTGCCACTTCTTGGGCTGGAGAGTGCAATGGGAGCGCAGTCCCGGCCTGAGGTAGACGCCCGGAACACACCCACCCGCGCAACCCACTCAGCGCCCACCAAAAATGTACAAAGAAGGCGCCATTCCCAGCTCCAAAGGGCAGAGTCTGCGACGCGGCCACATTGGGCGCGCGCACACCGAGCCACAGGGAGTCCCGCTTTGATAGAGTACCCACCACAGCACCGCGAGGCACTGGTTGCCGAGCACCGGTCGTCTGGCGCACAAACCAACACCAGGGAGTATCTCACGGACTTTCCCCAGGCAGGAGGCCACACAGCTACGGGACCCCTGACCTCCAGACATCCCCAGCCCGCCCCCGCGCCAGCCTGAAGCCACACCCTCCCGTGATGGCGCGCGGCGCATACCTCCCACCCCCGAGTGTGGACAAGCGGCCTGGAGAGCACCACTCTCCCCGTCGTCCTTTATTTTCCAAGCGCGTGCACGCAGCTTGGACATGCCCGACAGCCACCCATATTTAAAACTCTCGAAGGACCCCAGCCCTGCCCCGAGCCTCCTCACCGTCCACTTCTCCGGGGTCCTCTCACTCCAGTCTGATTGAATCCGCCCAAAACCAGTGAGCGAGGCAACCTGGAATGCCCCGATCCTTTGCGTCCGAACTCCCGGCAACTCACACCGGCCAGCGAACTTCGGCGGGAATCCGCATACACCGCGGAGCCCTCGGGGAAATGTAGTCCAGAGAGGGAAAAAAATCCAAATAGAGCCTGAACCGGCACAACAGTCTTCTCCGCCCCAAGTCGCGTCGTGTTCCAAGCTTCAATGAAGCCCAGTCCTGACCGCCCAGCCGCACGCGAACATCTTCCAAGAACCTGGGCGAACTCACAGGTCGAGGTAGCAATAGGTGGCTGCGGAGGGGTAAGAAAGGGTTGTGGCCCGTGGAGGCTTCTGGGAAATGTAGCCCACAGGCGGGGAAAGGAGGTGCTCAAGTTTCCGCTGAGAATTCATTCCCAGGTCCCGGGCGCCGCCGGGAAGTGCAGTCCTCACTCCGGAACGCTGGAACGCTGCAGCCTGCAGTCCCGGCTTTTCAGCACGATTTGGGCGGGGCCCCAGGGACGCCCCAGACCCTGAAGGCGTCTGGGAAATGTAGTACCAGCCTAGCGTGTTGGGGACGTGGCGGGGAGAGTCTGAAGGGAAGCAGTAGAGTTCAGGGTGGGGGAGTATGAGAAGGGCCCGGGGAGGTTCAGGAAGGACAACCCTGAGTCCGGAATGGAATACCAATACTAAACTCTGTATACTATGTAATACTGTTTTCAAACATTTTATAAGTACATAAATATAGATTAAAAGACACAGGTAATAAGATCGCTGGAAAGTCACACTAACATTGGTTAACAGTAGTTAATTTCTAGGATGTGTGAATTTTTCTCTTTTTACTTTAAGAGTATCACCTTGGGCTTCCCTGGTGGCGCAGTGGTTGAGAGTCCGCCTGCCGATGCAGGGGACACGGGTTCCGGGTCCGGGAGGACCCCACGTGCCGCGGAGCGGCTGGGCCCGTGAGCCATGGCTGCTGGGCCTGCGCGTCCGGAGCCTGTGCTCCGCAACGGGAGAAGCAGCAGCAGTGAGAGGCCCACTTACCACACACACACACACACACACACACACACACACACACACACACACACACACACATACCACACACACACACACACACACACACACACACACACACACACACACACACACACACACACACACTCACCTTATATTTTGGCCATTTTCATGTCCTTCTTATAAAACATTATTAAATTTTGTCAAATATAAAGTGAATAACTATTGTGGATACAAATAATCAATAAACCATCTACAATAAGGAATAGAAGAGAGTTTTATTCCAGCTGTGCTGAGGACTATAGTAGGGGATATAGCCTCTCAGTAGTTCTGAGAAACTGCTCCAGAGAAGCATGGCTTTCAGCATGGGTACTTTCCTTCAAGCTTTCAAGAGACAGATTAGCACGTACACAGTGAGTCAGTATAGGCTTGGCGTCTGGGAAAGGAGACGTCTTTAAAGGAGAACTGGTATGGGCTTATAGGAAGGGAGGCATTTATCCTTATCTTCAAAGTGGACATTCTTTACTTCTGGATCATGCATTTTTTTCTTTAAAGGTTAAAGCAGATGTGTAATGTATGATAAACAGGACACAAGGCTGTTCCAGGAACATAAAGTTCAGGCCAAATTATGTATAAACCAGAATGATTTCCCCATACCTCAATATATGAAAATTTCTTCTATCAGTATAGATTCTGAAAATGATGAACTAGAAAACAAAAAAGTGGGCTGGACTTTTAAAATTCACAACTTGGTTCTAAAAGATAAATGAAACACAATATCAATAAACAATAACAAAACAAAACAAAAAATTAAATCAAAACAAAAACATTAGAAGTGTGGAAGTTTAAACCATAGACATAATGTTTAAAATAATTTTGAGGCTATGTGCAACTTTATAACCGCAGTAGAGGTAACTGTAGATTTTCTAGTAAAATTTAAATTACTAATTTCTACTAAGAAGTAGAAAACCTAAACAGAACACTAGCTATAATGAAATTTAAATATATCTTAAAATATGTACTATTAAAAAGGTACCAGATGGTTATAATTGAGTTTTAGCTAATTTTTGAACTAATAACGATTGTTCAGTTTATTCAGATCCTAGGAAAAGAAGGAATGCTCTCTAATTAACTTTGTTTAACTAGCATAAAACCTGATAACGACAGGCCAAAAGAAAAGTTATTAATCAGTTTCATTTGTGTTAAAAGATAAACTGAGACACAGAATTTTTTAAGTTTACTTGTGCATACATCAATTTGAATCAGGCAGCATCAAGTCAAAGGTGGTTAGGAGCACTCAACAAATATCCTATTTGCTAGTGGAGAGGTTTTTATAGAGAAGACCCAAAGCAAAGCAAGGAAGTTATTTGATTGGCTATACCTTAAGCAGTCATTTTATTTGGGAAAGCTGAGTTGGCTGTTTGTGATTGGTTGTCCCTAAGGTTTATTTTCTCTGATTCGAGTGCACTGACTCTGGGTTAGGTTTTGGTTTGCTTACATAAGCTACCAAGGCATTAGAGTCACCTCAGTCTAATATCCTCCTTCTTTAATTACTTTAACATTTGTGATTATAGATGCAAAAATTCCAAATAAAAGGCTGATTTCAATAATGTAGTATAAAATTTGTACAATTAATTTTGTCAAAAAATTTGCTAATGTTGAAAGAACAACAAAATGACAAAACGTATTGCATGAACAAATTAAAGGAGAAAAAAGTATATATATATATATATATACATATATATATATATATATCAAATGATGCCAATAAGATAATGTGGTAGACAGAATAATGCCCCTTCTCCCATAATATGTCTAAGTCCTAAGCTTCAGAACCTGTGAATGACTATGTTATATTACATAGCAAAAGAGACTTTGCAGATATGCTTAAATTAAGGATCTTTTGGGGCTTCCCTGGTGGCACAGTGGTTGAGAGTCCACCTGCCGATGCAGGGGACACGGTTCATCCCCCGGTCCGGGAGGAACCCACATGCCACGTAATGGCTGGGCCCCTGAGCCATGGCCGCTGAGCCTGCGCATCCGGAGCCTGTGCTCCACAACGGGAGAGGCCCCAGCAGTGAGAGGCCCGCATACCGCAAAAAAAAAAAAAAATTAAGGATCTTTTGAAATAAGAAGATTATCCTGGATCATCTGAGTAGCCCCAAAGTAATCATACGGTTCTTTATAAGAGGAAGGCAGGAGGGTCAGAGTCAGAAAGGAGAAGTGAGGAAAGAAGGGGAGGTTAGAATGATGTGCTCTGAAGAGGGAGTAAGGGGCCATGAACCAGGAGTACAGGTGATTCTAGAAGCTGGAAAAGGCAAGAGAAAATATGCTCCCCTTTGGACTTTTCTTGCGGTCCAGTGGTTAAGACTCTGCGCTTCCACTGTAGGGGCCCGCGGGTTTGATCTCTGGTTGGGGAACTAAGATCCCGCAAGCTCTGCAGCCAAAAAATAAAATAAAATAAAATAAATTTAAAAAGCTCCCCTAGAGCCTTTAGGAGGAATGTTGCTCTGCCAACACCTTGATTTTAGCCCATAAGATCAATTTCAGTCTTCTAACCTCTGTCTGGATGAGTAAATCTTCCTTCAGAGCAGGAGGAGGAATGGAATGACCTATCAATTCATCAGAAAGCCAAGTCCTTCTGCCTTACTTCCTGAGATACTTCACCTCCCCCCCACCACTTGGCCCAACCAGGATATTCTGCAATCCTTCTCCAGAAACTTCTTTTATGGAAACAAATTGGGGAACTGGCTCCCTAGTTCTCCTGTTCCAGTGGGGTCTTTGGGTACATCCTTAAGCATCTCAGTGCCCTCCCACATTTATTTCTCTCATACGGTAGAGCGGAATCACTCAACAGGCACATTTTCTTCAATTTTTTATTTTGAAAATTTTCAAATCTCCAGAAGCACCCAAAGAATAGTACAAAGTACTCTTATACATGCCTATCCCCTGGATTCATCAGTTGTTAACAACTTGCCACTTTTGATGAACTTAATTTCCCATTTGAAAATAAATTCAAGTATCATGATGCTTCACTACTAAATATGTCAGCATGTATCTTAAAAACAAGGACATTTTCTTACCACACACCACTAAACACAGTGTCTCACACATATATCACCACATACCGCAAAAAACACTCAGTTGTTTTGGTACCACAAAAAACATACCACAAAAACCACTCACACTCACATCAATAAACACAGTAGCACATCCCATGTATCTCTAACCACAACACCATGATCAGAGCCAAGGAAATTAATAATTCCACAATTCACTTGCAATTTCCCCCAAATGTCCCCAAAATGTCTTGTACAGGTTTTTCTTTAATCAGGACACAAAGTTTATGCATTATATTTGAGGCTATGTCTCTTTAGTCTCTTTTAATCTAGAACAGTCCCTCCACCTTTTTGTTTTCTTTAAACATTGATTTTTTTTTTAAAAAGGGACTTCCCTGGAGGTCCAGTTTTTAAGACTCTGCACTTCCAATGCAAGGGGCGTGGGTTCGATCCCTGGTTGGGGAACTAAGATCCCACATGCTGCGCGGCGTCACCAAAAAACTAAAAAAGAAAAAGGATTCTAGCTTAGTTATTCTGCAGAATGTCTTACATTCTAGGTTTATCTGGTTATTTCCTCATGGTAAAATCCAGGTTAAACATATTTGGTAAGGATACTACGTAGACATTGTTGTGTCCTCTTGTTGTATCACATCAGGAGAAACATGAAGTCAGGTCATGTCACTATTGGTGATGCTAAATTTGATCATTTGGTTAAGGTGGTAATGGCCAGATATCTTAATTATAAAGTTATATTTTTTCCTCTCTAACTAGTGAGTAACCTGAGGGCTGATAACTTAGGACCACATGAATATCCTATTTCTCAACAATCATATGCATATTTACTATAAGGTACATGTTACATAAATTAATATATGTGTTAATATTTCATGTAAATATGAACCATGAAATTGTATTTTGTATATGGACTTTATATATGTGTATTAATGATGTATTATTAACACATATATATATACATTATTCCTCAGTGTTAGGTAATCAATACATGTTATATGCCTTGTGAACCATTTAAGATATTTTATAGTATAATTTAGACTATAACCAATTTTTTATTCTGTTCCTGACTTTTGAATTTAACCCCCATAAAAATATAACATCACTGTAAACAAATATTCACTTTCAGATTGTTGAGCTTCTCCATCATGCTCAGTGTTCTGTTAAGAACACTGATTGGCAGAAACACATATCTTGAAGAGAAAGTTGAGGGTCTTTATTGTGGAGATAATGATCTGTCAAGGAGGAAGATGGCAAAAACTATCCTGCCTTACAAGACTTTTTCTTTTTTTTAAAGAAGATGTTGGAGGTAGGAGTTTTATTAATTAATTAATTTATTTTTGCTGTGTTGAGTCTCGTTTCTGTGCGAGGGCTTTCTCTAGTTGTGGCAAGTGGGGGCCACTCTTCATCGCGGTGCGCGGGCCTCTCACTATCGCGGCCTCTCTTGTTGTGGAGCACAGGCTCCAGACGCGCAGGCTCAGTAGTTTTGGCTCACGGGCCTAGTTGCTCCGCGGCATGTGGGATCCTCCCAGACCAGGGCACGAACCTGTGTCCCCTGCATTAGCAGGCAGATTCTCAACCACTGCGCCACCAGGGAAGCCCGAAGACTTTTAATAGTTGTGTATCATAGAGAACTTAAGTGTGAAGGTCTTGGTGAATAATCGTGGGTTTTTGCCAAAAATGAATGAGAAGTTTTTGTACCAGTAGCCAATTCCTATAGTCAGTTTGTATCAGTTTGGGTTCATTCACAAAACAAAAAAAAAAGACTTTAAACAGAAGTTTAATATAAAGAATTATAAGCAATTATAGGAGGGTAACTATAAAGACATCAGAGAATTTGAAAGGGTCCTTTATGGCTGAGGAAGGACAAACTTGGAAGGAGGGTCCCTCCCAGGACCTGGGTTTCAGACCTCATTTGATAAAATGTGGTTGCAGCCCACTGGATGGCAAAGAAATTTGCTGGGATGCCAAGTACTCAAAGAAAGTTAGAATAGCACTACAGGTATGAGGCCTGAGATGCATGGTACCCACATCAGGAGAGTTCCAGGAAACAGCCCTCCAAGGCACATGCAAGCCAAAGCTGATGGGCAGGCATGCAGAGAGAGTTGGTGTGCCACTATGGGCATGAGGTCTGGAGCACACAGTGTCTCATCAGGAGGGCCTCAGCAAGGTGGTCACTGGGTCCAGTTCAAGTCTGCAAGACCTCCAAGAGACTGCATACTCTGGAGCACAGCTGGTGCTGAGCATCACTGAGGGTTCACACACACACACCACACACACATACACACACACACCTCATAGACCATGAAGCAAGAGCAAGAAAAAGCAAAATACAGTGACCAGAACCAGGAAGAGATGCCCCCTTCCTCCTCCAGTGCCCTCTACTGACAAAGCTTCACATCATATTCACTGTAAAGATATGCTTAAAGAATCCAGTCCAGGGACTTCCCTGGTGGTCCAGTTGTTAAGAATCTGCTTCCTGAGGGCAGACAGCAGAAGCAAGAACTACAATCCTGCAGCCTGTGGAACAAAAACCACATTCACAGAAATATAGACAAAATGAAAAGGCAGAGGGCTATGTACCAGATGAAGGAACAAGATAAAACACCAGAAAAACAACTAAATGAAGTGGAGATAGGCAACCTTCCAGAAAAAGAATTTAGAATAATGATAGTGAAGATGATACAGGACTGCAGAAAAAGAATGGAGGCAAAGATCGAGAAGATGCAAAAAATGTTTAACAAAGACCTAGAAGAATTAAAGAACAAACAAACAGAGATGAACAATACAATAATTGAAATGAAAAATACACTAGAAGGAATCAATAGCAGAATGACTGAGGCAGAAGAACAGATAAGTGACCTGGAAGACAGAATGGTGGAATTCACAACTGTGGAACAGAATAAAGAAAAAAGAACGAAAAGAAATGAAGACAGCCTAAGAGACCTCTGGGACAACATTAAACACAACAAAATTCGCATTATAGGGGTCCCAGAAGGAGAAGAGAGAGAGAAATGACCTGAGAAAATATCTGAAGAGATTATAGTCAAAAACTTCCCTAACATGGGAAAGGAAATAACCATACAAGTCCAGGAAGTGCAGAGAGTCCCATACAGGATAAACCCAAGGAGAAACATGCCAAGACACATAGTAATCAAATTGGCAAAAATTAAAGACAAAGAAAAATTATTGAAAGCAGCAAGGGAAAAATGCCAAATAACATACAGGGGAACTCCCATAAGGTTAACAGCTGATTTCTTAGCAGAAACTCTACAAGCCAGAAGGGAGTGGCATGATATACTTAAAGTGATGAAAGGGAAGAACCTACAACCAAGATTACTCTACCCAGCAAGGATCTCATTCAGAGTCGATGGAGAATTCAAAAGCTTTACAGACAAGCAAAAGCTAAGAGAATTCAGCACCACCAAACCAGCTCTACAACAAATGCTAAAGGAACTTCTCTAAGTGGGAAACACAAGAGAAGAAAAGGACCTACAAAAACAAACCCAAAACAATTAAGAAAATGGTCATTGGAACATACATATTGATAATTACCTTAAACGTGAATGGATTAAATGCTCCAACCAAATGACACGACGGCTTGCTGAATGGATACAAATGCAAGACCCATATATATGCTCTATACAAGAGACCCACTTCAGACCTACGGACACACAGAGACTGAAAGTGAGGGGATGGAAAAAGATATTCCATGCAAATGGAAATCAAAAGAAAGCTGGAGTAGCAATACTCATATCAGAAAAAATAGACTTTAAAATAAAGAATGTTACAAGAGACAAGGAAGGAAACTACATAATGATCAAGGGATCAATCCAAGGAGAAAATATAACAATTATAAATATATATGCACCAAACATAGAAGCACCTCAATACATATAGCAACTGCTGACAGCTATAAAAGAGGAAATCAACAGTAACACTATAATAGTGGGGGACTTTAACACCTCACTTACACCAATGGACAGATCATCCAAAATGAAAATAAATAAGGAAACAGAAGCTTTAAGTGACACAATAGACCAGATAGATTTAATTGATATTTATAGGACATTCCATCCAAAAACAGCAGATTACACTTTCTTCTAAAGTGTGCATGGAACATTCTCCAGGATAGACCACATCTTGGGTCACAAATCAAGCCTCAGTAAATTTAAGAAAATTGAAATCACATCAAGCATCTTTTCTGACCACAACACTATGAGATTAGAAATCAATTACAGGGAAAAAAACGTAAAAAACACAAACACATAGAGGTTAAACAATACGTTACTAAACAACCAAGAGATCACTGAAGAAATCACAGAGGAAATCAAAAAATACCTAGAGACAAATGACAATGAAAACACGACGATCAAAAACCTATGGGATGCAGCAAAAGCAGTTCTAAGAGGGAAGTTTATAGCTATACAAGCCTACCTCAAGAAACAAGAAAAATCTCAAATAAACAATCTAACCTTACACCTAAAGGAACTAGAGAAAGAAGAACAAACAAAACCCAAAATTAACAGAAGGAAAGAAATCATAAAGATCAGAGCAGAAATAAATGAAATAGAAACAAAGAAAACAATAGCAAAGATCAATAAAACTAAAAGCTGGTTCTTTGAGAAGATAAACAAAATTGATAAGCCATTAGCCAGACTCATCAAGAAAAAGAGGGAGAGGACTCAAATCCATAAAGTTAGAAATGAAAGAGCAGAAATTACAACAGACACCGCAGAAATACAAAGTATCCTAAGAGACTACTACAAGCAACTCTATGCCAATAAAATGGAAAACCTGGAAGAAATGGACAAATTCTTAGAAAGGTATAACCTTCCAAGACTGAACCAGGAATAAATAGGAAAAATATGAACAGACCAATCACAAGTAATGAAATTGAAACTGTGATTAAAAATCTTCCAACAAACAAAAGTTCAGGACCAGATGGCTTCACAGGTGAATTCTATCAAACATTTAGAGAAGAGCTAACATCAATCCTTCTCAAACTCTTCCAAAAAATTGCAGTGGAAGGAACACTCCCAAACTCATTCTATGAGGCCACCATCACTCTGATACCAAAACCAGACAAAGATACTACAAAAAAAGAAAGTTACAGACCAATATCACTGATGAATATAGATGCAAAAATCCTCAACGAAATACTAGCACACAGAATCCAACAACACATTAAAAGGATCATACACCATGATCAAGTGGGATTTTTCCCAGGGATGCAAGGATTCTTTAATATACACAAATCAATCAATGTGATACACCATGTTAACAAATTGAAGAATAAAAACCATATGATCGGGCTTCCCTGGTGGCACAGTGGTTGAGAGTCCACCTGCCAATGCAGGGGACACGGGTTCGTGTCCTGGTCCAGGAAGATCCCACATGCCGTGGAGCAGCTGGGCCCGTGAGCCATGGCTGCTGAGCCTGTGAGTCCAGAGCCTGTGCTCCACAACGGGAGAGGCCACAACAGTGAGAGGCCCACATACAGAAAAAAAAAAAAATATATATGATCATCTCAATAGATGCAGAAAAAGTTTTCAACAAAATTCAACACTCATTTATGATAAAAACTGTCCAGAAAGTGGGCATAGAGGGAACCTATCTCAACATAATAAAGGCCATATATGACAAACCCACAGTAAACATCATTCTCAATGGTGAAAAACTGAAAGCATTTCCTCTAAGATCAGGAACAAGACAAGGATGTCCACTCTCACCACTATTATTCAATATAGCCATGGCAATCAGAGAAGAAAAAGAAATAAAAGGAATACAAATTGGAAAAGAAGAAGTAAAACTCTCACTCTTTGCAGATGACATGATACTATACATAGAGAATCTTAAAGATGCCACCAGAAAACTACTAGAGCTAATCAATGAATTTGGTAAAGTTGCAGGATACAAAATTAATGCACAGAAATCTCTTGCATTCCTATACACTAATGATAAAGAATCTGAAAGAGAAATTAAGGAAAGACTCCCATTTACCACTGCAACAAAAAGAATAAAATACCTAGGAATAAACCTACCAAGTGACACAAAAGACCTGTATGCAGAAAACTATAAGACACTGATGAAAGAAATTAAAGATGATACCAACAGATGGAGAGATATACCATGTTCTTGGATTGGAGGAATCAACATTGTGAAAATGACTATAGTACCCAAAGCAATCTACAGATTCAATGCAATCCCTATCAAATTTCCAATGGCATTTTTTATGGAGCTAGAACAAAAAATCTTAAAATTTGTATGGAGACACAAAAGACCCTGAATAGCCAAAGCAGTCTTGAGGGAAAAAAACGGAGCTGGAGGAATCAGACTCCCTGACTTCAGACTATACTTTAAAGCTACAGTAATCAAGACAATATGGTACTGGCACAAAAACAGAAACATAGATCAATGGAACAAGATAGAAAGCCCAGAGATACACCCATGCACCTATGGTCAACTAATCTATGACAAAGAAGGCAAGGATATTCAATGGAGAAAAGACAGTCTCGCCAATAAGTGGTGCTGGGAAAACTAGACAGCTACATGTAAAAGAATGAAATTAGAACACTCCCTAACACCATATACAAAAATAAACTCAAAATGGATTAGAGATCTAAATGTAAGACTGGACACTATAAAACTCTTAGAGGAAAACACAGGGAGAACACTCTTTGACATAAATCACAACAAGATCTTTTTTGATCCACCTCCTAGAGTAATGGAAATAAAAACAAAAATAAACAAATGGGACCTAATGAAACTTCAAAGCTTTTGCACAGCAAAGAAAACCATAAACAAGACGAAAAGACAACCCTCAGAATGGGAGAAAATATTTGCAAACGAATCAACGGACAAAGGATTAATCTCCAAAATATATAAACAGCTCATGGAGCTCAATATTAAAAAAACAAACAACCCAATCCAAAAATGGGCAGAAGGCCTGAATAGACATTTCTCCAAAGAAGACATACAGATGGCCAAGAAGCAGATGAAAAGCTGCTCAAAGTCACTAATTATTGGAGAAATGCAAATCAATACTACAATAAGGTATCAGCTCACACCAGTTAGAATGGGCATCATCAGAAAATCTACAAACAACAAATGCTGGAGAGGGTGTGGAGAAAAGGGAACCCTCTTGCACTGTTGCTGGGAATGTAAATTGATACAGCCACTATGGAGAACAGTATGGAGCTTCCTTAAAAAACTAAAAATAGAATTACCATATGATCCAGCAATCCCACTACTGAGCATATACCCAGAGAAAACCATAATTCAAAAAGACATATGCACCCCAATGTTCATTGCAGCACTATTTACAATAGCCAGGTCATGGAAGCAACCTAAATGCCCATCGACAGACGAATGGATAAAGAAGAGGTGGTACATATATACAATGGAATATTACTCAGCCATAAAAAGGAAGGAAACTGGGTCATTTGTTGAGACGCGGATAGATCTAGAGACTGTCATACAGAGTGAAGTAAGTCAGAAAGAGAAAACCAAATATCATATATTAACGCATATATGTGGAACCTAGAAAAATGGTACAGATGAACCGGTTTGCAGGGTAGAAATTGAGACACAGATGTAGAGAACAAACATATGGCCACCAAGGGGGGAAAGTGGCGGGGTGGTGAGGGTGGTGATGTGCTGAATTAGGTGATTGGGATTGATATGTATGCACTGATGTGTATAAAATTGATGACTGATAAGAACCTGATGTATAAAAAAATAAATAAAATAAAATTAAAAAAAAAAAAAGAATCTGCTTTCCAATGCAGGGGATGCTGGTTCGATCCCTGGTAGGAACTAAGATCCCACATGCCCTGGGGCAACTAACCCCTGCACTGCAACTACTGAGCCTGTGCACCATAACTAGAGCCCATGCACTCTGTAGCTGCATGCCACAACTACAGAGAAGCCCGTGCGCCACAACGAAATATCCCTCATACCGCAACTAAGACCCAATGCAGCCTAAAATAAATAAATAAATATTTTTTAAAAATCCAGTCCATAGTCACAGAGTAGGTATTGAAGGGTGAATTTGGAGCTGAGACGCAATAACTGGGCACAGTCAACCCCTTTGGCTACTCAGTTTCTAAATAACTTTCTACACACATTTGAGCTCCCATACAATAACAAAACAACTCTACATATCTGCCTAGCTAGGTACAACTATCCAAACAAGAAAATGTACAATCCCAAGAGCTAGCTATATTGATTACTAATTAATTAATTTTTGGCTATATTAATTATTCCTCAAGCCAAATTCGGATTCAGTAATAGCCCCACTGAATATTCTGTTGCCTAGAGAATAAATTGTAAAGTTAACCTCCAACAACTTCTTGTATATAAAATAAAAATGAGAAGAAAGAAGAAAAAGTAGTTAGTACATACAAATAAACTAATACAACAAGCAAAGAGAAAATATGTAAAGCTACTACAGTCCTCATGTCTAACTAGATATGAGGTCATAGTTGATGTCTATGACTTCCTTCTTCAACAATCCATTCTGTATTTCCATACCTCAGATGTTCTAGATTCTTTACCTGGTAGATTTACCCAAACCTTCATTCCTGAAGATTCAGTGTCCTCAATCATTCTGTATTTTTTTCTTTTTATTACCTACATTTTCCATTAATTTTTACTTTGAGGCATAGAAGTACTAAGAGGAATGCCAGAGATGTCCAGATATGTCCCTCTTTACCTCCATTGTATAACAGTAACCTGATTTCTCCTTGGTAATTAGGGTCAATCATTCCAGCCAGCAGATTAACTTTTTTCCCCCGTTGGTACAGTGGTATAAGGAGCCCAAAATGTTCAAGAGGTAAGTCTCATCTTCCAATTCCATAGACCAAGTGCCATTGGTGTGTCTCCAGGTGGAAGAATTGCCCTCTTGGGAACTATTCTCTCCACAGCAGCAAAGCTCAAATTCCATGAGTGGGTTATTAGGTGTCATAGTGAGAGAAGCTACTCCCACTTCACTCCTTCATTTCTGGAGCATGTGTTTTGCCTATAGGGTAGGCCATAATGGTCTCCAATTCAAAATATATACTGCATCCTGTAAAACAGAACTCCAACCGTTCAGGGTGATGTCTCCAACTGGTTCTGTAACTGAATCTTCAGTAAGCCATTCCATTTTTCAACGGGGCAAGCTGATTCCAGGTGATACAGCATGTGATAAGACCAGTTAATTCCCAGGGCATTAATGCACTGCTGCGCTTCCTTTGCTGTGAAATGAGTTTCTTGTTCAGACAAAAATTTGTGCAGGATGCCATAATGGTAGATAAAGCATTCTATGAGTTTGTGGTTAGTGATGCTGGCAGAAGCATTAAAGGGAGGGAAAGGAAATCTAAGATAATATGTGTCTATACTTGTGAGGATGAATCTCTGCCTCATCCATGATGGAAATGTCTAATGTAATCGACCTTCTACCAGGCTAGTCCTCACAGGGAATGGTGCCTTATCAGGGACTCAAGGTTGGTCTCTGCTGTTGGCAAAAATTAAGGGGAAAGACTTTGCTAGATAACTGTTCCCCTTCTATTAAGAAAGAAAATGCTGACCCCCTGACCCCCAAATATATCTGCTTATATATCACTGGCCAGATTTATGGCACATGGTTGCCCTTAGTCACAAGGTAGGTTAGAAAATAAAATACTGAATTCCTCCAAAATCTGTAATGGAAATCAGCAAAGTAAAGGTGGGCTGAGACTGTCTATTATGTCTGTCAAACATCAAGCACCCACCAGAAGAGAACTGGTTTCTTGCAGGAAAGATACAAACTTGGGCCCAGAGTGAAGATTCTGGGTAAAGAGACAATGTTTCTGAGCTTAAGACTTGGGCAAAAATCACACTGTTAGAACTAGAGATACCTGCAAATCAGATTCTTTGGAGGGAAATAAGAGGACATGGCCTTAGAAACAGAAATCATCACTCCTGAGAGTAACCCCTGGTAAAACCTGTGAGGAAGGGCCAAGGTGAGACTCTCCTGGAAGTGGCAGACGCTGGTGATGCTTTGGATGAAGCATTTATTACCAGGGTAGATGAAAGAGTGTACACTCTGAGGACTGTGGATAGAGGTAATAGTGACAGGCAGATGGCAACTGGGTAGCACAGAAGAGGTAAGTTCCTATTCAACAATTTAAATAGCTCATTTGTCACAGAAACTGAAAAACGTGTTATGCACAGTGTTCATTCAAAGTGTGTGTATAGACACAGTATGGAGAATTGCTATTTCCTTCATATTTTCTTTGGTTAGGATTATGGAACTACAAAAGCTATGAGTATAACAGTAATTTTGTATCACCCCTATGCACACTTTAATGAACAATGTGAAGTGTTTAATATTATTTTTTTCCCTGTTATGTTTGTTCTGATTATATTTATGAAAATCTAATTTTGTTTGTTGAATCTAAAAATGAAAAAAATTGGGGCTGTGTTATGTATGTCTTTTTTATTTTTCATTAAATTTATGTTTATTATATTTTCCAAAAGTCTTGGTCCACAACAGTTTGAAAATTTTAAATAAGGAAAAAGATTTTGTCTTTCACCACAATTTGAGAAGCACTACTTTAAAAGACAAAGGATGGGATGGGATATTTACTTAGTGTTTTTTTGAACAGAGAGCTAATAGTTTTCTGTATTCTAGTCAATATGACCAAAGAAATAAAATCTCATTTATATCCTTAATGAAAATTTCAAGGCCAGCTGTAATCTCCCTCCTGTAACATTTGTATGTCCCCAAATAACTAAAGACCAAACTAGGGTCCTAATTAAGAGAGTGCAAAAGATAAATTCTTTTATTCAGAGGTACCCCTCTTCTACCTCTGACACTGGGGGCATCAGTCAGCCCATGGGACATACCTTAATTGTCTTCTGCTGCAAGCTCAACCACCTCTTATGTCTACCTTCACTTCACTGTTTTTATTTAAAGATCAGATCAGTTTGAGTGCCTCATATTTTAAATAACACTTATGACTTACTCTGTGCCTTCAGTATTTGTCCCTTGAAGGAACTCCCAGACAGCAGAAACCACGCCTGCACGCTAGACACCAGGAGATCTTAGAAAGGTATTGTCCAACATGCAACAAGAAAGTAAAATTTCACGAAGGTTGAGGCCAATTTAAATTCATGTGGCTTGAAACAACTTTGGGATGGGGCAGCAGTCATAGTATAGCTCTCTGCCAAGTTCATTTAACAGAGACTCTATCGGGAGCATTGCATAAAATGGCTGCTCATGTTGCTGTTGGTTGTCAAATTTAGTTAGAGAAGAACTAGCAGCTGGTTATCTGGGAACACTAAAACAGTCATTAATTATGCCCCAGAAACAGCTGCTGAAGTTTTGCTTTGGCTTTTCCACTGGCGCTCTGCCCAAAGCCTGGTGCAGCTGATGTTCATCTCTATCTGTTGGTCCAAAATTATCAGTCAAAATTGCCACTCTGGCTAATATTTCCATGGGTTGCCAAGCTAAGAAAATGAAACTACTGAGACTGAATTAACAGTATCAAAAATTAAGAATCTTCATACATATACCTTCTATAGAACCCAGTCAATCCACTCCTAGGTATTTATCCAAGAGAAATGGAAACATAGATCTATACAAAGACTTGTATACAAATGTTCATGGTAGCTTTATCTGTAATAGTCCCAAACTGGAAACAACCCAACTATTCACCAACAGGTGATTTGATAAACAAACTGTGGTACGCTTACTCAGCAACGAAAAGAAAGAAACTGCTACACACAACAACATAGATGAATCTCACATCTGAGCAAATGAAGCAGATACCAAAGACATTGTATGATTCCACTTATATGGAGTTCTAAAGCAAGCAAAACTAATCTATGGAAATGGAGGTCAGAAGAGTGACTACCTCAGAAGAGGATGGTAGCTGTTGTCTGGGAAGGAGCCAAAGGAACTTTCTGAGGGAATGGAAAATATTCTATTTCTTGATCTGGGTGAGGGACACACAGTTATATGCACATGATGCATACTTAATATTTTTATATTTTATTATATGTAAATTATACCTCAATTTTTTTAAAGGGAAAGAGTGGAAAAAAAGACATTAAAAGACCTTTAGTCATTAAGGAAGTAGGTGGGGAAGTTTTAGAGACATGGGTCAGGGATAGAGTAAAGGATGAAGTAATGATGGGCAAACCACCTGACCCCTGTGGACTATTCTAGGGCCTACAAATATTTCAGACCTATGTGTAGGCTTTAAAACATGAGACCTACGATATAAAAATTACCATGTATAGTCAAATGTCTCTAAAATTCAATTTGACAGGTTTAATATTCAACACAATTCTATTGAGCTACATAAAAATAATTTTAATGTAGGCTACATGTGGGTTTTTTTTTTACTGCATTTATTTGATTTTAAGTGTACTGAAGCCTTCATAAGTCCTTTAAGTTTATTGCAATCTTAAAGTAGCAGTGACTCTTTCTTCATTTCCTCTCTCCCCTCTATATTTTGTCTTCCTTATTCCCACACTTCTGAGTTGGAAATAATCTTCTACCCCAAGGATCTTGGCCTCTGCCTTCTACATTTCAACTTGGTTCAACAAACCCAGTTCCCATTCAACTCCTGGTGAAAGGACTTTTCACTAGGCCCAGTGCAGATCAATAGGACATGGAATTCTCTCTTATTAGAGACCTTCTTGAACCCATTTCCTCTACAGGACCCCAAACCATCCAATTTTCCCACAAACAAAATGAACCAAAATCTCAGGTACCTTTGGGCAAAGTTTGAAGCCCATTGCACTAAATCCAAAGAGAAAGGCCAATGAAACATGATTAAATAAATCAAGTACCCCTCCTTCTTACTTTAGCAAAACCCTTACACACCCTTCCTAGTAATTCTTGAGACACAGTCCAATGGAAATAGAGACTTCCAACAAATCCTTTGAAAATCATAAGGCAACTAACTTCCATCAGAATTTCATCTGAAAACTTCGACTTTACAGACGTTATATCTTAATCACAGGCTTGGGAAGTAGGTGGTTATTTAATTTTTTTCAGAGATGCTTCTTTTTGAAGTCTTTCTGTCAATTTTGAAGACATTATTTGCACTTCAGAATTGTAAGGAATGTAATTCTACTGAGAAGAAATGTAGATACCAGATCCATGTCTCCTAACTTTGTCTTTGGTTTTGCTGGGTTTTGTCTGATATATATATATTTTTCAATTTATTTATTTATTTATGGCTGCGTTGGATCTTCGTTGCTGCGTGCAGGCTTTCTCTAGTTGCAGTGAGCAGGGGCTACTCTTCGTTGAGGTGCGTGGGCTTCTCCTTGCGGTGGTTTCTCTTGTTGCAGAGCATGGGCTCTAGGTACGCGGGCTTCAGTAGTTGTGGCTCGCGGGCTCTAGAGCGCAGGTTCAGTAGTTGTGGTGCACAGGCTTAGTTGCTCCGCGGCATGTGGGATCTTCCCGGACTAAGGCTCAAGCCCATGTTCCCTGCATTGGCAGGCAGATTCTTAACCGCTGCGCCACCAGGGAAGTCCCTGTCTGATATTTTTACCTCAGGTGCACATAGTTATATTAATAACAGCCTTTGTCCATTCAGGGCCCACATTAGGTTTTTTAGTTGGCTAGTGTGGTAGACTTTGATATTATACCATACTTTTTACCACTTTTCTCTGGGCCCCTCCTTAGAAGAGCATTATACTTCCTGCCCATTGATATCAGGCTTGGTAATGTGTGAAAGTGACATGTGCCAGTTCAGAGCAGGAGCTTTAAGAGTAGTTGCTTCGTTTCACCATCTCTCTTTCCCCTCTGCCATGAGACTGCCACATTTTATATAAGTGCTGCTTCTGCAATCTAGGTCTTGGAATAAAGATAACATGGAACAGACCAGCTGCCAACTTACAATGGACATGAATATGAGTGAGAAATAATTCTTTGCTGTTTGTCACTAAGATCTCAGACTCACTCGTTACAACATGGTAATTCATTCTAAACTGATCAATGAAGTTTGTTATTTTAAATAATGTTATAAGCACTCATGAACCCACCACCCAGCATAATAAATATAACCTCGATAATAGCCTATATGTAACTATATGTTAACTCTCTCCAACCCCCTTCCTCTCCCGGTAATCACCATCCTGAATCCTGTGTTCATCAGTCCCTTCGTTTGCTTTTATGCAGTTTTACTGCATATGTTTTGCTAAAAAGTATATTATTAATTATTTTTTACTTGATTAATAAAAGCTACTTCATTATATGTAATCTTTGGAATTTACTTTTTCTTCTAATATTATTATATCACTAAGATTTTCTGTACTGTTGTGTCATTGCAGTTCATTCATTTTGACTGCTATCTAATAAGTAGTCCACTGTGAGAGTAAAGCACTTTTTCCTGTTGATGGACATCTGGGTTGTTTCTATGTTTTGGCTATTGAGAATGGTGCAGTGATGAACATTCTTGTGCGTGTCTCCTGGTGTACATGTGTAACAGCTTATCTTGGGTATACTCCTAGGAGTACAGTTCCTGGGCATGTAAATGTTCAACCATAGAAGATAAAAACTAAACTGCCGGGCTTCCCTGGTGGCGCAGTGGTTGAGAGTCCGCCTGCCGATGCAGGGCACACGGGTTCGTGCTCCGGTCCGGGAAGATCTCACATGCCGCGGAGCGGCTGCTGGGCCCGTGAGCCGTGGCCGCTGAGCCTGCGCATCCGGAGCCTGCGCATCTGGAGCCTGTGCTCCGCAACGGGAGAGGCCACAACAATGAGAGGCCCGTGTACGGCAAAAAAAAAAAAAAAAAAAAAAAAACTAAACTAAACTGCCAAACTCTTCACAACTGGCTCACTAATTTATGTTACTACCAGCAACGAATGACAGAACTTGGAAACACATCGTCTCCAACATTTGGGATTTGTACTGAATAGCTTTCTTTTGCCTCCCCTGATCAATTCTCTATCATTTTTCACCCTATTCTGTGCAGGAGAGGCTGACTGGCATCAATGTCAGTTATGTGTATAGCAAATATATTTTCCTAATTTGTAACTTTTTTTTAAGACTAGTCAAGTGCAGTAGTGAGAAGGGGGGGAAGAGTAGAATGAGGAGTGCGATCTGTAACTGACCGTGAACAATCTATTGAGATAATGCACTACCTTCGACCAGTTGTAACTTTTTCTCTAATTGCATTCCTTCAATGGGAGCCCTACCAGGAGATCAGAGGGAGAAAGGAAAGTGGATGAGGCATTTATCCCTTCCCCATTCCTTCCCTGCAGAAGCATGATGTTGGCTGTGACCCTCAACTAAAGTTCTCAGGTCTTGACAAACATTCCCTCTCCACATGGCCCTCTCTATTTGGGGGTTCTGGTACTCTTTTTCCCGGACACCTCTCAGGTTTAGGGTGATAATGGATCTCTGCCTCAGGATACTGTGGTTTCTCTACACTCTATCCACATTTTTATAAATAGTTCCTTTAATTACCTCTACTCAATGCACCCAATTTGAATGACTACCTATTTCCTGCAAGGCCTGGATTGATACATTATTGTTAGACTCTAACTTTTGCTGATCCAATGGGTGTTAAATAATATTTTGCTGTGGTTTTGAACTTGCATTTCCTCTACTCCTAATTACATTGAACATCTCTTAATGTATTTATTGATCTCATATATTTTTTTCTTGAAATGCTTATGTTTCCTGTCAATATTCCTACTGGGTTGTTTTGCTTTTCTCCTTGATTTGTAGAGGGTTTTCTTGATATCAATTCTTTGTCAGCTATGTGTATGGCAAATGCCTTTTCCTAATTTATAACTTGTTTTTTTGGTTTAAGATATCATTTGATGAATGACCACTTAAAATGGCCAAATACATTAATTCTTTCTTTGTTAATCAACTCTTTGGTGTTTTATTTAAGAAATATTTCCCTACCGCAATGTCTAAAAGACACGCAACTATATTTTTTTAACCAGTGTTTTAAAGTTTTATGTTTAACATGAAAATCCTTCATCTTTATGGAGTTGATCTTGTATATTATTGAAGGCCGAACTTCATCTTTTGCCAAATAAAAAGCCAATTATTTCCTGCTCCTTTGATTCAACTGTCCCTTCTTTCCTCACTGGCCTGACAGGCTGTCTCCATCTATACTGATTGAATGGTGGCCCAGATATACCATGTTCATTGACTGCAAGATTGTTGTTACTATGTCAATTTTCATTCAAATTGATCTATAAATTCAATGTAGTCTAAATCAATATCTCAGCACAATTTTTGTGGAAATTGGCAGGCTAATTCCAAAATGATATGGAAATGCAAAGGCTCTATTATAACCAAGAAAATATGAAGAAGCTGAAGGACTCAATTACCATCTACCAAGACTTGTGCTAAAGTCACAGCCAATAAGACTGTGGTTTGGTGCAAGGATAAATAAATAGATCAATAGAACAGAATAGAAAGTCCAGAAACAGACTGAGCATATTTAGATACCTGATTTATGAAAAAGAAGCCATTGAAATTCAATGGGTAAAGAATGGTCTTTTCAATTCATAGTGCTTGATCAATTGGATATTCATGTGAGGAAAAAAAATAAACCTTGATCCTTAATTCAAACTATACATAATAATTCAAAATTGATAATACACTTATGTGTGGAAGATAAAACATTAAGGCCTCTAGAATAAACTAAAGGGAAATATATCTATGATACTCCTATAGGCAAAGATTTTTAAAATTGGACACAGAAAGCACTAATCATAAAAGAAAAAATATTGATGTCACTCAAATTTAAGAAATTCTGTTCATTAAGGGATATCATTAAGAGAGTCAAAAACCAAGCCACTGGAAGAAGATAATGTGTACATCTGACAAAGGATACATATCCAGAATATATATCTACAAATTAATAAAGATGGACAATTCAATAAATATATGGGCAATAGACTACAACAGGCATTTAGCAAATCTAAATGGCCAATAATATACAAAAAGGTACTGCAATAAAATACCACTATACTCCTTTTGCCACTGGTTTCATCAAAAAAGGATCCAAACATGGACTTCCCTGGTGGCAGAGTGGTTAAGAATCCGTCTGCCAATGCGGGGGACGCGGGTTCGATCCCTGGTCCAGGAAGATCCCACATGCCACAGAGCAAATAAGCCCATGCGCCACAACTATTGAGCCTGCGCTCTAGAGCCCGCGTGCCACAACTACTGAAGACTGTGTGCCTAGAACCCATGCTCTGCAACAAGAGAAGCCACTGCAATGAGAAGCCCATGCACCGCGACAAAGAGTAGCCCCCGCTCGCCGCAACTAGAAAGCCCGCGCACAGCAACGAAAACCCAATGCAGCCAAAAATAAATTTAAAAAAAAAAATGATCCAAACAGACTCTACACATTGTGTTTGGCTGTTATGTCTCTCAAGTCTATTTATTTATTTTAAAATTTGGTTTACTTTTATTGGATTTAAATTGTCTGAATTTTGAGGTTCAAGTCTCTTTTAATCTAGAATGTTCCTTTGTTTTCATGCCATTGACTTACTGAAACTGAATAGATCAATTGTCCAACAGAATATGCAACATTTGGGATTTGCCTGATTGCTTCTTTTTGGCATTACTTAATTTTCCTCTACTCTTTATGTAAATTATAAGTTAAATGTTCAATTAGATTCCAATGAAACATTACTGGCCCTGTCTTTGTATTGTATAACACCAATCCTAGTATTTACTTGTCCTACTTTGAGTCTGAGTTTGACCAGTGATCTTTCCACTTTAAAGTTAAGTTGCCTTTTACGTAGGGTGACACTTTGGAATCCTAAAAATATCCACTTCTCAATCAACCATTTATTTAGGGTTTTAGCATAGATTGATGATGATTGCTTGAATCATTTAAGGTTATAAAATGTTGATTTTTTTAATTCTAGCATACTTTTTTTCTAGCATACTTATTAGACTTATTAACTAGAATTACTCTGTACAGACTTTTCTTTTTAAACTACTTAGCTATTTGCAATCAGTATTAGGACTATTTGTGTACTACGAAATACAGTTCATACAGAGAACTCTTTAATTATCACATTTTCAATATAAGGAGTTGGTGCACCAGCCACTGGTGAAAAATAAGTTTTGATTTCTTGCTATTTTTCCAGCATAATTTGATCCTATGGATTTTCACAAATTGTTATATTTCAGTCCTCTGTAGTCATTAATCTTTTCCTTGTTAAAATCATCTTTGGCCAGTGAGAGTCCCTTCAAGTTGGCTCCTGTGTCCTTTGAAATGACCCCAGTAATCTGATAACTTTCTTGCTTTCTGATATACTGAAAGGTTCCAGGCTTTTTGTAACTGATATCTGGTTTAACTGCATTGTGATGAGATTGCAGCTTAAGATATTAATCTACTGATATTTGCTTGATAGTTTCTTTATGGTCAACTTCTACAAATGTTCCATGTTTGCTTGGAAAGAATGTATATTCTGAAGTTGTCAGATGCATGCTCTAGATACGTCCAGCAGGTCAAATTTGTTAAGTGTGCTGCTTAGATTATCTATAAGCCTAAAAACATTTTGTCTGCTTGATCAGTCAATTAGAGAGACTGTAAAATCTCCCATCACTATAGTCATTTTAACTACATATTCTAACTACTTTCAGAGTTTTACTTACCACCACTTTACTGAAACTAATCTTGTCATGGTCACCAATAATTTTACTGTTGCTAAAGAATTCAGTGGTCAGTATCCCATCTTCTTCTTTTTAAAAAATATTTATTTATTTATTTATTTGGTTGCACAAGGTCTTAGTTGAGGCAGGCGGGCTCCTTTAGTTGTAGCTTGAGGGCTCCTTAGTTGTGGCATGTGAACTCTTAGTTGCAGCATGAGTGTGGGATCTAGTTCCCTGACCAGGGATCGAATCCGGGCCCCCTGCATTGGGAGTGCAGAGTCTTAACCACTGCACCACCAGGGAAGTCCCTCAGTCTTTTTTTTTTTTTTCCCTCAGTCTTCTTTTTACTTGGCCAATTAGCAAAGTTTGATAAAGTTCATCATTCCCTCCTTTTAAAAACTCTTTCTTCACTTTGCTCCCAGTACATTTTCTTCCCTAGGTTTTTTTCTAACTCCCTGGCTCCACTTTCTTATCTCCTATGCTGCTTGCTTTTCGTTTCTCTGCCCTCTAAATGATAGAGTTCCCCCCAAAGATCAGTCCTTAGATCTCTTGTCATCCAGTCTCATAGCTTTAAACACAATTAATGTTCTAACAACCCATGAAAGTATATCTCTAGTCAGACGTCCCTCCTGGATTCCAGATCCACATATCTAGTTGTCTAGTAGACTTCTGTGCTTGGAAATCTAGGCCTCTCCCTAACAACCTGTCCATCCAGACCCTCAAACAAGCTTGTCCTGTAGCTTTTCCATGTCAACAGATAGAAATTGCATCTTTTAAGTTGATCAGGCCAAAAATCTAGGCATCATCTTGATTTTTCTCTTTCTCTAATGAGCCACACCAAATCTATCAGCCAATCTTTATAGCTTTACCTTGAAAATACCTCAAAAAACTGACTACTTCTCAATACATCAACCATTATCATGCAGATCCAAGCCCTTATTACCTTGAGCCTCTCAATTTGTATCTCTGGTTCCACATTAGCTCCTCTGCCCTCTAATATTAATAGGTCCTATAAGACAATCCCTTTAAAACATAAGTCATATTGTGTTAGTCCTCTACTTATGGCCTTCCAATGGTTTCCCACTCCTTACAAAACAAAAGCCAATCCCTTCCTAGACTCATCTTCAAGACACAACTTAATCTGGCCTTCAATCTCTTTCTAAACTTCATCACTTACTAGTCCCTTCTTACCTCTCTTTTCTCTGACCATAATGTCCTGCTTCTTACCATTCCTTGAACATATCACGTATGCTCTCTGCAGGGTCTTTGAAATTTCTGTTCCCTAAAGCTAAATGTTCTTTATTCAAAATTTTCCATGACTCATTCCCACACCTCCTTCAGTTCTTTGCTCAAATGTCATCGTCTAGTTCCACTTTCAGTAGTGGCAGACTTGCTTATTTCAGACTAATCCACACAAAGATAATAACTATAAACTCTGGACTATGTTTTTACACACACACACACACACACACACACACACACATACACAATGTGAAGGCATTGGGGAACAAATAAAAGTAGGCAAAAATTGAAGGGGAGTTGAACCTTGAAAAACAAAAAGTGCACTGTGACACATTAACATTTATATAGATTATCACCTAAGAGCACTTTACAGCCTCTGTGGCACGAGGTAGCTGAACACAAGTAGAAAGCCACAATCATACTGGCTTGAGAAGTTGGAGGATGACGTTTGAAGTTTCATGAAATGGTTTAATAATGAATAGTTAAATTCCAGTAAGGAGGGAGCTACAGAGAAAGAGACTCAAGATCTACATACAAATTCTGCCCAAATCTTTGACTGATGCCTGAAACTTACAAGTAAAAGGAAACTTCAAAGAGCCTAGGGAAATCAACAACTAGAAGACTGGAAAAATGGAGCAGATATTTCAGTTACTGCTTATTCAGGGGAGACAGATTGTATTTTAAATCCAGCCAAGGGATTCCCTGGTGGTGCAGTGGTTAAGACTCCATGCTCCCAATGCAAGGGGCCTGGGTTCTATCCCTGGTCAGGGAACTAGATTCCACATGCATGCCCAAACTGAGAGTTTGCATGCCACAACTAAGGAGCCCATGAGCCACAACTAAGGGGCCTGACTGCCACAACTAAGAAGCTGGTGAGCTGCAACTAAGGAGCCAGTGAGCCACAACTAAGAAGCCCACCTGCTGCAACTAAGACCCAGTGCAACCAAATAAATAAAATAAATATCAAAAAAATTCCATCTATCAAGATTCTTATTAAAAAATAATCCAGCCAAGGTAACTGTTTTTCAGGACAAAAGTCACCACTGTCTTCAAGTTACATCTATATTGTAGTGTATATCAGAATTTCATTCTTTTGCATGGCTGAATAATATTCTATTGTATATATATACCACATTTTGGTTACCCATTCATCCACTGATGGCCATTTTGGGGCTATTGTCAATATGCTGTTATGAACATTGGTTTACAAATATCAATTTGAATTCCTGCTTTCAATTCTTTTGGATATGTACTTAGGTGTGGAAATACAGAATCATATGGTAATTCTAAGTTTAACTTTTTTTTTTTTTTTTTTTTTTTTGCGGTACGTGGGCCTCTCACTGTTGTGGCCTCTCCCGTTGCAGAGCACAGGCTCCGGACACGCAGGCTCAGCGGCCATGGCTCACGGGCCCAGCCGCTCTGCGGCATGTGGGATCTTCCCGGACCGGGGCACGAATCCGTGTCCCCTGCATTGGCAGGCGGACTCTCAACCACTGCGCCACCAGGGAAGCCCTCTAAGTTTAACTTTTTTGAAGAAATGCCAAACAGTTTTCCTCAGCAGTTGCACTATTTTACTTTCCCACCAACAATTCACAAGGGTTCCAATTTCTTCACATCCTTGCCAAACCTTATTATTTTCCATTTTTAAAATAATAGTCATCCTAATGGGTGTGGAGTCATATCTCATTATGGTCTTGATTTTTCATTTTCATAATGACAATTGAAGTTGAGTATCTTTTCATGTGCTTGTTAGCCATCTGTGTATCTTCACTGGAAAAATGTCTATAAAAGGCACTTGCCAATTTTTGAACTTGATTGTTATTTGTTGTTAGGAATTCTTGATATATTCTGGATGTTAATCACTTATTAGAAATATGATTTTTGTCCCATTCTGTGAGTTGTCTTTTTGCTCTCTTGATAGTATACTTTTATGCACAGTTTTTTATTTTGATTAAGTCCAATATATCTACTTTTTCTTTCATTGTCTGTGCTTTTGGTGTCATAGCCAAGAAATCATTACCAATCCAATGTCAGTTGTCCCCTAACTTTTTCTTCTAAGAGATTTATAGTTTTGTCATCTTTTTTCTTGGTTAGACTCATTAGGGTTTTATCAATTTATTATCTTTTCAAAGAATTAGCTTTTGTTTCCACTGATTTTCTCCATTAATTTCCTGTTTTCAATTTCAATGATTTCTAGTTTTTATTATTGCTTTCTTTCTGCTTGATTTAGGTTTAAATTGCTCCTCTTTATCTCATTTGCTAAGGTGGGAGCTTAAGTTATTGATTTTAGATATTTCTTCTTTTCTAATATAGTACTTCAAGGCTATAATTTCTCTCCAAGTACTCATTTCACTGCACTCCACAATTTTGATAAATTGTATTTTCATTTGGTTGAAAACATATTTGAATTTCTCTTGATAATTGTTTAACCCATGTGTTATTTATAAATCTGTTGTTTAATCTCCAAACATTTTGTGATTTTTTTTCAGCTTTTTATTACTGATTTCTAGTTTATTTCTCATTGTGGCCTGAGGCCATACTTTATATGATTTCTAGTCTTCAAAATGTGTTAGGTGTGTTTTATGGCCAGAATGTGGTCTATTTTGGTGAATGTTTGAACTGAGTTGAGAAGAATGTGTACTCAGCTGTTTTTGGATGAAACAGTCTATAAGCATCAATTAAATTCAGCTGATCAATGCTGCTATTCAGTTCAACTATGTCCTTACTGATTTTCTGCCTCATGGACTTATCAATTACTGAAAGTGGGGTGTAGTAGTCTCCTTACGGTTCTATCAGTCATTTATATGATGATAAAATTCACATTTTATCCATTTAAAAAGTGTACAATTCAGTGGCATTTAGTGCATTAACAGCGGTGTGCAATTGTCACCACTAATTCCAGAAAATTTTCATCAACCCAAATGGAAACCCCATGCCCATTAACAAGTCACTCCCCAATCCCTCGTTCCCCAGTGTCCCTGGAAACCATTAATCTGCTTTCTGTTTCTATGGATTTGCCTATTCTGTATAATTCACATAAATGGAATAATCATATAATATGTGGTCTTTTGCTTCTGGCTTCTTTCATGTAGCATAATGTTTTTGAGGTTCATCTATACTGTAACATGTATCAGTACTTCATTCCTTTTTATGGCCAAATAATATTCTGTTAAATGGATACAGCATTTAAAAAAAAACTTATTTATTTTATTTGTTTTGCAGTGTGTTGGGTCTTTGTTGCTGCGCGCGGGCTTTCTCTAGTTGCGGCGAGTGGGGGCTGTTCTTTGTTGTGGTGTGTGGGTTTCTCATTGCAGTGGCTTCTCTCGTTGTGGAGCACGGGTTCTAGGCATGCAGGCTTCAGTAGTTGTGGCATGCGGGCTCAGTAGTTGTGGCTCATGGGCTCTAGAGCACAGGCTCAGTAGTTGTGGCACATGGGGTTAGTACCTCCAGGGCATGTGGGATCTTCCCAGACCAGGAATTGAACCCGTATCCCCTGCATTGGCAGGTGGATTCTCAACCACTGCCCCACCAGAGAAGCCCCTGCATATTTTGTTTATCCATTCATCTGGTAGTGGACATTTTCATTATTTCTACCTTTTGGCTATTATGAATATAGTTCAATCAGTTTTTGCCTCATGCATTTTGATGCTCTGCTCTTAGGTCTATACACTTTAATGATTATTATGACTTCTTGAGCAATTGATCTCTTTATGATTATTTGATGCCCTCTTTTCCCCTGATAATTTTCCTTGTTCTGTTGTAAATAATGCTGCAGTGAATATGGGAATGCATGTATCTTTGAATCAGTGTTTTCATTTTCTTTGGATATATAACTAGGAGTGGAATTGCTGGATCATATTGTAGTTCTATTTTTAATGTTTTGAGGAACCTTCATACTGTTTTCCATAGTGGCTATACCAATTTACACTCCCACTAATAATGTACTAGTGTTCCCTTTTCTCCACATCCCCGCCAACACTTTTTATTTCTTGTCTTTTTGACAGTTGCCATTCTGACAGGTGTGAAGTAATATCTCACAATGGTTTTGACTTGCATTTCCTTGATGATTAGTAATGTTGCACATCTTTTCATGTGTCTGTTGGTCATCCATATGTCTTCTTGGAAAAATGCCTATTCAGGTCCTTTGGCCATTATTAAATCAGGTTGTTTGTTTGTTTTTGCTACTGAGCTGTATGAGTTCCTAATATATTTTGGATATTAACCTCTTATCAGACATATCATTTGCAAATATCTTCTCCCATTCAGTAAGTTGCTTTTTTCGTTTTGTTGATGGTTTCATTAGCTGTGCAAAAGCTTTTAAGTTTGATTTATTTTTGCTCTTGTTTCCCTTGCCTAAGGAGACAGATCCAAAAAAAAAAAAATTGCTAAGACCTGTAAAGAGTGTACTATGTTTTCTTCTAGGAGTATTATGATTTCAGGTCTTACAGTAGGTCTTTGATTAATTTTGAGTTTATTTTTGTATATGGTGTGAGAAAATGTTCTAATTTCATCCTTTTACATGTAGCTGTCCAGTTTTCCCAACATCACTTATGGAAGAGGCTCTCTCTTCATTGTATACTCTTGCCTCCTATGTCATAGATTAATTGACCAGATATGTGTGGGTTTACTTCTGGGCTCTCTATTTTGTTCCATTTATCTATGTGTCTGTTTTTGTGCCAGCACCATACCATTTTGATTACTATAGCTTTATAGAATGCTAGGGGTTTTTTCCCCAACACTTTACATATTTCACTCCATTCTCTTCATGCTTACATGGTTTCTAGAGAGAAGCCCAATGTAATTCTTATCCTTGTTCTCCAGACTTCAGGTGTTCCCCCCACCACAAAACCTAGCTTCTTTCAAGATTTTTCTCTTTGTCTTTGGTTTTCTCCAGTTTCAATATGATATACAGTTGCTGCTTGAACAACACGGGTTTGAACTGCGCGGGTACACTTATACATGGATTACTTTCAATAAATACAGTACGTATATTTTCATTTTACAGATCTTTATGTGTGGGAAGAGGTTTGTGTTCAATTAGAAATCACAATACGTAGGATCAAAAGAACTAGGGTTTGAGTCCTGATTCTATCCAAACTGTTTCAGCCTCCTGTCCTTAGGTGAGTCATTTATCAATTCCTTTGTTTTTGAGACAGAGATAGCAGTATGTGGATTTTTGACTGTTCTGAGGGTCAGCACCCCTAATCCCTGCATTGTTCAAGGATCAACTGTACATATGTGTAGATTTCTTGGTATTTCACCTGCTTGGTGTTTCCTGAGCCTCCTGGATCTGTCATTTGGTGTTATTAATTTTGGAAAACTCTCCTCCATTATTATTTCAAGTATTTCTCCTTTATCTTTTTCTCCTCCTTCTGGCATCTTAATTACATGTATGTAACACTTTTGTTATTTACCCAAAGTTCTTGGATATTTTGTTCTGGCTTTTTGTTTTGTTTTGTTTTGGAGTTGTTTTTAAACCAGTTTTTTCTCTTTACATTTCAGTTTGGCAAATTTCTACTGACATAGCTCCAAGCTCATTGATTCTTTGACCATATTCATTCTACTGATGAACTTATCAAAGGCATTTTTTGATTTCTAGCATTCTCTTTTGATCTTTTCTTAGAGTTTTCATCTCTTTTCTTACACTACCCAACTGTCTTGCATAGTGCCTACATTTTCCCTTAGAGTCCTTTAGCATATTAATCACAGTTATTTTGAATTTCCTACCTGATAATTCCAAAACCTGTGTCATATCTGAGCCTGGTTCTAATGCTTGCATCATCACTTCAGTTTTTTCTTGCCTTTTAGCATAGCTTGTAATTGTTTGTTGAAAACTGGATATGATGTATTGGGTAATATAAAGGGAAGTAATATACCTTAGTGTGAGATTTTATGTAAATCTGGCCAGTAGCTGGACCATGTTTAATGTTTGCTACAGCTGTAAGTGATAGAGGCTTCAGTTTTCTCTGGTGTCATCGTTTCTTCCTCCTCTGTTGTCTTTGGGTTTCCCTAAGATCTCCTTCTTAAATCAAGTCTGTATCCTGTGGCTCTTTCCATTGCAATCTACTGTTATTATACAGGAGCCCTATCAATGTGGTGCTAAGGTGTGGGGGAGGGGAAGCATTCTATACTCTTATAATATTTTGGAAGTATTTTTCAGCCTTTTTTTCCCTTCTCCGTTTCAGTGAGACAGGAAGGTTAAAGGGGGCTGGCACTGGCTAGCTGCCCTTCCCTCCAGGAGATAGGGCTCTGGTAACACCATTTGCCTAGGAGAGCAGGAATTTATTATGTAGAACACTCTAAGTGTATTTCAAAAAGGCTGCCCTTTCCTAGTCCCAAAAATGAGGGGAGGGTGTTTCTTAGATCTTTACCTTGAGAACCTGGTGGGTTCTCAAGAGATAAAACACATGAAAGTGTGGGGGTTCCCTAAGGCTGGGCCACCAGAGCTTCTCACACTCAAGCTAATCCACACTCACCCTTCAGCAATTCATCAAAACTATCATTTAAGTGTTCTTAACAGTTTGTGGCTCCTGTGGCTTTTGCTCCGGGTAAGCTGATTTTGGTTGTTATCTATAATTTTCCATCTCTCCACAATTCAGAGTGGTGGTTTTCCCTGTGACCTCAATTCTCTGATGGGTTTAAGAAAAGTCATTGTTTTCATGAAGTAAGTCAGAAAGAGAAAGACAAATACCATATGATATCACTTATATGTGGAATCTAAAATATGATTCAAATCGACATCTACAAAACAAAAACAGACTCACAGATATAGAGAACAGACTTGTGGTTGCCAAGGGGGAGGAGAGGTAGGGGAAGGAAGGAATGGGAGTTTGGGATTAGCAGAGGCAAACTATTATATATAGAATGGATAAACAACAAGGTCCTACTGTATAGCACAGGCAACTATATTCAACATCCTGTGACAAACCGTAATGGAAAAGAATATGAAAAGCAATATATATATATATAACTGAGTCACTTTGCTGTATAGTAGAAATGAACACAACACTGTAAATCAACTATACTTCAATAAAATTAAAAAAATTCTCCATATCATATGTCAGCAGGGAAATTAATATTAAAACAACCGTGAGATACCAACTATACATACCTATTAGAATGGCCAAAATTTGGAAAGTTGACAACACCAAATGCTGACAAGGATGTGGAGCAACAGGAACTCTCATTCATTGTTGGGATGCAAAATGATACAGCCACTTTTTTTTTTAATGAATTTATTTATTTATTTATTTTTGGCTGTGTTGCTGTGCACAGGCTTTCGCTAGTTGCAGTGAGCAGGGGCTACTCTTTGTTGCAGTGCTTGGGCCTCTCACTGCAGTGGCTTCTCCTGTTGCAAAGCACGGGCTCTAGGTGTATGGGCTTCAGTAGTTGTGGCTCGCAGGCTCTAGGGCACAGGCTCAGTAGTTGTGGCACACGGGCTTAGTTGCTCCATGTCATGTGGGATCTTCCTGGACCAGGGATTGAAACCCGTGTCCCCTGAATTGGCAGGAGGATTCTTAACCACTGTGCCACCAGGGAAGCCAATACAGCCACTTTGGAGGAGAGTTTGGCAGTTTCTTATAAAACTAAACATACTCTAATCAAATATTCCAGCAATCACACTCCTTGGTATTGATATTTACCCAAAAGAGATGAACACTTCTGTCTGCACAAAAACCTGCACACGGATGTTTACAGCAGCTTTATCCATACATGCCTAAGCCTGGAAGCAACCAAGATGTCCTTCAGCAGGTGAATGAATAAACTGTGGCATATCCAGACAATTCAGTGCTGAAAAGAAATAAGCTATTAAGCCATGAAAAGACATGGAGGAACTTTAAATGCATATTATTAAGTAAAAGAAACCAATCTGAAAAGGCTACATACTATATGATTCCAACTATATGAAAAAGGCAAGACTATGCAGACAAAAAGATCAGTGGTTGCCAAGGGTTGGGGTGAGGGAGGAATGAATAGCAGAAAGGATTTTAAGGGCAGTGAAAATATTCTGTATGATACTATAATGGTGGATATATGTGGATACATTTGTCCAAACCCATAGAATGTACAACACCAAGAGTGAACCCTGATGTTAACTATGAACTTTGGGTGATTATGATGTGTCAAAGTAGGTCCATCAAATGTAACAAATGTACCACTCTGGTGGGGGATGTTAGTAATGGGGTGGCTAGGCATGTGTGGGGGCAGGGGGCATATGGGAAATCACTGTACCTTCCCCTCAGTTTTCCTGTTAACTGAAAACTTCCCTTAAAAAAAATCTTTAGGGCTTCCCTGGTGGCGCAGTGGTTGAGAGTCCACCTGCCAATGCAGGGGACACGGGTTCATGCCCTGGTCCAGGAAGATCCCACATGCCACGGAGCGGCTGGGCCCGTGACCCATGGCCACTGAGCCTGCGCGTCCGGAGCCTGTACTCCAAAACGGGAGAGGCCACAACAGTGAGAGGCCCGCGTACCACAAAAAAAAAAAAAAAAAAAAAAATCTTAAAAAAATAATAGTAATAATTGTTGGTTCCCAGAGTTCAGAAGCGGGGGGAAGTCATTGACTTTCAGTTTGTTCAGGTTTTTTTCTTCCTTGTTGTAAGGATGGGAGCAATGACTTCCAAGCTCCTTAAATGTCAGAGCTGAAACCAGAAATCCTGAATTTTTTAATCAGTATGAAAACTTTAATTTCCAAAAGAGTCATATATTTCACATCATTACCATTCACTTACTTGCATAATCATCAGTGCTGGATGTTATGTCTTTGTAATTTCCCAGCTGGCTCTGCAGCTATTTCTGTTCTTGTTACTAAGTGCTAGCCAGTAAAATGTGAAGGAAAGTAATGTCTCCAACTTTAGATACCTGTCCTTAGAGTAAACTGATGTGCCTCTCTGCTCCCTTTTCCACTTGGTTCCTTGGGATGTGAATATGACAGTGTGCCATCTTGGGCTGTGTGAATAAGGTCACCACCCTAGGAGTGTTGGAAAACAAGGAAGAGAAGTCGTACCAGTTCTGTACTACCTAACTTCAGACTACTGAAGTAAGGATAAAAAAAATCAGTTTTTAATTTTATTTTAAGGCACTGTTATTTGAGGTCTCTTACATTCTAAATCTGTATCTCAAAACATTAGCTTTAACAATAAAGGGACCTAAAATACTTTAAATCAAACCCACACCAATCCTGTGAATCATATGCCAGTGTTTTCCAGTAATTTCACTGTCGTTTTTAATGCCATAAGTCAATTCTGCTATTCTGTTCCACTGTCAATATTTGTTCTATTTATTCACATTTTAACATTTTCTTTGCCCACTATTCTTGTTTCTCAAATTCTCTATCTAGGACCACTTATATATTTAAATAGCATGCCAACACCTCTCCTCAGTTCCCCTCCCTTCACAACTTTTTAGTTCATTAACAAAGAGTTTTTGAAGAAACCAGGGCAGATGTCAAAACAGCAGTTCTTAAAGAGTGGTTGGAGAATCCCTAGGGGTCCCTTAGGTCAAAATATTTCCATAGTAATTCCAAGACTTTATTTTCCTTTTTCACTTTCATTCTCTCATGAGTGTAGAGTCTCCCAGTCTATATAACATGTGACATTGCTACAGAATGAAGGCAGATAGGAGAAACCAGCTGTTTTCCATTAAATTATTAAAGGTATCTAAAAATTATATAATAATGCCACTCTCATTATTTTTGTTTTGGAAAATAATTACTATTCATAAAATGTTATCATGTTAACATGTGATGAGTTTATTCATTTTTAAATGAATTTAAAATTTTTATTTCAGTTTGAGACTTGCTGTTGTAAAATGTCTGCCTATCTTAAGTCAGGTTGCCTGGGAAACAGAATCTGAGAGGAAGCAGATTGGGTGGAAGGTTAAGTTGGTCTGTGATAGGGTTGCAATCTGTTGGGGAGCTCTAGGACTGGACTTGCTGTAAATTGCCCTTGGGGAGGCAGTGTTAACCGTGCACGACCCAGCTCTCTTTGTGCAAGAGCAACCCCTATAGAAGAATTTAGCTGTGAGTTGTCAGCAGTCAAGATCCTCAGCAGCTGGCAGTACAATGAGGGGGGAATCTTGACAAGTCTAAGGCATAACTTACATTCTAGAGTTTCCTTAGTGATTGGGCTGAAACGACCCATGGCAGGACTACAGCTGAGATCACACCCTTAACTTCCACTTTACTGTCCTGCTTCTTCATGCCCTTACCATTCTTACTGGGAGAACTTCCTTAATAAACCACTTGCATAGGAATCCTCATCTTAAGGTCTGCTTCTGGCAGATACAAGGTAAAAGAATGTCCACAATAGAACTCGATTCCATCCTCCAATCTTTACCCCAAAATGTTTCTCCCTAGTCTGCTGCATTTTTAGCAAATGGTGACCATCCAGCTGTTGCTCTCCACAAAAATGTAAGAGCTATCCTTTATCTCTCTTTTCCTCATCTTTCATATCAGCAAACTTCAAATCAAGTCTGAAACCTAGAATGGAAATTCTCCAGGCAGCAGTTCACATGCGTCCAAGTGGAGAGGGATTTATCATAATTTGATTAATGATTTTTTTTCAGATGTTATCTCAGTCACTTAGACCTTATTTCTATTCCTTAGGACAGGGAAAAACTTAGAGACCAGATCACTTTCTTGTTGACATATAGTCAGCAGAACAGCCTTCCTAGACTTGAGATTCAGGTTTACTCTCAGGCACTTTATCTCACCCAATAAGCACAGCCACTCTTAGTGGGAGAGGCTAAAAGAGGCCCCTAAGGTAGTCCTTATGGACTGCAGGTGAAATTTTAAAATTTTCTGTTGACTCCAAAGCTATGTAAAGGGGCAGAAGATTTAAATGAGATATGAGCCAAATAAAGAAACATGAAGAATTGGGAATTCCCTGGCAGTCCAGTGGTTAGGACTCTGTGCTTTCACTGCCGGGGAACTAAGATCTCACAAGCTGCATGATGCAGCAAAAAACGAACAAACAAAAATGAAAATAAAAAACATGAAGGAGAAAATCAGGAGACTTCCCTGGTGGCACAGTGGTTAAGAATGCACCTGCCAATGCAGGGGACACAGGTTTGAGCCCAGGTCCGGGAAGATCCCACATGCTGTGGAGCAACTAAGCCTGTGTGCCACAACTACTGAGCCTGTACTCTAGAGCCTGCGAGCCACAACTACTGAGCCCATGTGCCACAACTACTGAAGCCCGTGCGCCTAGAGCCCATGCTCTGCAGCAAGAGAACCACCACAATAAGAAGCCTGTGCACTGCAATGAAGAGTAGCCCCTGCTTGCCCCAACTAGAGAAAGCTGGCACGCAGCAACAAAGACCCAACGCAGCCAAAAATAAAAATTAATTAATTAATTATTTTTAAAAAGAAGAAAATCAGAGTGAAAAATGACAATTTAGACCAAAAAAAAAAGTTTTGCAACTAAAAATATACAGATCTTGTTATGTATATAACACATGAACTTTGAAAACTATTTTTTTAAAAAAAGAAGTCTACAAAAAAGTGTGCTGGCAAAATTGGACTTAGCACAAAATCTATGAAAGAAGAGATTATGAAATTACAACACTCATTTAGATACTTAAGTTTTGGTAAATGGATTTCATAAAAATCAGCACCTGCTAATTACAAGTCACTGTCAGTCTTCAGAAATAGCTAATAAAAGTAAAATTGACATTACTCATGCTTGTACTTCATAAATTTAGTTTGAGAAAGATTTAGTTTTGTGAAATCAGCTTTAAAATAAATGTGGCTGACATTCAAACATTCAAAGCTAAAGATTCCTTTTGAACGACATCGCCAATCCTAATCATGTTTTTAAAAAGGCACTAATGGTTTTCTGCATGTCAAGTAATATTGTAGAGTTGGTATAATTAAAAAAAAAAATTACCTGAAGGGGTGATTCATGTATTGTTACAGAGAATGAGATCCTTTGAGCGAAACTCTTATTACTGCTCAGGGTCTTAGACCACCACTGCTTCCAACCAAAACTAGATAGGTACATAAAACAAGGGTTGTAGAAGAGTGAAGCAATTTTACATAATTGCTTATGGCCACCTCAAGAAAATAAAAGTCTTTCTTGGGACTGGTGGTCCAGTGGTTAAGAATCTGCCTTCCAATGCAGGGGACGTGGGTTCGGTTCAATCCCTTGTCGGGGAACTAAGATCCCACAAGGCGTGCACCGCAACTACTAAGCACGCACTCTAGAGCCTGTGTGCCACAACTAGAGACCCCACGTGCCACAACTAGAGAGCCCATGTGCTCTGGAGCCTGCTCACTGCAACAAAAGATCCCACATGCCTCAATGAAGATCCTGTGTGTCGCAACTAAGACCCGATGCAGCCAAGTAAATAAATAAATAAATATTTAAAAATGGCCTATAAAAGGCTTTCTTGTTTCAAAATATTGTAATAATTAACAATGATATTAATGCCTATGCTGGTTGTATGGAAACTTACAGTGCAAGACTAATATTGTAGAGTTAATTTCTCAGGAAAATCTTTTTTTCTCCACAATAACTCTAAGCATATTACTAACTTATTAGCTATGAATCCAACAAGTCAGTTGCCAAATAATGCAAGACACATTGAGAGAATAGGGATCATTAGACCTTGATGACGCCCTAAAATAGTAAAGAACCACATCTTGCACACCTAGAACAAACAAAACATTGTAATCAGATTTGGCTGTGATAAAAAATTAAATTAAAAAACGAACAAGAAGTAATGAGACATAATCTTAAGGGGCTTTTCCTGGCACTTTCCGTCCTAATTTATAACTTACAGCACAACTTCCATTATGGCTCTGTTGCCCTAGTAACCAGATTTGGTAAGGAGAAATGCTGCCGCCTTCCGGCCGTTTCACACAACAGCAGCTTTAAACCCAGCGCTAATGGTCACTTAATATTCAAAATAATTGCAGGCCTGTAAATGACACCTGCCATCAAAAAAAAAACCCTGGGATCGTAAATCGACCAGAAAATTCAAAAGACGTCAGCAAGACACATTAAAAGAGTAGGTATCATTAGACCTTGATGATGCCCTAAAATAGTAAATAAAATCACATTTGATTTGTCACACTGCTCTCTGATTTTCAAATTTTTAATAAATAATTATATACTTCCTTGAATCTAAGATATACTTGGTTGAAAACTGAGTTCTAAATTCAGAATGTGAAAATGTGGGGGGGGGAAAGCATCATGGGATTGATAAAGCACATTAATTTCATGTTATATAGTAAACAGAACTATCACTTTTAATTACTACTTTTCTGGAAATATTTTTCAAAAAATAGTTCAGCACCTGATAGGGCATATGAATCCATTGTAACATTTTATTCTCTGGGTATAGGCTTCCCCTAGCCCATAAATCCTGAGAAATAAGTACAAAAACACTATTAAGATAAGACATCCATATCACCATTGTGTATCATTAACTTTTAAGATTTATTTTATATGCTACTCATCTTTTTTTAAGGCATAAAAATTACAAGTAAAGCTAAAAGCCCCCTTTGACCAACACCCTCAATCCTAATCTCCTGCCAGAGACAACACTATCAATAATTTGGTATGTGTCCTTTTTAATCCATTTAAAATAGTTTTACATACATATTTCAATAATAAAAACAATTCTATTCTTTGTGAATGATTTCACTCCAATTTACATGAATGTTATTATATGGTATGTTTCATCTGGATCTTGATTTTTTTTTTCACTCAACATTATTTTAGATAACAACCATGTTACACAATACAGACCAAGCTCATTTCTTTTAACTGCTGTATACCATTCCATTATTTGAATATGTCACATTTTATTCATCCATTATCCCTTCAATATATATGTTGTTTTCAATTCAGATATATATATATATATTTTTTTTATTCATATTTATGAATTTCTTTAGGATGTATATCCAGAAGTGGAATGGCAGGGTCCTTTTAAAAAATATTTCCCTGCCTCAAAGTCATAGACAATATCCTGTTATTTCCTTTCAAGAAGTTCAGAGTTTGGCTTTTCACATTTCAGTGTTCAAATCCTTTAGAATTCTTTTTCTTTATATGTTGTAAGGTTGTATGTAATTTTATTTTCCCCAATATGGAGATTCAAATACTCCCAACTGTATTTATTGACTAGGTCGTCATTCTTCTACTGATTCACGATGTCATGTCTAATATATATATAACAAGTTTGCATATATTCATTCATTTACTTCTAGGCATTCTATTCTGTAAATCCTTTTTACTTATCCATTAATGTTCTAATACCACACACTATTATATGACCATAACTTCATAATACGTGTAGTATATGGTAGAAGGTGTGTCCTCTCTGTTCTTATTCAATATTGTCTCAGCAATCCATAGACTTTTATTTCATATGGATTTTAGAATCATTTGGTAAAGACCCTAGAAAATTCTTGTTAGATGTTTGGAACTATATTAGGTCCATGGATTAATTTGGGGAGAAAAGACATTTTATGATATTGGGTTTTTCCATCTACATCCATCGTATTTCTCTCCATTTACTCAAGTCTTTTGCCCTTCAACAAAGCTTTACAATTTTTTCATAAAGATCTTTTTCATTTTTTGAGACTGTGCCAAGATATTTTAAAGTTAAGTAAAGCATGGATTGAATTTAAGAGAAGGCCTTTATTCATTTAGTACACTCGGCGTTTCTCACCTGTATGACCTCTCTTATGTATAGAAAGGGATGCTCTTTGAGAGAATGCTTTCCCGCATTCATTACATTCAAAAGGTTTCTCACCGGTGTGAATTCTCATATGTATTATAAGTAATGAGCATTGAGAGAAGGCTTTTCCACATTTATTACATTCATACGGTTTCTCCCCTGTATGACTTCTAACGTGAAGAGTAAGGGATGAGATTCGAGAGAAGGCTTTACCGCATTCATTACATTTAAATGGTTTCTCTCCAGTATGAATTTTTTCATGTTCAAGGAGATTTTGTCTCTGACTGAAAGCTTTTCCACATTGATTACAATGATAGGGTTTCTCGCCAGTATGAATTTTCTCATGTTCAGTGAGATTTGATTTCTGACTAAAGGCTTTCCCACATACTGTACATGCATAGGGTTTTTCACCAGTATGAATTCTCTGGTGTCGGATGAGGTTTGACATCTGAATAAAAGCTTTCCCACATTCATTACATTCATAAGGTTTCTCTCCAGTATGAATTTTTTGATGTGTAATGAGATTTTCTTTCCGGCTGAAGGCTTTTCCACATTCATTACATTCATAGGGTTTCTCAGCTGTATGATTTCTCATATGTACAGTAAGGGATGAACTTTGAGAGAAGGCTTTCCCACATTCACTGCATACATAGGGTTTCTCCCCTGTATGACTTCTCATATGTATAATAAATACTGAGCATTGAGAGAAGGCTTTTCCACATTTATTACATTTATAGGGTTTCTCCCCTGTGTGACTTCTCATATGCAGATTAACAGATGACATTCGAGAAAAAGCTCTACCACATTCATTACATGCATAAGGTTTCTCGCCAGTATGAATTTTCTCATGCTCAATAAGATTTTGCTTCTGGCTAAAGGCTTTTCCACATTCCTTACATTCATAGGGTTTTTCTCCAGTATGAATTCTCTCATGTTCAATGAGATTTGATTTCTGACTGAAGGCCTTCCAACAATCCTTACATGCATAAGGTTTTTCTCCAGTATGAATTCTCTGGTGTCTAATAAGGTTTGACATTTGAATGAAAGCTTTTCCACATTCATTACACTTATATGGTTTTTCCCCAGTATGAATTTTTTGATGTGTAATAAGATTTTCCTTCCTACTGAAAGCTTTTCCACATTCCTTACATTCATACAGTTTCTCTCCAGCATGAATTCTCTCATGTCTGATGAGGTCAAATTTATGATTAAAGTCTTGTCCACACTGATTACACTTAAAGGGGGATACAACATGTGATGAGCAATGGTAAAATGGTTTCCCATACTTATTACACTCATAATTTTCCTCTCTTATACAGCCTTTCTCATAACTAAGTAAGTCTAAATTATGTTCAAAACCCTTATCAAATGAGTCATATTCATAGAAGTTTTGTCTTGAAGTAACAATGTCTGAGCCCAGAGGAAATACTTTTGCAACTTTTTTACATTCAATGACATTTTCCTTAATTAGAGTTTTCTTGGAGATGGATGTGACTTTCCTCACAAGTGTTTCCTGCTGCTCCTTGATCTGTTCATCATCTTCCCAAACTTCTAAAATGGAGGACCAAAAATTATAACTTTTGAATTTTTCTCCTACTGCATTATTGATAACATTTCAGAAATTTGTCAAAGTGGGGTTGATCTTTGATATTGGCTCTAGTCTCCCAATATGAAAGAAATCCAAAGTGCAAATGTCCCTAGTTTCTAAGATTTGAGAAGTTAACTCCTATAGATAATATTATGGAGAGAAAACTGCCATTAATAGGCCCAAGCTGCTCTGATTGATTTAAAAAACATACAATGCAGATATCAGTAAAATGAATAGAATAATTAAGATGAAAGGGCAAACACATAAATGACTGGATAGCAAGTCAAATGACTAGAGGATAAAATTAACACTTGTGGTTAAACAAAACAGATCGAATGTATATGTTTATTTCTCCCACTTCTTAAAATTCCATTGAAATGACAGTAAAAAATAAAGATTTAAACCCATAAGAACAAAGGAAATAGGAGTAAAAATAAGGGTAAACAAGACATTTCAACAAAATACTGGAAGGCAAAAGGGTAAGAAAACTGTCAACTGATAGCTTAGCTAAGAAATTCAAGTTTTGAGCTATGAAGATGCAAACGTCCAACAACAAAGTGATTTGACAACAAAACACTAGAAAAGCTCAAAACTTGGAGGATTTAGGTACTTAAAAGGCAGGGGTAAGAGTGGGGCTTTAAAAACAGAGGATTAATTTAAAGCCTGGAGTTATATACTGATTTGAAGGCATGAATACATCTATATCATGAAGGTACATAAAGGAAAAAGGAGTCTATATGTAATTTAGAACTATTTTGGAATGCTCAGTAAGGGCTGGAGAAAAGGAGTCATGTAAAACACAGTTCATAAAGGAATAAGAAAAAATAAACAGGAACTGAGGAGAAATCAGAATCCTTTAGAGAAAAGAAGACATTTCCAGGAAGGGTGATCCACAGGATCAAATATAGAAGAGGAATTCCTGTTTCAATATGGTGGAATTAAACACCTCTGTGTCCTCTCCTCTCTGCAAATATGAAGAAGAAACAAAAAAGAAAATATATCCTCAATAAAACTAAAAGCTAAACTCCAATTCCAGAGTATAAGGAAAGACCAGAGGGTACACTGAACCAGGTAGGGAAGAAACCCAGACACTGGCTGTTCTTTCTTATCTTAGACAGAAAGCATGGTGAACAGAGTTCTCCAAAACAGATGGAACACCCTGTGGACAGAATGAATGAGTCATTTTTTACAACAGTGGAATCCAGATGTGTTAAGACTACATGGTGGCAGGAACATAATGGTCTTCTTCTGGCCCTGTCAAATGGTAGGGAAGGCAGAGCTATACAAGGAGATGCAAATAGCCATTATTCTTGTATAAGCAGGATGCTGGCATAGGAGGGTAGAAGAGATACTGAGTGCTAGAGGAATCATGCAATTAATCATCTCTGATTCAGAAGTAAAGGGCAAACCAACTCTTAACACCAAAACTTGTATGACAGAGGAAGTCAACAGAGCAACAGAGGCTTCCTACTAGCTCAAGAGTATTTTTCTAGACAATCTCCAGCACTCTCTTTCTGTAAATAGTGGGTCCAGCAGGAAATAACCTTATTCAAAGATGAGGAATGGGGCTTCCCTGGTGGCGCAGTGGTTGAGAGTCTGCCTGCCGATGCAGGGTACACGGGTTCGTGCCCCAGTCTGGGAAGATCCCACATGCCGCGGAGCGGCTGGGCCCATGAGCCATGGCCACTGAGTCTGCGCATCCGGAGCCTGTGCTCCGCAATGGGAGAGGCCACAATAGCGAGAGGCCCGCGTACGGCAAAAAAAAAAAAAAAAAAAAAAAAAGATGAGGAATGTAGTTATAAAAGGAACCAGTATTCAGATCTATACCACACTACAAGAATCAAAAAACATGAATATACAAGCTTACAGGAAAAACTGATACTGACTGATCAATAAGCCTCATAAAGTTCTAAAGCTTTCAAGAAAAACAAACCTATGGGCATCTAGGCAAATAAATCAAGTCACCTATGAGGGAAAACAATCAGGCTTCAGATTTCTCCAAGCAAAAATTCAAAGCCAAGAGGCAGCAGAGGACTATCTAAAGTCTTCAGGGAACTGTCTACAAAACCTCTAGGAAAGACAGTATGGCTCAAGAATTATATACACAGCCAACTATCAACTAAATATAAAGGTTTTTAAAAAAAGATATTTGCTTGTTTGCAAAACCTCAGGGACTCCAGTTCCCACTAAATTATAAGCTCCATGAGCCCATGCCCAGAATAGTATTTTATCTATATTGTTATGACTATAAATGTGGTTTCCTTTTCCTTATATCTTCTACTCGGTTGTTGAAGTATACATGAAAACTACTGATTTTTATTTGTTAATTTGATACCCTACCATATCACTGGATTCTCTTACTATTTGTTGCAGTTGATTCTTTTGTGTTTTAAGGGATATAATCTTATCATCTATAAATAAAGATGGTTTTACAGGGCCCTTTCCAATTCTTCTAGTACTGATTTTTTTCTCTTGTCTGTTACTTAGGTATAAACTTAGTAAGAAATTTACAAAAGGTATAAAGGAAACCTTGGATTTCTGAAGGACATAAAAATAGATAGATCTGAACAAAGACAGAGAACACGTTCTTGGATAGAAAACCTCGACGTTATAAAGATGTCAGCACTCCGAAAGTTAATTTATGCTTCTAACACATTCCCACCAAAAAATTCAACACGTTTTTCTCTGGAAAGAGATAGTTGAATGTAAAATTCTTATGGTGAAATAAACAATCAAGAATAGACAGCACAGGGCCTCTGTGGTGGCACAGTGGTTAAGAATCCGCCTGCCGATGCAGGGGACACTGGTTCGAGCCCTGGTCTGGGAAGATCCCACATGCTGCAGAGCAACTAAGCCCATGCACCACAACTACTGAGCCTGTGCTCTAGAGCCCACGAGCCACAACTACTGAGACTGTGTGCCACGACCACTGAAGCCCATGCACCTAGAGCCCGTGCTCTGCAACAAGAAGCAACCGCAATGAGAAGCCCGTGCACCATAATGAAGAGTAGCCCCTGCTCACTGCAACTAGAGAAAGCCCACGTGCAGCAACAAAGACCCAATGCAGACACAAATAAGTAAATAAAATTAACAAAACAAAAAAAAGAATAGCCAGCACAACTCTAAAAAAAAAGTGTACTCAACTGGGAAAAGAAAGGGACTGAGTGTCAAGGGTAAGAGACACTCACTTTTAAATGTTATCTTTTGGACTGTTTATATTTTTTAACTAAGTGTGCATAATTATATTTCAAAAAAATTAAAGGAATGAAAGGTGTAAATAAGCAGGAAGGAGGTAACAGTTTGTAAGCCAGAAACTTTTAAACCTATGTGGGATTGTGAGAGTTGTGAAGTACAATGGAAAGTGTGAGTATTGTTACAAAACAAATCTGAGGCTTTTCAAAATAGAAAGAAAAGGAATCTAACTCTGAAACAAATGTGTTTTTAAAATACTATACATCCACCAAATACTGAATACATAAGAAAAAACCCTATGAACACAAAGCAAAGAGAGAGCTTAAGGATCATAGAGAGGGACACTAATCCTGAAAGTAACGCTGTAAATGAACTAGGGAAGTTTTGGTATCTAAAATTTGAAAAAAGGAAGATAGCTCCAATACAGTATTTGGAAGTGTCACCATAATCCAAGGCATTCATACCTTTTGTCACTGTAGAAGACTTAGGCAAATCTTGGAAAATGTGAAATGGTATCAACCCCCTGAACAACTGTCATGTGTCTTTCTCATTCAGACCTGCATTTTCACTTATTCACCTGGACAGGGCCTCCCAAGCATTTCTTCTTCTATCACCCATGGTTCCTCTTCCTGCTCCAACTTGAAGATCACATCTGGTTTGGTGACTTCGCAGCCTATTATGAAAGACAACAAAGGACTTGGATATTAATGCTGGAGACAACCATCCAGACCTTGGGTTGAGTCCTGGGGACTTGAGGGCCTATGAAAGATGAGGATGGAGGAACTTCCACAGTGAGACAAAGTAATTAGCTTTTACCCTAAAGACAAGCACATACAATGAAATGAAGAAAGGGAAGGCTAGTTAAAGACATCTGGCAAGTTGAAGTCGTCACAGATTTCAAAGATAGAAAAGAATTCTGTGTAAAATTGCAAAGTTACCCTTACCCACTGTGACTAGGTTGCTATAGTTCTCCAGCATCACATCACGGTACAAGTCCCTCTGAGCAGGTTTCATTTGCTGCCATTCCTCCTGGGTGAGGTCCACAGCCACATCCTTAAATGTTACTGTTCCCTGTAAAAAGACAATTTGAAGTCATCAAAACTAAACACTGTGGTCAAAACATCTAAGAACCCATTTAGCTGATCAGATACCATATATCAGGCTTGCATATTTATGTAATTTTGTATTTATACTATATGGAAAAAATATACCGTAATAGAAATATCCTGTAGAAGTATGTTAATTACTGAATCAGCAAACTGATGAATTCATTATCTATTATTCAGGAAGCTGGAAACAGTGGTCACTGATTTATACTAGGCTGTGACAGAGATGACATAGACATGATTCATACGTAACTGGCTCAGAACCTGTCCAAGCAATTATGTAATCTAGTAAGAAAGAGGACTTGGAAATAGTGGGGAAGGAGGAGAAATAAAGTTGGAGGAAGGAGGAGAGGTATGAAAATTTGAACATGCAAAATTTGATATTTCTAGGACTTCCAGATGGAAATGTCCACTATGCAGCTGGAGGTATGAAGAAAGGAGATGAGAATTTGTTAGCCATCAACTGAAAATTGGGAGCTGAATCCATGGCAGAAGGATATGAGTGGTTGTAAAGAACATATATGGTAGATTGGTTCAAGATGGTGGAGTAGAAGGACGTGTGCTCACTCTCTCTTGCAAGAGCGCCGGAATCACAACTAACTGCTGAAAATCATTGACAGGAAGACACTGGAACTCACCAAAAAAGATGCCCCACATCTAAAGACAAAGGAGAAGCTGCAATGAAATGGTAGGAGGGGTGCAATCACAATAAAATCAAATCCTATAACCGCTGGGTGGGTGACTCACAATTATACCATCCACTGGAGTGAGGGTTCTGAGCCCCATGTCATGATTGCCAACCTGGGGGTCTGGCAACAGGAGGGGGAATTCCCAGAGAGGCAGACTTTGAAGGCTGGCAGGATTTGATTGCAGGAAATAGACAGGACTGGGGGAAACAGAGACTCCACTCCTGGAGAGCACACACAAACCAGTGTGCACATCAGGACCCAGGGGGAAGGATCAGTGACCCCATAGGAGAACCAGACCTACCTGCTAGTGTTGGAGGGTCTCCTGCAGAGGCAGGGGGTGGCTGTGGCTCACCACGGGGACAAGGACACTGGCAGCAGAAGTTCTGGGAAGTACTCCTTGGCAGGAGTCCTCCCGGAGTCCACCATTAGCCCCACCAAAGAACATGTAGCCTCCAGTGCTGGGTCACCTCAGGCCAAACAACCAACAGGGAGGGAACTCAGCCCTACCTATCAGCAGACAAGTGGATTAAAGTTTTACTGAGCTCTGGCCACCAGAGCAACACCAGCTCTACCTACTACCAGTCTCTCCCATGAGGAAGCTTACACAAGCCTCTTATATAGACTCATCCACCAGAGGGCAGACAGCAGAAGCAAAAAGAACTACAATCCTGCAGCCTGTGGAAAAAAAACCACATTCACGGAAAGATAGACAAAATGAAAAGGTAGAGGACTATGTACCAGATGAAGGAACAAGATAAAACACCAGAAAAACAACTAAATGAAGTGGAGATAGGCAATCTTCCATTAAAAAGAATTCAGAATAATGATAATGAAGATGATCCAAAACCTCAGAAAAAGAATGGAGGCAAAAATGGAGAAGATGCAAGAAATGTTTAACAAAGACCTAGAAGAATTAAAGAACCAAAAAACAGAGATGAACAATACAATAACTGAAAAGAAAAATACACTAGAAGAAATGAATAGCAGAATAACGGAGGCAGAAGAATGGATAAGTGAACTGGAAGAGAGAATGGTGGAATTCACTGCTGCAGAACAGAATAAAGAAAAAAGAATGAAATAGATTATTACTCAGCCATATAAAGGAACAAAATTGAGTTATCTGTAGTGAGGTGGATGGACCTAGAATCTGTCATACAGAGTGAAGTAAGTCAGAAAGAGAAAAACAAATACTGTATGCTAATGCATATATACGGAATTTTAAAGAGCAGTACTGATGAACCTAGTGGCAGGTCAGGAATAAAGATGCACATGTAGAGAACAGACTTGAGGGCATGGCAGAGAGGGAAAGCTGGGATGAAGTGTGAGAGTAGCATTGACATATATACACTACCAAATGTAAAACGGATGGCTAGAGAGAAGCAGCTGCATAGCACAAGGAGATCAGCTCAGTGCTTTGTGACGACCCAGAGGGATGGGATAGGGAGGGTGGAAGGGAGGCTCAAGAGGGTGGGGATATGGGGATATATGTATACATATAGCTGATTCACTTTGTTATACAGCAGAAACTAACACAACATTGTAAAGCATTTATACTCCAATAAAGATGTGAAGAAAAAAGAAAAAAATAATGAAAAGAAATGAAGACAGCTTAAGAGACCTCTGGGACAACATTAAATGCAAAAACATTCACATTAGAGGGGTCCCAGAAGGAAAAGAAAGAGAGAAAGGACCCAAGAATATATTTGAAGAGATTATAGATGAAAACATCCCTAACATGGGAAAGGAAATAGCCACCCAAGTCCAGGAAGTGCAGAGTCCCAGGCAGGATAAATGCAAGGAGAAACACACCAAGACACATAGTAATTAAATTGACAAAAATTAAAGACAAAGAAACATTATTAAAAGCAACAAGGGAAAAATGACAAATAACATACAAGGGAACTACCATAAGGTTAACAGCTGATTTTTCAGCAGAAACTCTGCAAGGCAGAAGGCAGTGACATGATATATTAAAAGTGATAAAAGGGAAGAATCTACAACCAAGATTACTCTATCCAGCAAGGATCTCATTCAGATTCAATGGAGAAATCAAAAGCTTTACAGACAAGCAAAAGATAAGAGAATTCAGCACCACCAAACCAGCTCTACAACAAATGCTAAAGGAACTTCTCTAAGTGGAAATCACAAGAGAAGAAAAGGACCTACAGGGCTTCACTGGTGGTGCAGTGGTTGAGAGTCCGCCTGCCTATGCAGGGGACACAGGTTCGTGCCCCAGTCTGGGAAGATCCCACATGCCATGGAGCGGCTAGGCCCGTGAGCCATGGCCACTGAGCCTGCATGTCTGGAGCCTGTGCTCCTCAACGGGAGAGGCCACAACAATGAGAGGCCTGCGTATGGCAAAAAAAAAAAAAAAAAAAAAAAAAAAAAGACCTACAAAAACAAATGCATAACAATTAAGAAAATGGTAATAGGAACAAAGATATCAATAATTACACTAAACGTAAATGAATTAAATGCTCCAACCAAAAGACATGGGCTTGCTGAATGGATACAAAAACAAGACCCATATATATGCTGTCTACAAGAGACCCACTTCAGACCTAGGGACACATAGAGACTGAAAGTGAGGGGATGGAAAAAGATATTCCATGCAAATAGGAATCAAAAGAAAGCTGGAGTAGCAATACTCATATCAGATAAATAGACTTTAAAATAAAGGATGTTACAAGAGACAAGGAAGGACATTACATAATGATCAAGGGAGCAATACAAGAAGAAGACATAACAATTATAAATATATATGCACCCAACATAGGAGCACCTAAATACATAAGGCAAATGCTAACAGCCATAAAAGAGGAAATCAAGAGTGACACAATAATAGTGGGGGACTTTAACTCTCACTTACACCAATGGACAGATCATCCAGACAGAAAATTCATAAGGAAACACAAGCTTTAAGTGACATAATAGACCAGATAGATTTAATTCATATTTATAGGACATTCCATTCAAAAGCTGCAGATTACACTTTCTTCTCAAGTGCACATGGAACATTCTACAGGATAGATCACATCTTAGGTCACAAATCAAGCCTCGGTATATTTAAGAAAATTGATATCACATCAAGCATCTTTTCTGACCACAACACTATGAAATTAGAAATAAATTACAAGGAAAAAAGGAAAAAACACAAACACATGAAAGGTAAACAATACGTTACTAAGTAACCAAGAGATTACTGAAAAAATCAAAGATGAAATTAACAAATAGAGACAAAATGACAACGAATACACGATGATCCAAAACTGATGGAATGCAGCAAAAGTAGTTCTAAGAGGGAAGTTTATAGCAATAGAATCCTACCTCAAGAAACAAAAAAAATCTCAAATAAACAATCTAACCTTACACCTAAAAGAACAAGAGAAAGAAGAACAAACAAAACTCAAACTTAGACAAAGGAAAGAAATCATAAAGATCAGAGCAGAAATAAATGAAATAGAAACAAAACAATAGCAAAGCTCAATAAAACGAAAAGCTGGTTCATTGAGAAGATAAACAAAATTGATAAACCTTTAGCCAGACTCATCAAGAAAAAGAAAGAGCAGACTCAAATCAATAGAGTTAGAAATGAAAAAGGAGAAGTTACAATGGACACCACAGAAATACAAAGCATCATAAGAGACTACGACAAGCAACTCTGTGCCAATAAAATGGACAACATGAGCAATGGACAAATTCTTAGAAAGGTGTTACCTTCCAAGACTGAACCAGGAAGAAATAGAAAATATGAACAGACCAATCACCAGTAATGGAATTGAAACTGTGATTAAAAATCTCCCAACAAACAAAAGTGCAGGATCAGATGGCTTCACAGGTGAATTCTATCGAACATTCAGAGAAGAGCTAACACCCATCCTTCTCAAACTCTTCCAAAAAATTGCAGAGGAACACTCCCAAACTCATTCTATGAGGCCACCATCACCCAGATACCAAAACCAGACAAAGATACTCCAAAAATGAAAATTACAGACCAATAAAACAGATGAAATTAGATGCAAAAATCCTCAACAAAATGATAGCAAACAGAATCCAACAGCACATTAAAAGGAAAATACACCATGATCAAGTGGGTTTTATCCCAGGGATGCAAGGATTCTTCAATATACACAAATCAATCAATGTGATACACCATATTAACAAATTGAAGAATAAAAACCATATGATCATTTCAACAGATGCAGGAAAAGTTTTTGACAAAATTCAACACCAATTTATGATAAAAACTGTCCAGAAAGTGGGCATAGAGGGAACCTATCTCAACATAATAAAGGCCATATACAACAAACCCACAGCAAACATCATTCTCAATGGTGAAAAACTGAAAGTATGTCCTCTAAGATCAGGAACAAGACAAGGATGTCCATTCTTGCCACTATTATTCAATATAGTTTTGGAAGTCTTAGCCATGGCGATCAGAGAAGAAAAAGAAATAAAAGGAATACAAATTGGAAAAGAAATAAAACTGTCACTATTTGCAGATGACATGATACTATGCATAGATAATCCTAAAGATGCCACCAGAACACTACTAGAGCTAATCAATGAATCTGGTAAAGTTGCTGCATACAAAATGAATGCACAGAAATGTCTTTCATTCATATATACTAACAACAAATGATCAGAAAGAGAAATTAAGGAAACAATCCCATTGCTACAAAAAGAATAAAATACCTGGAATAAACCTACCTAAGGAGGTAAAAGACCTGTACTCAGAAAACCATAAGACACTGATAAAAGAAATCAAAGATGACACAGATGGAGAAATATACCATGTTCTTGGATTGGAAGAATCAACATTGTGAAAATGACTATACTACCCAAAGCAATCTACAGATTCAATGCAATCCCTATCAAACTACCAATGGCATTTTTTACAAAACTAAAAAAAAAATCTTAAAATTTGTATGGAGACACAAAAGACCCGGAATAGCCAAAGCAATCTAGAGGGAAAAAAACAGAGCTGGAGGAATCAGACTCCCTGACTGCAGACTATACTACAAAGCTACAGTGATCAAGACAATATGGTACTGGCACAAAAACAGAAATATAGACCAATGGAACAGGATAGAAAGCCCAGAGATAAACCGATGCACCTATGGTCAACTAATTTATGACATAGGAGGCAATGATATTCAATGGAGAAAAGACAGCCTTTCAATAAGTGGTGCTGGGAAAACTGGACAGCTACATGTAAAAGAATGAAATTTGAACACTCCCTAAAACCATACACAAAAATAAAGTCAAAATGGATTAAAGACCTAAATGTAAACTGGACACTGTAAAACTCTCAGAGGAAAACATAGGAAGAACACGCTTTGGCATAAATCACAGCAAGATCTTTTTTGACCCACCTCCTAGAGTAATGGAAATGAAAACAAAAATAAACAAATGGGGCCTAATGAAACTTAAAAGCTTTTGCACAGTGAAGGAAACTGTAAACAAGACGAAAAGACAACCCTCAGAATGGGAGAAAATATTTGCAAATGAATCAATGGACACAGGACTAATCTCCAAAATATATAAACAGCTCATGCAGCTCAATATTAAAAAAACAAACAACCCAATCCAAAAATGGGCAGAAGACCTAAATAGACATTTCTCCAAAGAAGACACACAGATGGCCAAGAAACACATGAAAAGCTGCCAACATCACTAATTAAAGAAATGCAAATCAAAACTACAATGAGGTATCACCTCACACCAGTTAGAGTGGGCATCATCAGAAAATCTACAAACAACAAATGCTGGAGAGGGTGTGGAGAATAGGGACCCTCTTGCACTGTTGGTGGGAATGTAAATTGATACAGCCACTATGGAGAAAGTATGGAGGTTCCTTAAAAAACTAAAAATAGAATTACCATATGATCCAGCAATCCCACTACTGAGCATATACCCAGAGAAAACCATAATTCAAAAAGACACATGCACCCCAATGTTCACTGCAGCACTATTTACGATAGCCAGATCATGGAAGCAACCTAAATGCCCATCGACAGATGAATGGATAAAGAAGATGTGGTACATATATATAATGGAATATTACTCAGCCATAAAAAGGAAGGAAACTGGGTCATTTGTTGAGACGTGGATGGATCTAGAGACTGTCATACAGAGTGAAGTAAGTCAGAAAGAGAAAAACAAATATCATATATTAACGCATATATGTGGAACCTAGAAAAATGGTACAGATGAACCTGTGTGCAAAGCTGGAATAGAGACACAGATGTAGAGAACAAACGTATGGACACCAAGGGGGGAAATTGGGGGCAGAGTTGTGTTGTTGTTGGTGGTGGGATTAACTGGGAGATTGGGATTGACATATATACATTAATATGCATAAAAGAGATAACTAATAAGAACCTGCTGTATTAAAAAAATAATAAAATAAAATTCAAAAAAAAAGAACATACATGGTAGGTAAAGGGCCAAGGTCAGAATCAACCATTAAGCATCAATGAAAGGGTCTTAGGTTTTTGTTTCTTGCTTATATTTACAGTCGTGGGATGAGAATCAAAACTATGAGAGTGGTGTGACAGAAACTAAAAAACAAATGATAAATTTTTAGAAAAGAATGTTACTTGATCACAGAAACCAACTCTTCCTCTCCATTTAAAAACCTCAGTATCCAAATAAGGAAAAATCTTTACCTGCAAAGGCTCTAAGAAAGAAATATATATCCCATATTTGGGAGAATATTCAAGAAACAGTATAAATAAGATAGAAAAATGGGAAATACAAATGGAAATTACCCAAAGCTGAATCACAATTAATGTTTCTCAGAAACTATCTCTATGATCATTACTACCATCAATATCATCATCACTGTCATCTATTGAGTACTTATATGCCAAGCATTGTTAGAATTTCTTTAGAAATATTAACATCCAAAATTCCCCTAATAAGGTTATGAAGTAGCTACTGTTATTATCCATTTGAAAGGTAAGGAAACCAGCACTAAGAGTTAACTTTCCTAGGGTCATAAAGCTACTATGTGGTAGAGCTGAGATTCCAGCCCAAGCAGTGTAGCTGCAGAGCCCATGATTTTATCCATCATATTATACTTCTCCAAGTCAGCAGGAAGTCTCAGAATCCCAAAAATATTCCCACAAGAGAGTCTGCTGCCCTCTGAGACCAGGGGTGGGGGGCACACCTGGGCCTCTTCTGTTCCTTGAGCCTAAGCCTCACCCCCCACAGCCCCCAGGGCCTTTTCCAGCCCTGTGGGTCCTGAGCATTTGCCGCACCAACCACCCAAACCTCACCCTTGCTTAGGCCCTGCCCTCCACAGCCAAGGCCTTTCTCCCCCTCCTTTTTTATCTATTTCTTTTCCCTCCTCTTTTTTATTATTGTGGTACAGATGTACCTTCCGGTTGTTTATACATCTATATTTAAATTTTTATATTCTTCCTAACATATCTGTTAGTTTCCTAGTCTAATTTTATTTTTTACTTTGCTATTGTTCTTTTTTTTTTTTTTTTTGCTGCCCCAGGTGGCTTTCAGGATATTGGTTCATGAGCACGGGGTCAGGCTGTAGCTCCTGCAGTGGGAGCTCTGAGTCTGAACCACTGGAATAACAGAGAACCTCAGACCCCAGGGAATATTCAACGCAGTGAGGTCTCACAGAGTTCCTCATCTCAGCACCAAGACCCAGCTGTACCCAATAACCTACAAACTCCAGTGTTGGAAGCCTCAGGCCAAACAACCAGTAACACAGGAATAATATCCCACTCATAAAAAAGAAAAAAAAAAGAGACAGCAAAAAAAGATGTCACAGATGAAGGAGCAAGCTACAAGACCAAATAAGTGAAGAGGAAATAGGCCATCTACCTGAAAAAGAATTCAGAGTAATGAGAGTAAAGATGATCCAGAATCTCAGAAATAGAATGGAGGCATGGATTGAGAAAATACAAGAAATGTTTAACAAAGATCTAGAAGAACTAAAGAACAAACAGAGATGAACAACACAATAACTGAAGTGAAAAATACACTAGAAGGAATTAATAATAGAATAACTAAGGCAGAAGAACAAATAAGTGAGCTGGAAGACAAAATGGTGGAAATAACTGCCGAGGAGCAGAATAAAGAAAAAAGAATGAAAAGAATTGAAGACAATCTCAGAGACCTCTGGGACAACAATAAACACACCAGCATTCGAATTATAGGGGTCCCAGAAGAAGAAGAGAAAAAGAAAGGGTCTGAGAAAATATTTGAAGAGATTATAGTTGAAAACTACCCTCACATGGGAAAAGAAATAGTCACCCAAGTATAGGAAGCACAGAGAGTTCCATACGGGATAAACCCTAGGAAAAACACACCAAGACACATCTTAATCAAACTAACAAAAATGAAATTCAAAGAAAAAATATTAAAAGCAGCAAGGGAAAAACAAAAAATAACACACAAAGGAATCCCCATAAGGTTATCAGCTGATTTTTCAGCAGAAACTCTACAGGCCAGAAGGGAATGACAGGATATACTTAACGTGATGAAAGAGAAAAATCTACAACCAAGATTACTCTACCCAGCAAGGATCTCATTCAGATTCGAGGGAGAAGTCAAAAGCTTTTCAGACAAGCAAAAGCTAAGAGAATTCGGCACCAACAAACCAGGTTTACAACAAATGCTAAAGGAACTTCTCTAAGTGGGAAACACAAGAGAAGAAACAGACTGACAAAAACAAACCCAAAACAATTAAGAAAACAGTAATAGGAATATACATATTGATAATAACCTTGAATGTAAATGGACTACATGACCTAACCAAAAGACACAGACTGGCTGAATGGATACAAAAACAATACCCATATATATGCTGTCTACAAGAGACCCACTTCAGACCTAGGGATACATATAGACTGCATGTGAAGGGATGGAAAAAGATACTCCATGCAAATGCACATCAGAAGAAAGCTGGAGTAGCAATACTCTTATCAGATAAAATAGACTTTAAAATAAAGACTGTTACAAGAGATAAGGAGGGACACTACATAATGATCAAAGGATCAATCCAAGAGGAAGATACAACAATTATAAATGTTTATGCACAACACAGGAGAACCTCAATACATAAGGCAAATGCTAACAACTATGAAAGGTGAAGTTGACAGTAACACAATAATAATAGGGGACTTTAATACCCCACTTACACCAATGGACAGATCATCCAAACACAAAATAAGTAAGGAAACACAAGCTTTAAATGACACAACAGACCAGAAAGATCTAACTGATATTTATAGAACATTCCACCCAAAAGTAGCAGAATACAATTTCTTCTCAAGTGCACATGGAACACTCTCCAGGATAGATCACATCTTGGGTCACAAATCAAGCCTCAGAAAATTTAAGAAAATTGAAATCGTACCAAGCATCTTTTCTGACCACAACGTTATGAGATTGGAAATCAATTACAGAAAAAAAAACTGTAAAAAACACAAATACATGGAGGCTAAACAGTGCACTACTAGATAATCAAGAGATCACTGAAGAAATCAAAGAAAATATTTTAAAAATACATAGAAATAAATGACAATGAAAACACAGCAACCCAACACCTATGGGATGCAAAAGCAGTTCTAAGAGGGAAGTTTACAGCAATACAATCTCGCCTCAAGAAACAAGAAAAATCTCAAATAAACAATCTAACCCTACACTTAAAATAACTAGAGAAAGAAGAACAAACGAAACCCAAAATCAGTAGAAGGAAAGAAATCATAAAGATCAGAGCAGAAATAAATGAAATAGAAATGAAGAAAATAGCAAAGATCAATAAAACTAAAAGCTGGTTCTTTGAGAAGATAAACAAAATTGATAAACCCTTAGCCAGACTCATCAAGAAAAAAAGGGAGAGGACGCAAATCAATAAAATTGGAAATGAAAAAGGAGAAATCACAATTGAAACTGCAGAAATACAAAGGATTATAAGAGACAACTACAAACAACCATATGCCAATAAAATGGACAACCATGAAGAAATGGACAAATTCTTGGAAAGGCACAATTTTCCAAGACTGAGCCAGGAAGAATTAGAAAACATAAACAGACCTATCACAAGTAATGAAATTGAAACCGTAATTAAAAATCTTCCAACAAATAAAAGTCCAGAACCAGATGGCTTCACAGGCGAATTCTATCAAACATTTAGAGAAGAGCTAACACCCATCCTTCTCAAACTCTTCCAAAAATTGCAGAGGAAGGAACACTCCCAAATTCATTCTGCAAAGCCACCATCACCCTGATACCAAAACCAGAAAAAGATATCACAAAAAAAGAAAATTATAGACCAATATCCCTGATGAACATAGATGCAAAAATCCTCAACAAAATACTAGCAAACAGAATCCAACAGTACATTAAAAGGACCATACACCATGATCAAGTGGGATTTATCCCAGGGATGCAAGGATTCTTCAATATACGTAAATCAATCAATGTGATATACCACATTAACAAATTAAGGAATAAAAACCATATGATCATCTCAATAGACGCAGAAAAAGCTTTTAACAAAATTCAACATCGATTTATGATAAAAACTCTCCAGAGAGTGGGCATAGAGGGAACCTACCCATATATGACAAACCCACAGCAAGCATCATACCCAATGGTGAAAAACTGAAAGCATTTCCACTAAGATCAGGAAGAAGACAAGGATGTCCATTCTCGCCACTCTTATTCAACATAGTTTTGGAAGTCCTATCCACAGCAATCAGAGAAGAAAAAGAAATGAAAGAAATACAAATTGGAAAAAAAGAAGTAAGACTGTCACTGTTTGCCAATGACATGATACTATACATAGAAAATCCTAAAGATGCCACCAGAAAACTACTAGAACTAATCAATGAATTTGGTAAGGATGCAGGATGCAAAATTAAGGCACAGAAATCGCTGGCATTTCTATACACCAACAATGAAAAATGAGAAAGAGAAATTAAGGAAACAATCCCATTCACGATTGCAACAAAAGAATAAAACCTAGGAATAAACCTGCCTAAGGAGGTGAAAGATTTGTGTTCAGAAAACTATAAGACACTGATGAAAGAAATCAAAGATGACATAAACAGATGGAGAAATATACCATGTTCTTGGATTGGAAGAATCAATATTGTGAAAAGACTATACTACCCAAAACAATCTACAGATTCAATACAAGCCCTATCAAAATACCAATGGCATTCTTCAAAGAATTAGAACAAAAAATTTTACTATTTACAATAGCCAGGACATGGAAGCAACCTAAATGTCCATCAACAGATGAACGGATAAAGAAGATGTGGCATATATATACAATGGAATATTACTCAGCCATAAAAAGAAATGAAACTGAGTTATTTGTAGTGAGGTGGATGGACCTAGAGTCTGTCATACAGAGTGAAGTAAGTCCGAAAGAGAAAAACAAATGCTGTATGCTAACACATATATGGAATCTAAAAAAAAAAAAAAAAGTTCTGATGAACCTAGGGGCAGGACAGGAATAAAGATTCAGACGTAGAGAATGGACTTGAGGACACAGGGAGGGGGAAGGGTAAGCTGGGATGAAGTGAGAGAGTAGCATGGGCATATATACACTACCAAATGTAAAACAGACAGCTAGTGGGAAGCAGCTGCATAGCACAGGGAGATCAGCTCAGTGCTTTGTGACCACCTAGAGGGGTGGGATAGGGAGGGTGGGAGGGAGGGAGGCACAAGAGGGAGGGGATATGGGGATATATGTATACATATAGCTGATTCACTTTGTTATACAGCAGAAACTAACACAACATTGTAAAGCAATTATACTCCAATAAAGATGTTAACAAATAAATTAAATTAAATTAAATACATGAGGAGTGCCTTTTTTAATGTAAAAAAAAAGACATGAGACATGGAGAAGAGAAAGGAAAATGGCAGACATAATTTAGTGTCAACATTAGTGGTAAATGGATTGAACAATCAAAAAGGCAGAGACTGTCAGACTGGATAGAAAAACAAGATCAAACTATATGCCGTCTATAGGAGACATACTTTAGGTTCAAACATAAAAGTCAACTGAAATAAATTGACGGGAAAAAATATATCATGCAAAAAATAACCATAAAAAACTGGAGTGAATATACTAATATTAGACAAAATAGACTTTAATACAAAAACTGGGGACTTCCCTGGTGGTCCAGTGGTTAAGAATCCACCTTCCAATGCAGGGGATATGGGTTTGATCCCTGGTCAGGGAGCTAAGCTCCCACATGCTGCGGGGCAAATGAGCCTGCGTGTCACAACTACTGAGCCCGCACCCACAACTAGTGAGCCCACATGCTGCAACTACAGCCCATGTGCCACAACAACAGGGTCCACGTGCTCTGGAGCCTGTGTGCCACAACAAAGAGCCCATGTGCCGCAACCAAGAACTGACACAGCCAAATAAATAAATGAATATTTAAAAAAGGAAATCAATAAAATAGAGAACAGAAAAATAATAGAAAGAATCGATAAGGCCAAAAGTTGGTTCCCTGAAAAGATCAACAAAATTGACAAACCTTTAAGTTGACCAAGAAAAAGAGAGAATGCTCAAAACATTAAACTCAGAAATGAAAGAGGAGACATTACTACTAACCTTACAGGATTAAAAAGGATTATAGTGAAATATTATGAAGAACAGTATGGTAACAAATTAGATGATTTAGATGAAATGGACAAATTCCTAGAAAGACACAAAGTAATGAAACTGCTCAAGGACAGAAAAAAAGAAAATCTGAATAAACCTGTATCAAGTAAAGAGGTTCAATTAGTAATCAAAAAACTACCCACAAAAAAAAGCTCAGGGCTAGATGGCTTCACTGGTAAATTCTACCAAACACCAAAGAACAGTTAATACCAATACTTCACAAAATCTCCCAAAATAGAAGAGGAGTGAATGCTCCTTCTATGAGGCCAGTATTACCCTGATATACCAAAGACAAAAAAAAAAAAAAAAGAAAAGAAAAAGAAAACTACCGACCACTATCTCTTATTAATACAGAGGTAAAAATCCACAACAAAATACTAACAAATTTAATCTAACAATATATAAAAAGAGAACACAGATGTTTATAACAGCTTTAATTCATAATTGCCAACACCTGGAAGCAATCAAGATGTCCCTTAGTAGGTGAATGGATAAATAAATTGTGGTACATCCAGATAAAGGAATATTACTCAATGCTAAAAAGGAATGTGCTATCAAGCCAGGAAAACACATGGAGGAACATTAAATGCATATAACTAAGTGAAAGAAGCTGACTTGAAAAGACTATTGTACAGTATGATTCCACTATATGACATTCTGGAAAAGGCAAAACTATAGAGACAGTAAAAAGATTAGTGGATACCAGGGGCTGGAGGAGAGGAGAGCAATGACTAGACAGAGCAGAGAGGATTTTTAGGTCAGTGAAAACACTCTGTATGATACTATAATGACAGACACATGTATATACATTTGTCCAAATCCATAGATTATACAACACCAAGAGTGAGCCTCAATGTAAACTATTAGACTTTGGGTGATTATGATGTGTCAGTATAGGTCCATCAATTATAACAATGTACCACCCTGATGGGGGATGCTGATAATGGGGGAGGCTATGCATGTGTGGGGGCAAAGGGTATATGGGGAATCCCTGTACCTTCCTCTCAACTTTGCCATGAACCTGAAATTGCTCTTTAAAAACAAACAGGGCTTCCCTGGTAGCGCAGTGGTTGAGAGTCCGCCTGCCAATGCAGGGGACATGGGTTCGTGCCCTGGTCCAGGAAGATCCCACATGCCGCGGAGCGGCTGGGCCCATGAGCCATGGCCACTGAACCTGTGCGTCCAGAGCCTGTGCTCCGCAACGGGAGAGGCCACAACGGTGAGAGGCCCGCGTACTGCAAAACAAACAAACAAACAAACAAACAAATATATAAAGGATTATGTGCCATCACCAAGTGGGATTTATACCAGGAATGCAATACTGATTTAACATCTGAAAATAAACTAATGTAATACTCGATGCCGATAGAATAAAGAACAAATCCATATGATCATCTCAACAGATGCAGAAAAAGCACTTGACAAAACTCAATACCTTTTCATGGGAAAAACACTCAACATACTAGCAAAAAAGAGGAACTTCCTCAACGTGTTATAAGACATCTACAAACACCCCACAGCTAACATCATACTAAAAGTGAAAGACTAGATGCTTTCCCCTTATGGTCAGGAACAAGACAAGGATGTATATTCTTACCATTTCTATTAACATTGCAGTGAAGGTTCTAAACAGAGCAATTAGGCAAGAAAATAAAAGGTATCCAGATTGGGAAGGAGAAAATACAAATATCTCTATTTTCAGATGACATGATTTTCAGAAAACATAAGAAATCCACTAAAATTTTATTAGAACTAATAAACAACTTCAGCAAGGTTGCAGAATATAAGATCAATAGTAAAAAACCAATTGTATAACTAGACATTTGCAGTGAACATCCAAAAATGAAATCAAGGAAAACAATCCCATTTACAATAGCATCAGAAAAAATAAAATACTGCTCAAGACGATGGAGTAGGAAGACCCTGAGCTCACATCCTCTCATGGGCACACCAAAATTACAACTATTTACGGAGCAACTGTTGATGAGAAAGACTGGAACCTATAAAGAGAACGAACCACAACAAGATGGGTAGGAGTGGTAGAGTCAACGTATCGTCAAGACCCATACTCCTGGATGGGAAACACACAAATGGGAGAATAATTACAATTGCAGAGGTTTTCCACAGGGAGCAAGGGGTCTGAGCCCCACATCGGGCTCTAGAGCCTGAGGATCCTGCACAGGGGAAGACAAGCCCCCAGAGCATTTGGCTTTGAAGGCCAGTGGGGCTTACTTTCAGGAGATCCAGAGGATTGTAGGAAATAGAGACTCCACTCTTAGAGGGCGTACACAAAATCTCACATGCTCTGGGACTCAGGAGAGCAGCAGGAATTTGAAAGGAGCCTGGTTCAGACCTCACTGCTGACCTTGGAGAGTCTTCTGGAGAGGCAGGAGGCAACTTGAGCTCACCCTGGGGACACAGAAACTGGCAGCAGCCACTTTGGAGAGTTCGTTCAACCACATGGATGCTGGTGCTGGCAAGTGCCATTTTGGAATCTTCTCTCTAGCTTATTAGCCTTAGGACTCAGCTCCACCCCGCCCACCAGTTTGTAGGCAAAAGTACTCTGACTCCTCAGGCCCACCAATTAGCCAGGCAGGGACACAGACCCATCCATCAGCAAGCAGGCTGCCTTAAGATTCTCTGAGCCTACAGCCACCCCTGACATGACCCTGTCCACCAGGGGGCCCAGGACCCAGCCCCACACACCAGAGATGAAAATGTTGAGAGATGATACAAGCATGAGGGATGGAGAATGAAGATCTAATCTAAAAGCTATATATATTGCCAAGGAACCAGAATAAAAGAAAACCTAATAACACAAATGGAAAAAAAACAACTTGGAGTTGAAATAAAATTGAGATATTATGACTATGTGAAAAGGAAAAAATAATGGAAAAAAAGGGTAAATTGTAACTGTGGATAGGCAATGGTTTTTTTATATATGACACCAAAAGCACAAGCAAAAAAAGAAAATTAAATAAAAATGGACATCAGAAAAATGTAAAAATCTTGTGCTTTCAAGGACATCATCAAGAAAGTGAAAAGACAACCCACAGGCTAGGAGAAAATATTTACAGATCATATACCAGATAAGAAACATATCTAGAATATATATGAAGATCTCTTACAATTCAATAATAAAAAGACAAATCAATTAAAAAATGGGCAAAGGGCTTCCCTGGTGGCACAGTGGTTGAGAGTCCACCTGCGGATGCAGGGGACACGGGTTCGTGCCCTGGTCCGGGAAGATCCCACATGCCGTGGAGTGGCTGAGGCCCGTAAGCCATGGCCGCTGAGCCTACGCATCCGGAGCCTGTGCTCCGCAACGGGAGAGGCCACAATAGTGAGAGGCCCGCGTACCGCGAAAAAAAAAAAAAAAAAGGGCAAAGGATCTAAATAAACATTTCTTCAAAGAAGATATACAAATGGCCAATAAGCACATGAAAAGATGTTCAACATCACTAATTACCAGGTACACGTAAATTAAAGTCACAATGAAATATCACTTCACAACCACTAGATGGCTATAATCAAAAGGACAGATAAAATAAGTGTGATGAGGATGTGGAAAGACTAGAATTCTCATCCACTGCTGGTGGAAACATAAGATTGTACAACTGTTGTGTAAAACAGTGGCGCAGTTCCTTAAAAGGTTAAATGTACAGTTAACACTGTACATTTCCACTACATATAATGAGAACTAAAAATATATGTCCACATAAAAACTTGTACACAAATGTTCTTAGCTACATTATTCATAATAGCCAAAAAGTGGAAATAATTCAAATGTCCATTAACTGATAAAAAGATAAATAAAATGTCATATTCAGGACTTTCCTAGTGGTGCAGTGGTTAAGAATCTGCCTGCCAATGCAGGGGACATGGGTTTGAGCCCTGGTCCAGGAAGATCTCACATGCTGTGGAGCAACTAAGCCATGCGCCGCAACTACTGAGCCTGAGCTCTAGAGCCCGTGAGCAACAACTACCGAGCCCCTGCACCACAGTTACGGAAGCCCACGTGCCTAGAGCCCATGCTCTGCAACAGAAACCACTGCAATGGGAAGCCCACACACCGCAACAAAGAGTAGCCCCACTTGCCACAACGAAGACCCAACACAGCCAAAAAAATAAAATAGAAATAAATAAATACATTTATTAAAAAATATGTCATATTCATACAAGAGAATACTGTTTGGAAATAAAAAGAAACAAAGTACTGATACAAGCTACAAAATGGATGAGCCTTGAAAACATTATGCTGAGTGAAAGAAGACAGTCACAAAGGACCATATACTATATGATTCCATTTATATGAATGTCCAGAATAGGCAAATCCATAGAAACAGAAAGTACAAAGGAGACTTGGGGGGAAATGGGAAGTGATAGCTCATGGGTACAGAGTTCCTTTTTAGGGTGATGAAATGTTCTAACATTGATTGTGGTAATGGCAACTCATAAATATACTAAAAACCATTGCATTATATACTTTAAATGTGTCAATTTTATGGTATGTGACTTATATGTCAACAAAGTTTTCTTAGGTTGTGAGACTGTTCCAGTGTATTTCAAGTTTTAAAAAAATTCCAATAAAAATAGTTCCATCAGAAAATATTACTGATTAACTTGATTATTATTCCACAAATATTTATTTGTGTCTCTAGCTAATGTCCCATCCCCCAGTGTGGGCCTTGAGTGAGCCATTTGTTAGAGCTAAAGGAATGTCAGTAAACATGATGTGAGTAGAGGCCTGAAATGCACTTACACCTGTTAAAAACAAGACAACAGGCCCAAAATGGAGTCACTTATGCTAAGCCTCATGTCACCAAACTGAGACTTACCTACAGTTTCAGCCTCTCCTAGAAATAAAATCTTAAACTAGTCAAGCAGGAATCACCTGATCAGCATTAGTGAGGTAATCTGCCTGATAGACCCTATCATCCCCTAAAGGAAAGTAACCTGGCCAGAACCAATCCACTTTTTGCTACTATAACTTCCTTATTCCCACTCCCTTCTGCCTATAAAAATCTTTGACTTGGTACAGCTCCTCAGAGTTCCTATGTATCTGCTAGATTGGATGTTCCCTGACTCATGAATCATTGAATAAAGCCAATAAGATCTTCAAAATGTAATCAGTTGAATTTTGTTTTTAAACACACCCTTGACTTGGTTCATGTACTCCAGTGATCTGGCAAGTGAAGAGCCTGCCCCAGAAAGCTGCTGCTCTTTCACCTGAATGAACACACGTGGAGGAGATGTGAGCCCATGCCACAGCCTGAGTCAGGGCCAGGTGATCTGCAGCCCAAAGCAGAGCCCAAAGCCCACATAGTCAACCTGCATGAGAATAAAGGTCTCATAAAAGCAGCAGAAAAGCTGAAGAGATACCTGATTGAAAATTTTTCAAAGAATTAGGCTCTCAAAATGGAGGTGGATTTAGATATTTTTACTGGTTAACAGGCTGTAGAGTCTGACATCATGAGTTCAAATCCTGGCTTCAAAATTTAATCGTGTGGGAATTCCCTGCCAGTCCAGTGGTTAGGACTCGGCACTTTCACTGCCATGGCTCGGGTTCAATCCCTGGTTGGGAACTAAGATCCCACAAGCCTCGCGGCGCAGCCAAAAACAAAAAAGTGTTTTTTTAAACTAAACTCGACAAATAGCCAAATTTGAGCCTCATCTGTAAAGTGGCATTTTCCTCCAAGGGCTGTTATGAGGACTAAATGAGGCCAAAAACTGTGAAGCACTCAGAACTGAGGTTGGCACCCAATAACCTTTCAATAAATGTTTCAGGAATAGATAACCCCTATGGAATATGAACCACTAAAAAAAATAAGGAAGAACAACAAAGAAAATATATTTTCTACTAGTGCTAGTAAATTAGCATTAAAACATCTTTCCCACTAACTAGTAAATTAGCATAAATTTCATACAAAAAAAAAACTGTACTCCTGACAAAAATTATAAAACAAGTAACAAAAGTAAATATGGGTTAATTTCTAACTATATAAAATGATGAATCAGTGCTTTAGAACAAATAGTGTATTTTCCTAAGATGTTGACTCTCTTTACATACATATGTCAAGAATTCCATATTAGGAGCAAGGAACAAAGAGGATTGTTAAAAAACACAAATTCACATTTCTTGTCATTAAATTTTATTCCTCCTCCTGTCAGACAGAACCAAGAAAAAGATGAGTATCTCCTGGGCCCTGGAAGGAAGTCTTAACATTTCCAGAGGTCCTGCTGGTATCACAGCAGTTTCCTCTCCTTTATTTTTAAGATACTTAATATGATAAGTCTTTTTTTAAAAAATAACAGTTTACAGTGAAGGCATAAAGATAATTACACGTCAGTTCTATGGTATATATGCTGACTGGCAACTTTTTTCTTTCTGACTGGCAACTTTTTGTAAAAGATTTTTTTCCTTAAAGTTACACAAACATTAAACGAATATTCTTTTTAAAACTTAGAGCATAACACACATTTTTCATATTTTTTCTTGGATATTTTACACACTTATTTTTCAAATGTCTTCTACAGTCAGCTTGAATAGACTTGCCTTAAAAATAATATTTAGAATATGTGAGATTCCAATAAATCTCAAGATTAAAGAGAATTTATATTGATTTAATAATGATGATCTTTTCCAAAAAAAGTATGTATTAAAAATTTATTCAAATCCTCTTTTAGGTCTCAGTAATGCTTTAAAGGTTTCTTTCTCCCATATACATCAGATACAATTTTTTTTTCCTTTAGGATTTTGTTTCTACTCTTAACATTTTTCTTCCATTTTATTTATTTTTTAATTTTAATTTTTTTTGGCTGCATCGTGAGGTTTGCAGTATCTTAGTTCCCCGACCAGGGATTGAACCTGGGCCATGGCAGTGAAAGCACCGAGTCCTAACCACTGGACCACCAGGGATTCCCACCTTCCATTTTACTTTTGAACTGGTTGGTGGTTTGTATATAGAAATGTTGTTGATTTCTGTATATTAATTTTGTGTCCATACTGTATTGAATTCTCTGGTTTCCTCTTCAACTGCCCACATACATAATTGTATCACCTAGATATAATTTTGTATGCACCTTCCCAATGTTTATCTTTTTTTTCTTTTCTATATGCATATAGAATTATAGTAAATAAATGTGGTACCATGAGTAATCTGGTTATGTTCCTGATTTTAGTAGGAATATGTATCATTTCCTGCAGGAAACATGGTTCTGGCCTTTAGCTTAGTATGTGTGTAGAATAATTTATTTTTTTTTTGTAGAATAATTTTTTAAATATCATGTTAAGGAAGTATCCTTTTACTTCTATTTTATAAATAGATCCTCTTTAAAAAATCTCAAATTCTGATTTTAAAAAAATTAGTAGCTTTGTGAAGCTGATTATATATATATATATATATATATATATATATATATATATATATACTTTTTTTTTTTTTTTTTTTTTGCGGTATGCTGGCCTCTCACTGTTGTGGCCTCTCCCGTCGCGGAGCACAGGCTCCGGACGCGCAGGCTCAGCGGCCATGGCTCACGGGCCCAGCTGCTCCGCGACATGTGGGATCTTCCCGGACCGGGGCACGAACCCATGTCCCCTGCATCGGCAGGCGGACTCTCAACCACTGTGCCACCAGGGAAGCCCTGATTATATATTTTTTTGAATTTGATAAATTATATTAATGGATTTCCTTAAATTGAAACATCTTTCTGATAGACAGAAAAAAATGTTTCACTCAATTCTTCTCCAATTACAGACAGTCCCCAACCTAAGGCAGTTTGACATATGAATTTTCGACTTTACAATGGTGCAAAAGTGATACACACAGAAAACATAGATACCTTGAATTTTAAATTTTGATCTTTTCTCAGGCTAGCTTTATGTGGTATGATACTCTCTGGTGATGCCAGGCAGTGGCAGCAAGCCATAGCTCCCAGTCAGCCATGTGATGTCATAGGTAAACAACCAATACACCCTTACAACCATTCTATATTCATTCAACTGTTCTGTTTTTCGCTTTCAGTACAGTAGTCAATAAATCACATGAGATATTCAACACTTCATTATCAAATAGGCTTTGTGCTAGCTGACTGAAGGCTAATGTAAGTGTTCTGAGCATATTTAAGGTAGGCTAAACTAAGCTATGATGTTTGGTAGGTTAGGTGTATTAAATGTATTTTCAAATTATAATGGTTTTATCAGGATGTAAGTCAGGAAGGTCTGTAGTCTACAATTCTTTGCAATTCCAATTAAAATCCCAACAGCGTTTTTTCCTTAGAGCTAGATAAACTGATTCTAAAATTCAAATGAAAGCATAGAGGTCCCAAAGTAGCTGAGGAGATTTTTTAAAACTAGAACATTTGTGTAGTGGGAAGTGGGGAAATGCCTGCCAAGCAAACAGGGTTATTATAAAGTTAAAGTATTTAAGACAATGTAAACACATACACACACACACGCACACACACACACACACAGAGCATAGTACTGGTATAGATGTAGACAAACAGATTAAAGAAACAGAACAAAGAGCCTAGAAACAATTAAGCATGTATATTATAAAGGTGGCATCACAAAGTAAAGATCTATTTAACAAATGGTATTGGAACACTGGTTGCCTACATGCAAAAATAATTTTACTGATATAATTATCAGCAAATTCCTACCTTGGACCAATTACAAAATTGAATTCCAGTTGGATCAAAAACTAAATATGAAAAGCAAATCTTTGAAAAGAAACTATAACATAATAATTGGAAAGATATCTTATAAAATACCAACATTAGAAACTCATGAAAGAAGACTATTAAACATTAATGTTGCATATGTCATTTCAAAGAGGGCTTATGGGACCAAAACCAGGAGCTCTTAATGCTGTGACCAAAGACTGAAGTTCTCCATGGGATGTAATAGTCACTCAACAGTGCTATGTCTTCCTGAGGAGATACAAGACTTAACCACTTATATCCATGATTGCTGATACGGGAAAGTAAAAATAAATGTTTCCCAAGTTTAACAACAACAATAAAAATTAATGTTGCATATTAATTTTGACTGAATTATTACTGTATGCACAAACTTATCATATGCTAGATGAAACTACCCAAATTTAAAGTTTATATACATCAAAAGATACACGATAACATATAAGTGACAAATTAGAAGAAGATATCTGCATAAATCCTAATGCTGAAGCAGGCATTCTTAAAATCCCTTAATTTCAAGTAGAAAAAGGACTAACGGCATAAAATGGACAAATAATATGAACAGTCAATTGGCAAAATTTGCATTTCTTCACTTATGAGTGGATTTCCATTTGTACAGTATCATAAGAGTGTGGTCCTAGAGTCAGGTTGTATGGGTTTGAACCCTGGCTTTACTGCACACTTGATGCATGAATTTATGTAAGTTTCTTAATCTCTGTGCTTCACTTCCTTTCTCTATAAAAATGAAAATATCTACTTTACAAACTTCTGATAACGATTACATGAAATAAGCTACGTTAAGCTTATAGCACAATATACCTGGCACATAATAGGTACTCAATAAAGCTATTATACTTATTGCTGTAGAAGATTTTTCTAGCTGCTGTGTAGTCTATTCAAATATAAATAAAAGCTGCCGTGTAATATATTTACATCCATATTCTAGAATGAATGCCCAGAAACATAGGCAGTCCATTTCTGTTTGATAGTCCAGACCAAGATGTCTGGCTCTGGTGTCTGAAAGGAACTGAATGAAGTTTTTGAAAGCTAACAGAGTGTCCTATTTGTAGATCACAACTCCTTATCTCCAGCTTTTTACTTTATAAGGAAAATTCACATGTGAACTAATTATTTGGAATCCTCTCATAAAAGATGGTCATTACCCACTAATTCAAAATACACCTAAAAAATGTATCTACAAATCTGAATAGTCTGTTTCTTTGTGACATTTTTATTTTAAAATATTTATTGCCACTTCCATTTTTTCCAACTGCTTGCTCATGTTCTCCACCCAATTTTCTATTTTCTTAATTGTTGGTTTTTAAGAATTGTTAGTATATTTCTGCATATGTATTACAAAAACTGTTCCCAGTTTTGCCTTATTACAGTGTTTATGGTAGTTTCATTGAAGAGAAGGATTAATTTTGTGAACACAAATGAGGCATCTACTCTTTTATCTTATCAGTTTCATATGTTAAACTAAAAAAGTAGGTCAATGAATACAGCAAACACATTCAAAGACCTTTTCAGGTAGAAAGATTTATATAGCTAATAATTATTAACAATATTTATCATTTATGGGGCACTTACTATGTGCATTTAACCCTCCCAATATTCCTATGGGGTAAGTATTATTATTATCCCCATTTACAGATGATGTAACTAAGGACAAAGAGATTAAGAAACTTGCCCATAATCATGCACTTACTCTCACTGAGCCAAGATTTGAACCCAAGTCTATCTAGGCCCAGAAAACCACTCTGCCAAAAGGAGAAATAACTGGATAAGCCACACAATCATGTGGTCAATAGAAATGTGTGTGTGTTTCAGGATGGAAAAGATATGAGCTGAGGAAAAAGAGGTAGTGGAAAATATTTAAAATACAGGAGTGTGAGGGATTCCAGTGCTGGAAATGAAAAGAATCAACAGCAGAGGAAAGTGAGTCATTTTGTAAGAAGATGAAGAATACTGTATATTTTGAGACCATAAAAAAAGACGTGGAGAGTTATAGATACCAGAACTATAAAAAATTCTGCCACAGAATTTTAGTATATATTTTAGCTCAACTTAAAAAGTCTCAACTGAAAGAAATATATATGGAGGATCGTTTGAAAGAAGTACTCGATTTACTCTTCCCAATAATTCTAGTTTTTAATCTATGGCCAAGAAGGACTTTTAATAAACTGAGCTTAAAATCATAAGAATTATGGAATTATTTTGGATTTCTTTTTGACCTAAGTGCCAATGAAAAGCTTTTTTCTGTCCTGAATTATAAGCTTTTTCCTCATAAGTAGTGCAAGTTATGGGATGAACTTTATGTCTCAGTTTGCTTTTGCTTCTCCAGATCGTATTCCAAAAAAAATTTTTTTAAGATTTTTTTTTTATGTGGACCATTTTTAAAGTCTTTAGTAAATTTGTTACAATATTACTTCTGTTTTATGTTTTGGTATTTTGGCCGTGAGAAATGTGGGATCTCAGCTCTCTGACCAGGGATTGAACCCTCACCCCCTGCATTGGTAGGCAAAGTCTTAACCACTGGACTGCCACGGAAGTCCCTCAAATTTGAACTTAAGTTTTATAATCCTGTATGGACCTGTTCCTGCATAGCCACATGTCAAATTTCCCCAGGTTCTGACCTTCTAGCTGTATTTTTCCTCACCTTGATTTTTGATTTAGTTTTTTCCAACTTACTGGTAGGTTAAGGTAACCCACTGCAACTGCATTGTAAAATAATGCAGGAAACAAATAAATGCTTAAAACATACAAGAAGGGACTTCCATGGTGGCACAGTGGTTAAGAATCTGCCTGCCAATGCAGGGGAGACGGGTTGGAGCCCTGGTCCGGGAGGATCCCACATGCCGTGGAGCAACTAAGCCCGTGCACCACAACTACTGAGCCTGTGTGCTGCAACTACTGAAGCCTGCATGCCTAGAGGCTGTGCTACGCAACAAGAGAAGCCACTGCAATGAGAAGCCCGTGCACCACAACGAAGAATAGCCCCTGCTCGCTGCAACTAGAAAAAGCCTGCACACAGCAACGAAGATCCAACGCAGCCAAAAATAAATAAATTTTAAAAAAAACACAACGTACAAGAGAACTGGTCATATCCTCTTCTTCCTTGAAAAGGGCAGAATCTGGAGAACACCAAGCTGAGGAAAGAGAAATAAAAATCTGTTTACTTCAGAGCCCCAGATAAAGGACTAGAGAAATCTTCAGCATCAGCTGTAAGATCACCTATAATGATCCTCAGAGCTTTGAGAAATATTAACCACCACCAGGCTACAGAGACACTGAAATGTACATAGATGGCTTGTAATTTAATCATATAGAGTTCTATGGGAATTTCTGGAGGGCTAAGTCTAGGGTGCCCAATGAATCTATTTCCCTAGTTTCCTGCTATTTTATTCCTAATAGGAGATTTTTTAAGTACATAATAATAAATACCACAAAGATTTAAGGATTAAATTATTTATGAAGCACTGTAAAGAATTTGGAAAAAACTTTAATCAGAGACAGGTTACAGGCATTGTGGAACATTCGTATGATGGAATGAAATGCAGTTATAATTCTAAAGACATTTTAAAATAACTTAATTGACTTATTTTTTACCCTAAAAAATTCAGGGCCTTCAGGTTAAAAATGGAAGACTGAATACTTGCATTTATTTCTGCTCTCTCTGAAACACAACCAAAACGAAAGAAACAATCTCACAAGGACAAAGAATACAGAAGATTTTAGCGGGAAAGAGATGTCAACAAAATTCTGAAAGATAGAGAGCAAATGACTGGTTTCTAACTTAGAGAAAGATGAAGCTTAAGCGAGGGTGGGGAAACCACGGCAGAACACTTGAAAGGTTCAGGAATGGAGGTATTAGGTACTTTTACAGGCAGGAGTTTGGGGTGGGGCTGAAAAACAGGGAACTACATACAAGGTGGGGTTGAAGCAATGTAGAGAAAATAAGGGAATTAAGTAAAAGCTGTCAGATTGAAGATGAAGTGTTCTCCTCAACTTTTTTCCTTTCTTTGCCTCCCAAAAGCAGGAATCCTGGCTTATACTCCTCAAACAATCTAGGACTTCTTGCTGGGAAAACTGACTAGCTCAAAAGAAAATGCATACAGATGCTGACATTTGGTCAACCTTCAACCTCGAACAAAACACCATATTAGAAAGAAGGGCAAGGAGAAGAGTGGGTGGGAGTCAGGGTGGGGTGAGGGTGATGAGGAAGGGGTTAGATAGAAAAGAGAGATAAATCTTTATTTCTACTGTCAAAAGTCAATAGGAAATATCTAAAACTGAAATCAAACATTAGCAGTATGAGGATGTTATTCAGGAAAGCAAAGATGAATACCAGAATATCCAGAAAAAAATGTTCCAAGTAATTGCCTATGGGTAGTGGGAACAGGGTATGGGAAGGAATGGAACAGGAAACATTTGTTTACAATTATATATTTAACAGCACTTTTTAAAAAATCTAAATGCATATAAGAAAAATAGGAATTATATTAAAAATTTATTTTAAAAAACAGTTGTCAAGTGAATAAAAAACAAACGTCAACACAGTCAATAACTTGTGAACTTTCTTGGTAGGAGTACTGAACTTCCTAACTCTTTTTACAGACTCTCTCCTAAACTCTGCCCATCTCTGAGCCACCTCACCTGTCCCTTCCATCATCTGGGTCAAATGCTCCATTGTCACACAGCTACTGCTGATCTCTGAAGGTTGAGATGTCATTCAGGCCTTTCCCACTCTAAACAGAGGGGTTAAGATAGGGTGCACGTCTAGCAATTCCAGGGTCCACTCTATCTCAGGACTCCCCAGCTTCGAGGGAAGGTCTCAGATCAGGAGGTCTCCTTCCATGATAGATACCTGCTCTTCACTGTTCTTTATCCTCACATCACAGATCTGTCTTATCTTTGTGGAGCCAGGACCTGTGGGCTTATGATATAAATCCAATTTACCTGATGTCTTCTCACTGGATCCCTATGGGAACCAGCCTCCAAGGTGGCCCCCAATGATCGTTGTCTTCTGGTATTCATGTCTTTCATACACCCCTCCCACACTGAATAGAGTTGACCTGCATAACCAATAGGATCTTGCAGAAATGACAGTGTGACTTCCAAGGTTAGATCATAAAAGATATGGTTTCTGTCTTGCACATTTTTGAATCACGCACTTTGAAGGAAGCCAGCCACCATGCCACGAAGACACTCAACAAGCCTTAGGAAGAGGCTTGTGCCAGCAGCCAACACCAATTTGCCAGCCATCTTGGAAGCAAATCCTCCTGTCCCCATTAGCCTTCTGATGACTGCAGCCCTGCCAGCAATTGACTGAAACTTCATGAAATATCTGAGCCAGAATACCCAGCTAAGTCACTCTCCACTCCCCAAAAACTGAGATAATAAATGTTTATTGTTGTTTAATATGTTTATTGTTGTTTAAGCCACTAAATTTTGAGGTACCTTATTACACAGTAATAGATAATTAATACAGTCCCAAACAATTAGCTTCCTTGCTTGTAATTCACAGTCCCTGGAGTCACTGACCAGAGATGCTGCGACAGCAGGAGTCTGGAAGAAAACTCAAAGACTCAGCAACTCAGGTTGAACCAATAGAAACACCAAGAGTCTAGAAACAAAGTGAATACAATAGTGATGTTCACATAATATCTGCTCCTCAAATATCTTTTGTGAGCATAAAGATGTAGGCCTGATGCAGTAACAGATATAAAGCTGAGTCAAAAAACATTCAGATTTTCATCAACCCCAGATCTAGTGTGAAAGAGAGGTGCATTAAAAGTCCAGCTATTCCATTTCCTATCTATCTTGACAACTGAGATAAACGAGAGTTGTAACCCAGAGCTCCCACACTCATCATTTGAAATGAGAATTATACTCATGTCACAGTGACATTGTCACATGACATTAATTTATCATCTATGGTGAAAAAAATGATACACAAGAGAGTAGACTAATCCTTACTCTGAATGACAGAAAAGAAATAATAAAACAGAAAACATTCAATTATAATAAATTTTGAGAAGTGTTATGCTTGGGATATACTCCTACTGTCCCTCACACAGTTTCTATTTTTTTTTGAATGGCAATTATCACTAATAAATTATATAATTTATCATGCATATTGTCTTTCCACCCCCTCATATAAAATACATGAAAACAGGGATTTATTTTTGTCTTTTTGCCACTGATAGTAGGTGCCCAAAAAATATGTTGATAAACTGGTATACCCACTAGGGAAAACAGTATGGCAGTCAAAAAATTAAGAATAGAATTACTATATGATCCATAAATTCCACTTGTGGATATATACCTAAAAGAACTGAAAGCAAACAGGTATTTGTACACACGTTTGTAGCAGCATTATTTGCAATAGTCAAAAGAAACAATCTAATTGTCCATTGACAGATAAATGGATAAACAAAATGTGGTATATACAATCAATGAAATATTATTCAGCCTTAACAAGGAAGAAAATTCTGACACATGCTTTAACATGGATGAACCTTGAGGACATTATGCTACGTTAAATAAACCAGTCACAAAAGGACAAATACTGTAAGATCTGGTACACGGAGTACATAATGAGGTAAAGTCAAATTCATAGGGGCAGAAAGTAGAATGGTGGTTGTCTGGAGCTGGGGGACTGAAGGAATGCGGAGTTATTGTTTAATGGGTACAGTTTGTTTTGCAAGGTAAAAAGAGTTCTATGGATAAACAGATGGTGATGGTGGCACAACCATGATGGATGTAATGCCACTGAACTGAACACTTAAAAATGGTTGGTAAGATGGTAAAATTTTTGTGTATTTTTTTTGCCTTTATTGAGGTATATCTGATACACAAAAAACTGCACAAATCTAATGTATATATCCTGATCAGTTTGGATATATGCATACATCTGTTAATACCAGTACCATAACCAAGGTACTAAACATATCCATCACCTCCAAAAACTTCCTTGTGTTTTGTGGTTTTTTTCCAGTAAGAACAGCTAACACGAGATCTACTCTCAACGTATTTTAAAGTGCATAATACCACTTTGTTAATATAGATACTATGTTGTACAGGGCTCTAGAACTTATTCATCTTACATAACAGAAACTTTGTACCCACTGGAAAACAATTCCCCATTTCCCTCTCTCCCAGCCCCTGGCAACCACCATTCTACTCTCTGCTTCTTTGAGTCTGATTATTTTCAATACCTCATGTAAAAGAATCATGTAGTATTTGTCCTGTAACTGGCTTATTTCATTTAGCATAATGTCCTAAAGGTTCATCCATGTTGTCACAAATGGCAGGATTTCCTTCTTTCTTAAGGCTGAATAATATTCCAATGTACATATATGCCACATTTTCTCTACCCACTCATCTGTTAATGGATAGATGTTTCCATATCTTGGCTATTGTGAATATTGTTGCAATGAACATAGGGGTACAGATATTATGATAGCAAATTTTATGTCATGTGATGTTATCTCTATTTTACCACAATTAAAAAAATACACACACATAGAGTGTACCCTTGAACAACATGGGTTTGAACAGCGTGGGTCCACTTACAGGCAGATTTCTTTTTCAGTAAATACATACTACAGTACTACTACACGATTTGAGGTTGGTTGAATCTGCAGGTGCAGAACCTAGGATACAGAGGGCCAACTGTAAAGTTCTACTTAGATTTTTGACTGTAAGGTAAGGGGTGAGGAGGGAATCAGACCCCCACGTTGTTCAAAGGTCAGCTGTACATATTGAGCAAATGAATAAATACTAATTTGGGGTAATTAAAATTAGAAGAAAGCAAAATATCAGATAAGAATAACATAGAAATGGGTGGGTAGTTTGGAGTTGGCAAGTGTTCTAAAATCTTAAGTTAGGGTTTTGTTAAACATGCATGTTAAAAATTCAAGGATAAGAGGGCTTCACTGGTGGCACAGTGGTTAAGAATCTGCCTGACAATGCAGGAGACACGGGCTCGAGCCCTGGTCCAGGAAGATCCCACACGTCACGGAGCAACTAGGCCCATGCACCACAACTACTGAGCCTGCGCTCTACAGCCCACAAGCCAAAACTACTGAAGCCCGCATGCCCTAGAGCCCGTTCTCTGAGACAAGAGAAGCCACTGCAATGAGAAGCCCGCGCACCACACAACAAAGAGCAGCCCCCGCTCACCACAACTAGAGAAAGCCCACGCGCAGAAACAAAGACCCAACACAGCCAAAAATTAATTAATTAATTAATTTTTTAAAAATTCAAGGATAAGAAACCAAAGCATTGGAGAAAGAAATGGGGATAAGGTAAACCTGCACAATAAAAAAGAAGGCATAATAGAACATAAAACAAATTTTTATCAGCAATCACAATAAATGTAAATGAATTAAACTCACCTATTAAAATAACAGTCAAACAGGATAAAAAGAGGAAAAGCCCAGCAATATGCTCTTAACAAGAGACAGACCTGAAGTATAAAGACATAAAGGGAAGGGGTTGTAAAATGAAATTCCTGGAAAATACAATAACAAAACACGAAAAGCAATATTATCAGACAAAAGAGAACATGGACCAAAAGACATTCACCAGGATAAAGAGGCATGTTTCTTAATGTCGTAGATTGGAATCTTGGTCCCAATGTTTCACCCCCTTCTAAGAGGATTACATATTCACACTTTTTGCCATTTAACTTTGCCTTGCCTTCTGACTGCGTGTGATTAATGTTACACTTAGGCACCTGAATAGCTCTGGCTAACCTAATATTAGTATACTTGGGAGCAGAGGTTTTTAAGGGTGTTTTTATGATCAGTCTTGCACTCTGGTGATCCACCAGGAGAAGAACACGTCCTGGTAACCACTGTCCTTTTAGGCTGAGCTGCAGAAAGAACACACGTGGAGCAGGTTTGAATCGATTCTGCAGTCCAGCCACCCAGGCAAGCCCAGCCTAGATAAGCTGAACACAGAACCTGCAAACCTGTGAACAGGAAAATAAATGTTTGCTGTTTCATGCCACTGAGTTTAAGAGTGGTTTGTTAGGCAGCATTATTATGATTACAATAACTAATACATATAATAACAGAAGACACAGTAAGATTAAATAATAAAACTGGAAAAGATCACCAAGGGAAACTGGAGAGCAACAGAACCGGGCCAAGAACGGCTGGGGGGAAAAAAGGGCAGCAAAGGGGACTAAGAAAGAGTAGCCAGTGGGGAGGAAAGACCACGTGAAACCAAATACAGAAAATTTTTTCAAGCGGTTACCAACTATACCAAAGGCTACACAAAAGTCAAATGTGGTAAGACAAGAACCACTACACATATCACAATTGCAAACACCTCCACACTCACACACACTGCACATCTACCTGACAACCAGAGACAACACCACACACGTTATCATAAATCACAGACAATTACAAACATCACCATGACAAAAATATCCCATCACAATTACTCCACCACACTCAACACAACCACACCCCCATCACTGTCGCATCATCACAATCACATACACACAGGATCACAACCTCACAGACCATCATAATCACACACACACTAACTCTCCACCAGTTTCTTGTTCTAACAACTCCAGCCACGCTCCAGGAGCGTACTCCCACCCCGAGCACTCTGCACTGCCACTACTCCAGATCCCCGGGGCCTCCTTAAAGGCTCCGCCCCGTCAGCAGCGCGCGCTGGTTCAGCCCAGATTGCTTGAGGCTCTCCTTCAAGTCCCGCTCCGGGGACGCGGTAGCGTCACCTGCCGGAAACGCCCGAGTGCGCATCTAGCGCGCAGTTTCTGGGAGGCTGGGTGAAGGTGACACGCACGATGGCCCGGGCCAGGTGCCGGTAATGCCGAACCAACCCTCCGCGCCCGCCTCCCAACGGAAGTTCCACTACACAACACCTCCCAGAAGCCCTCACGACCCGACTCAACTTCCGGCCAGAGGGAGCCGGAGTTTCCTGTGTGAGGTCTGTTCTGGTGGCTGAGCCCGAGCGTGCCGAGTTACCGCGAACTGCAACTCTGAGACCTGGCTAAACTCTGAAAGTTGCAGGAGCAGTCATTTCGGGTGGACGCAGCGAGGGCGCTGAGAGGAATCGGCCGTGGGGCTCGCTGTGGACCACATTTCCCAGAGGGCTCGGCAGCCCGTCGCTTTTCTCGCGGGAACTCGAACTTTTCATCACGCCTGGCGGGAGCGTTAGATCCTTGAGGTGAGATCGTGGGCCCCTGGGGGAACTGGTTCAGCTCTGCAGGTTCGGACCCCCGGGGACCCGAAGGGCCTAAGTTGAGGAGACCGGAGGCCGATATGGAGCTCGGTACTTGGGCCTGTGCGGGCGGAGCGGCGTGAGAAGCGGGAGGTTATGCGACCCGTGTGCAGATATAGGATGCCTATCATTGTGGAATTGTGACTGTGTCCCCCTATGGTGGTGTGTGCTTGTGACCCCGCGACACTGGAGTACCTGCGACTGTGCGAGTGTATGTATTCCGTGTTGAATTTGCGATTGTATCTGTGATACCATGTTTGGCTCTGTGTGCGGATGTGGAGTGCGTGTTCCCTTGTTTTAAGAATGACTGCTTAAGGTATGTGGCACTGTGTGTATGGGTATGAGGCTCCTGTCAGCTGTGCGATTGTTACTCCAGAACTCTGTCCTTAGGAAATCTCTGTGAGGTTTTATTAGATTATTGACCTCAACAGCAGTAACCTCAGCTTTCTCCTGAGACACTGGGATTGGAAGGGACGCCCCATTTCTCTGATCTCATTCGCTTTTGTGCTGGGGGATGGGGATGGGGCTGACCTGTGACCTGACCAGTTTGAGCAACAAGAAGAACCTGGTGTCTTACGATGACTTTCTACTTTCCAAGTTCTATCCTTCTCCAGGTGAGGCGCAGAAGAGAAGGAAACAATGCATGCTGAACTTATACAAGCAGTTTTCAGGGTATGTTGGGGTTTCCTCTTTTTTTTCGTTCTTCTGAAAGTTAATGCTTAATAAAGATGCGTTTGATTATAGGTTCCTGTAATTTTCCCACTGGAGAAAAGGATAGTTGAGCCTGCTACTGAAGCACAATAACTCCCATATACCTAATGTTTACTTATTTGGAAAATGGCTCCACTTCAGTTTGCCATGTTTTCTTCTTTTTATTTTTATATTTTTAATTTTTTTAGATTTTTTTTTTGATGTGGACCATTTTCAAAGTCTTTATTGAATTTGTTACAATATTCTTCTGTTTTATGCTTTGGTTTTTTGGCTGCAAGGCATGTGGCATCCCAGCTTCCCCACCAGGGGTCGAACCCGCACCCCCTACGTTGGAAGGCGAAGTCCCAACCACTGGACTGCTAGGGAAGTCCCAAATTTTCTTCTTTTTAAATGCAATATTTATTATGACTTTAAAATAAAAGCATGATTATTTTAGAGATTTTAAAAACACAGATTACCAAGAAAAAATGAAATGAGGCCACTCAAATAACTAGTGTTAACATTTTGGTGTATTTTCATTATTTTTCCGAAATCAGATTATGCTTCATTTATCATTTTATATCCTACATTTTCACTAAAAACTATCATTCTCCTGTGTTGTCAAATGATCTTTGTAAATACCATTTTTCAAAGATACACTTTTTTTTGTGAATGAGTTATGGTTTATTCATCAGATGAGCTGTGTCAGACATGAAATCTTTCAACACTTATTTAAAATATTTATTTGTACAAACACACATATACACAGATACATGTAGGTTTGAGTTGCGATTTCTATGATTAATAATGAGATTGAACAGCACTTCATATGTTTATTGGTTATCAGGGTTTCTTCTTTTGTGACACACCTGTTGAAATCTTTTATTTTGCTCTTGGATTATCTTTTTTTTAATATATAAATTATTTATTTATTTTATTTTTGGCTCTGTTGGGTCTTCATTGCTGCGCACAGGCTTTCTCTAGTTGCGGAGAGCTACTCTTCGTTGTGGTGCACGGGCTTCTCATTGCGGTGGCTTCTCTTTGTTACAGAGCACAGACTCTAAGCGGGCAGGCTTCAGTAGTTGTGGCATGTGGGCTCAGTAATTCTGGCTCGCAGGCTCTAGAGCTCAGGCCTCAGTAATTGTGGCTCATGGGCTTAGTTGCTCCGTGGCATGTGGGATGTTTCCGGACCAGGAACCTGTGTCCCCTGCATTGGCAGGGGGATTCTTAGCCACTGCACCACCAGGGAAGTCCCTGGATTATCTCTTATTGATTCATGGGAATTCTTTATATTTTCTGGATATGGATCCTTTATTGATTATATTTTTCTATTATCTGGATTGTTTTATCACTTCCCTTAAGGTAGTTTTACGAATAAAATCTGACTTTTTTATTATATATTTTTTTATTTTTGGCTGCGTTGAGTCTTTATTGCGGTGCACAGCTTCTCATTGTTGTGGCTTCTCTCGTTGCAGAGCACGGGCTCTAGGCGCGCGGGCTTCAGTAGTTAACAGCGTGGGCTCTAGGGCATACAGGCTTCGGTAGTTGTGGTGCGCAGGCTCAGTAGTTGTGGTGCACAGGCTTAGTTGCTCTGCAGCATGTGGGATCTTCCTGGACCAGGGCTCGAACCGTGTCTACTGCATTGGCAGGTGGGTTTTTAACCACTGCACCACCAGGGAAGTCCCCCTAATTTTTTATCAATTTTTTTTCCCTTGGTGGTATCTTTTTGTATCTTATTTAGGAAATCCTTCCCTGTCCCAAGGTTATGTAAATATTCTATATTTATATTTAAAGCGATAATCCCGTTTATTTACTTAATCTATTTTTAATTATTCTAGCTCCTCATTTGAGGTAATTTGACTTTTCTTCCTCTGGCTCTTTTTAAGACTGTCACTCTGTTTTTGGCTTTCTGTAACTCAAGTATGATGTGCCTAAATGTGCATTTCTTTTTATTTATCTGCTTGGAATTTGTTAAGCTTTTTTAATTTGTGGATAGGTATTCAGGAATATCCTCAGCCATCTTAAAAGATTGCCCTGCCTCATTCTCTCTCTTCTTCTTAGGCTCTAATTATACATAGGTTATAATTTCTCCCCTTTTTTTTTTTTGGTCTCTTACTCTCTTTTTGGTTTTTAGAGTTAATACTTGTAGCTAAAATCAAAGCAATATTAGGCAAAAGAACTTTGCCTTGTTTCAGGACAGGAGTGGAGGGCATGGCAGGTAGCTAGAGTTTTGGGGTTCTTCCTCTAACTGGTAGAAAAAAATATCTTTATTCAGTTATGTTTCAACACTTCTAATCTTGGGGAGCTCACCAAATCATAAGGCTCTCAGTTCACTTTATGATTCTCATATCTGAAAATTAGAGTGTACCAAGGTAGAGGACTCAGAATAGGGATTGTGTTTTCTGAAGGTATAAATTGGGAGCTGAAACTAAATTTGGAACTCTCAATTTTAAAAATGTGTGTTTGGTACAGAGCCAAAGAAAACCAGGATGAGAATCAGTCTCCCCAAGTCTGTTCAGTGTAAGGCCTTTCTATCTGAATTTCTTCGGAAAAGGGCTGAGTCTTTCCTAATCCATTCTCCTTTGCCGAAGCCCAAACAGAGCATCTGGTTCCCCTCCCCCATCAACCTCTAATTACACTCACCATCTCTGTAATGAAGATTATTGCCCAATATTAATGGGAGTAACTCTAGGGAGGTAGTATACTGTAGTGGAAAATAAATTTTAAAAGGAATAAAATGAATTTTGTTCTTAGAAGCTAACCTAATGTTTAATCAGGAAATATCTGAAACATTCCAGGTAAAATCAGAAAAAGACAAGGGTATACAGCATTACCAATGTTATTTAACATTGTTCTGTAGATATTAACCAAAGCACTTAGACAAGAGGAAAAATTAGGTTAAAAATTAGAAAAGAGAGTGTAAGATTATTACTTTCTGCAGATGCTATGACTGTGTACCTGGAACATCAAATCAACTTATAACCAACACTGAAATAAGCAGGTTTCCATAGGGAGCAAGCAAAAGGATTTTCTTTCCCCTATAATTTCCACTCTCAACTCTATGGCTAATGTTTTTGTTGCCCTGAATAAAAGCTTGTGTAGTCCCTATAATTGTTTTGATCACTCTTTGGTATTCTTTGGTTGTTTTCAGTCACAAGATCAGTCTCATTTTACTAATTACAACCTCTAGTTGAGTATAATAATGTGCAAATTTCATTTAAAGCCTTTTCTCTGAGCTCAGGTTTGCTCCAAGCTAGAAGCTTACAGTGTGAAAAGGGGGACCTACTAAGCTGCTTTGTTTCTTTAATCTGAACTCCTCTTCGCTCAGTAGTCAGTTTCTTTACTATAGTCCTCTATCCTCCTATTCTAGGTGTTGCTCTCTAGGTCTGCTCTCTAGGTCTAGATATTGTTCGGGGACTTGCCTTTTACAATTATACTGGACTTAGTTCACCATTCTCATGTTAGTTTTCTAGTTTCAGAGTATAATACTTTTCATTTTCTTAATTTACTCTCTAGTTTTGATGGAACACTTAGGCCAGTAGCTTCCTAAGAAAAACTAGACAGGAGATAATTTAACATTCATTCTGTATGGTTCTACAATTGTCTCTTTTTTTTTTTGCCGCACCACATGACTTGTGGGATCTTAGTTCCCCAACCGGGGATCGAGCCCACGCCCCCTACATTGGAAGTGTGGAGTCTTAACCACTGGATCGCCACGGAAGTCCCTAGAATTGTCTTGATTTAATCGTCACACTAACTTGGTATTTAATCTTTCTTTTTTTTTTAAATGGGTTTTAAAAATTGTTTTATTTGGGAAAAGTGCGCCTTACAAGAGGGCAGCTGCGAAATACAGAGACGTCTGCAACAATTACTTGTTTGTGCTTAAAGTGAAAGAATGAGTGGTATCCAAGGAATCAAAGCAGTAGGTGGACAAATCAGGAGCATCTCCAAGTTATTTTCAGGAAATAGAACAACAAAATGCAAAGCCATAATTTCCGATCAAGGAATTCTTCTAAGAATTTAGCTTATCTCGTGGATTACCACCCTTCCGTCCCCTTTTAGTGGAAAAGCATGACTTACTATTGCAAACCAATTTTGGTATTTAGTCTTGCTTTGTATATAATCTTCATACTAGCTTTGGCTGTGTGTGGAATTCTCGGCCAGAATTTGTTGTCTTTTGTAATATTAAAGGAATCACTTCATTTTCTTGTTTTAAATGGTGCTGTTGAGAAATCCATTGCCATTCTGATTCCTGAAATTTTTTATGTGATCCACAGAAGCTTTTAGAAAGTTCTGTTTTTTCCTGATATTCTGAAATTTTACTCCAAAATATAAGGTGTTTTTTTTTTAAGTCCATCACATTTTTCCCTCTCTTGGGGCTTAAAGAGAACATGGGAAGGAATTCTCATTTATGCAGACTTTACTGTGGCCAGGCACTGAACTGCATGCTTGCTATTTCATCTCATTGGAAAAGTCCACTCTGTTTGCACATTCCTAGACATACCCCTCTGTATATAGGAGATATGTCTTATATTGATTTAATCGATTCCAGCTCCTTCGATTTGATTAATAATCTCTGTCCTTTTATGTAGAGCCCTCTACCACTTCATCTACTATCATCTTTTTCTTCTCTCTTTCCATTGTGAAAGCATGTTTGTTGTTTCAGGGGTCAGTGATGTTCAGGGATGTGTCTATAAACTTCTCTCAGGAGGAATGGGAGTGCCTGGACTCTGGTCAGATGAATTTATACAAAGAAGTGATGTTGGAGAATTTCAGCAACCTGGTTTCAGTGGGTAAGGATAACTATCCCCCCAAATTCAGAGTCTGCCCTTGGGAATGTGTCCTTTCTCCATTGTGAATTACACATTTCAAGTAACCAGCAAAATTTCTGCACTCTGTTCCCCAAGGAATGGTTGAGTTGGAATGGAATGCAAGAGTTGGAAATGGGCAGCTCCACTGGGCTGTGGCTGAAGCTTCATCTTCATCTTTCTCTGGTCCTTCCCTGTAGGGGCATCTGTTTCTTGATCACCAAGGGACCGGATCTGATTTCTGGGACACCAACAGCATAACCATGTCCCATGTCTTTTCTTGTGATCAGGACTTTCCAGTTCTAAGCCAACTGTGATCTCCTTATTGGAACAAGGAAAAGAGCCCTGGATGGTTGACAGAGAGCTGACAAGAGGCCTTTGTTCAGGTAAGTGAGAGGTGATAGAGCAGGAGCAGAGCCTGAGGAGGTATTACCTATATAAGATGTTATTAGAAAACTCCCCTCAAAAACCCAAGCCGTCTTCCATAAAAGAGGTATCTTGCTTTTTTTCTCTTATACTTTATTCCCAGTCCAATGTAGCAAGTACCTTCCTTTGTCATTTCTAAGAGTTATTCTACCCACCCTTTAGATTTCATTCCTTCATAGGATCTGCTGCATTTAGACTTGTATTAACAGTAGATATTCCCACCCTAAGAAGTGTGTGTGTGTTGTGTGTATGTGTTTCAATACTGGTTTTCATTTTATTGACTTTCTAAGTATTTGTTAACTTCATTAACCAGGTTGTCCTGGATAGTAATTCATTGTTTCATTTATCAAACATTTGATTTTTTTTCCATTAAAAAAAATTCAGATATAACATACATATGGAAACTACATGAGTGATTGTATAGTGTGAAGAATTACAAGTGAATGCATCCATGTAACCACCACTTCAGACAAGTAATAGAAAATTACTAGCACCTTAGAATCCTTTCTGCCCTTTCCCAATCACTAGCCTCTTTGTCCTCCTCTTGACTTCTAACTCCGTGAAATAATTTTGCCTATTTCTGAGCTGAATATAAGTGGAATCATACAGTATTTATACTTTTGCCTTTGTCTTTTCTCAACTTTATGTTTATGGGACACATCACCCATGTTATTGCATATAGCTGATGTTCATTCTCAGTGCTATGCTGTATTCCATTCTATGAATATATTTTATAGTGTGTATTATATATTGCTAATTATTATAAATAAGTCCTTTCTACTATTGACCGTTGGGTTGTTTTCCAGTTTTTAGCTATGTGAACATTCCTTTGGTGCATATATGTACACATTTCTTTTGGGTGTATACCCAGGAGTGGAATTACTGGTAATAGGATATGTGTTGGTTCAATTTTAAAAGATAATGCCAGTTTTCCAAAGTGGTTATACCAATTTATACTTCCACTAGCAGTGTGAAAGTTGCTATTCCTCTGCATTCTTGCCAGTTCTTTTTTTTTTTAATTTTATTTATTTATTTATGGCTGCATTGGGTCTTCGTTGCTGCGTGTGGGCTTTCTCTAGTTGCTGCAAGCGGTGGCTACTCTTTGTTGCAGTGCATGGGCTTCTCAATGCAGTGGCTTCTCTTGTTGCGGAGCACAGGCTCTAGGCGTGTGGACCTCAGCAGTTGTGGCTCTCAGGCTCCAGAGAGCAGGCTCAGTAGTTGTGGCCCACGGGCTTAGTTGCTCCGTGGCATGTGGGATCCTTCCGGAACAGGGCTCGAACCTGTGTTCCCTGCATTAGCAGGTGGATTCTTAACCACTGCACCACCAGGGAAGCCCTTGCCAGTTCTTGATATTGCTAGACCTTTTAATTTTAGACATTCTGCAGGTGTATGTGTGTGTGTGTGTTCTGTGACTTGCCCGTTTAAGTTTCTTGCTTCTATTCATTAGGTTGTCTTAATTTTTCTTAGTGATTTGAAGGAGTTTTTTGTATATTCTGTATATGGGTCTTTGTAAATATCATCTATCACCTTATAGCTTACTTTCTTATCCTTTTAGTGCTGTCTTTTGATTTTATTAATTTTAAGTAGTCAGGCTTATCTATCTTTTCCTTTATAGTTGTTGCTTTTTGTGTTCTGTGTAGGACTCATTGCCTACCCCAAGGTCATGAAGATGCTTCCTGTGTTATATTCTAGTAGCTTTTTTGTTTTACCTTTTACATTTAGATCTCCAATTTCCTGGAGCTGATATTTGTTTATAGTATGAGGTAGGGGTCAAATTTCATTATTTTTCCATGTAAATATCCAATTGACCAGGCAATGTTTACTGAAAAGACTTTTTCCCTTTCTCTATAATGCTACCTTTGTCATAAATCATGTGTTGCCATATCTGTGAGTCTGTCTCTGAACTTTATTCTGTTCCATTGGCTTGTCTACCTTTGTCCCAATACCACACTATAATAGTGCTGTAGTCTATAATAAGGCTTATTTGGCAGAGCAAGCTCTCCTGCTTCTTCTTGATAATTTTCATATAAATTTAATTTATTTTATTATAATTATTTTTCATAAATTTATTTTTAAATTTCTGGCTGCGTTGTGTCTTTGTTGCTGTGCACGGGCTCCTCATTGTGGTGGCTTCTCTTGTTGCAGAGCACAGGCTCCAGGTACACGGGCTTCAGTATCTGTGGCTTACGGGCTGTAGAGCGCAGGCTCAGTAGTTGTGGCACACGGGCTTAGTATCTCTGCGGCATGTGGGATCTTCCCAGACCAGGGCTCAAACCCTGGTTTGTCCCCTGCATTGGCAGGCGAATTCTTAACCACTGTGCCACCAGGGAAGTCCTTATATAAATTTTAGAATCAGCTTATTAATATTCACACACACGTAAAAATAACTGCTGACATTTTGATTAAGGTTAAAATAAAGTTATACATCAGTTTCTGGAGAATTAACATTTTGGAACAGTCTTCTAAAAAAGTTTGATTTTTTTAATTTGTGCAAGTAGTCTGCTAGGTGCTACATAGTTTAAAAAATATGTAGACTTATTAAGAAATTCATTGTTTAATGTGGGAGCTAGAACATTTCTGTAAATAATTTCTACAAAGTAGAATTCAGCAAACAAGAAGAACAAATAGGAAGCTCAGAAAAAAGTTATAAAACAGTCAAAAAATACAGAAGTGGTATTGATTCAATAGAAATTAATTGTTGGATCCTTGGAAGTAGATGTAACCTATCGAGATAGTGATAGAATTAGACCATGCCTCCATTGAGAGAGAATTCTGGATTCAACAAAGCTCTAGGAACCTAGGCAAGAGTTTGTGAATCTCCTTCCTTGCCCTCCATAGGTCTCAGCTAGCCTTAAATATTTTATAAGCAGGGATCCAGAATTTTTTTCCTCCATAAATTGAATCATTTTCCTCTCTATCATCTGTAAAAGAATTGAGCTTTCTTCATTGATTTCTGGTGCCATCTTTATTGGATAATAAATTCGCATATATGAGTCTTTCTCAGCACTCTATTGTCTTGTTATGGTATAATGCCAGTATGAGTGTCTTTATTTCTTTGGCTTGTATTTTTTAATATCTAATATCACCTTATTTTTCAGATCAAAGGTTTACTTAGCCTCTGGAGTATTTTTGCTTTTTTTGTTTTTATTTCCCTGTGTCTCACTTATTGCTTTTCCTCCCTACCAACTTGCTTACTCACTCCCTTCTCTATCTTTCCTTGACCCCATACTTTTCCACATGATCTCTGTTTATTCTTTTTCCACTTTTTTATAATTAATTAAATAGTATTAAATATATAACGTGAAAGGTAAAACTATTGTTTAAAAGGAAATTTTTTAATATTTAAACTTTTTAAAGAGAAAATCTTTGTGAAAAATAGACAAAGAAAGATAACTTACCTTAAACTCCAAAAGTAGGAGCACAAAGTCTACCTCAAGGAAGTTGTCAGCGGAAACCTGGATAGCGGTGGAGAAGAGCTTAGGCCCAATGGCGACTGTGGAAGCAAGCGGCAGCAATGGGAAAGGGCAAGGGGGTCAAGACCTCAGTTACCTTTTACCGATTGGAGAAGGTGGCAAAGCGCAACTCCCTGAAGGAGATATGGCTGGTGATCCACGGGCAAGTCTGTGATGTCACCTGCCTCCTTAGCGAGCATCCTGGTGGAGAAGAGGTTCTGCTGGAACAAGCTCGTGGAGACGCAACTGAAAGCTTTGAAGATGTAGGCCGCTCGTCTGAGGCCAGAGAAGTGCTCAAGCAGTACTGTATTGGTGATGTACCTCTGAATTACATTAAACCTGGAAGTGGGGGACTTCCCTGGTGCTCCAGTGGGTAAGACTCTGTGCTTCCAATGCAGGGGGCCCGGGTTCAATCTCTGGTTGGGGAACTAGATCCCACATGGATGCCTCAACTAAGAGTCCATGTGCTGCAACTAAGAAGCCCTCATGCATACCATAACTAAAGATCCCATGTGCTGCAACTAAGACCCGGTGCAGCCAAAATAAATAAACATTTTAAAAACAAAGAAACGTGGAAGTGGTAGCAAGGACCCTCCAAAAAGCAACACGCGCAAAAGCTGCTGGTCGTATTGGATCTTCCCCATCATAGGCCATGTTCTCTTAGGTATTCTGTATCGTTACTACACAGCGGAGAGCTAATCCTCCCAAGGAGACCTTGTTGAAATCCGGAAAGCATATCTACTTGGGAATGAGAACTAGAGACTTGTTTGGAGGTTGAAGCAGTGCCTTCTCTAATCCTGCTAATTGTAGTCTTACCCTTCGGAACCCAGACTGTTGGCCAGATATCCACCTCAGCCCTGGGCCAATGTCCAAGTCATTTCTTAGAGCCTTACTCTCAAAGCACCTGCTCATTGTTCTGTGTCCTTGCCGTTGTTCCCTCTCTTTATTCTTTTCCATGGGCACATTTATGTTTCAAAGTTTCTTTTGTAATTACGGTCCACATGTCCTAGTGACATTGCCCTTTGGTAAAATTGCTTTCCAGTACTTTGAATGCATATTAGACATACTTAACAGGGCATCACACTCTGGTTTTGAAGCTTTTCTTTTTCCCTTTTTCTTTTAAGTAAATATTGTTAAAAATAAATAAATAAATAAAACTCTAAAAGTACAAACCATACAGCAAAAACATGAACTGGAAATACATCAGAATTAAGGATTTCTGCTAAATGAAGGACACAATAGATAAATTTAATGCACAGTAGACTAGAAGATACTTGCTAATTAAGAGGAAGAAGTTAGTGACCCCAATAAAAATACCAATAAAAGTTAACAAGACTAAAATGCTAATAAGCCTACCAGATGTTCATACTTATTAATAATTAGAAATGCAAATGAAGGCAATAATGAAATATCACTTCCCTTATTTGGCTAGGAAAGTAGAAAGCTGGGTAATGACAACTGTGGGTGGGGACAAAGAAATTCTTATGCACTTTTGGTGAAAGTATACAGTGGTGTTGCCTTTCTCTACAGCCATCTGGTACTACTTAAACAGGTATACATATGCCCCACTTTGGGGTATATATCTAAAATTGAAAATAATGCAAAAGGATAAATACTTCATGTCTTTCAAATGTCATACCAGTGTATCATCTATCGGGTCCATTCGAGGATTATTTAATTATCTTGGGAAATGTATCATTGTCTCACTTACTATTTACTACTCATTAGGGACCAGGTTCTCTTAAAATTAGATGTTAAATTTAAAAAGATTGATAAGTTGTGAATGATTCGTCTGGTGGAAAAGGTAGCTGAAGGGTATGGTTTTATTATCCTATAACACAGTAACTCGTTTTTGTATCCAACTTAGTGATGTTATTCCTGCATTCTTTAGGGTACCATATGAACTCAATCTCTCCTAGATAATTGGACCTAGCTTGATCATTCCCCTGGCCCTCTCATTAATGAGTTAAATAAATCTTTAAAACATGCTTAGCATATTCTGTTTCATTGGTTTATGTGGTTGTCTTTATGCCAGTACCATACTGTTTTAACTGCTGTAGCTTTGTTGTATACTTTGAAATCAAAGTGTGATACCTTTAGCTTTCTTACACTTCCTAAAGATTATTTTTAGCTCTTCCAATTTTTTTTCTATTAATATTTCTGTAAAAAATGCCATTGGGATTTTTATAGGGATTGCGTTGAATCTGTAGATTACATTTTAACAGTAGGAACTCTTCCAGTCCACAAGCACGCAATCGCTTTCCATTTAGTATCATCTTTAATTTCTTCAATGTTTTATAGTTTTCACTGTACAAGTCTTTCATCTCCCTAGTTAAGTTTATTCCTAAGTATTTAATTCCTTTTGATGCTATTATAAATGGAATTGTTTTCCTGATTTCCTTTCAGATTGTTTATTGTTAGTGTATAGAAACACTGTAGTTTTGTATCCTGCAACTGAAAACTAAATTTGTTTACTTCTGACAGTTTTTATGTGGAGCCTTTAGGGTTTTTTCTATGTCATTTTCAAATAGGGACAATTTTACTTCTAAGTTTGTTGAGAGTTTTTAATCATGAAAGGATGTTGAATTTTATGAAATCCTTCTTATCTATTGAGATGATTGTGTGATTTTTATCCTTTATTCTGTTAATGTGGTATATCACATTGATTTTTGTATGTTGAACCATCTTTGCATCCTACAGATAAATCGTAGTTGGTCATGATGTATGATCCTTTTAGTGTGCTGTTGAGAATTTTTGCATTTATATTCATCAGGGATGTTGGCCTGTAATTTTCTTTTCTGTGACTTCCTTGTCTGGGTTTGGTCTGAGGGTAATTCTGGCTTCATAAAATGAGTTTGGAAGTCTTCCCTGCTCTTCAGTTTTTTCGGAAGAGTTTGAGAAGGATTGGCATAATGTGTGGTAGAATTCACTAGTGAACCTCCCAGCAAAGAAGAGCCTAGGCTTTTTATCACTAATTCAGTCTCCTTACTAGTTATAGACTTTCTATTTAGACTTTCTGTTTCTTCATGACTTTCTATTTCTCCATGATTCAGTCTTGGTAGGTTGTATGTTTCTAGGAATTTTTCCATTTCCTCCAGTTTATCCAGTTTCTTGGTGTATAATTGTTCATAGTATTCTCTTACGACAGTTTTTATTTCTGTTACATCAGTTATAATGTCTCTTTTATTTCTGATTTTATTTGAGTCTCCTCTCTTTTTTTTTTTCTTAATCTAGCTAAAAGTTTGTCAATTTATCTTTTCAATAAACCAACTATTAGTTCCATTGATCTTTTCTGTTGTTTTTCTACTCTCTATTTCATTTATCTCTGCCCTAATCTTTATTATTTCCTTCCTTCTGCTAACTTTGGGTTTAGTTTGTTCCTTGAAATGTAAAGTTAGGTTGTATATTTGCAATTCTTCTTTTTCAATGTAGGAACTATAAAATTCCATTTTCATACTGCTTTTTCTGCATCCCATAAGTGTTTTTGTTTGTCTAAAGATATATTCTAATTCTTTGGGCCATTGGTTGTTCAAAAGTGTGTTTTTAATTTCCACATATTTGTGAATTTTCCAGTTTTCCTTTTGCTGTTGATTTCTAGTTTTGTTCCATTGTAGTCAGAAAAGATACTTGATATGATTTCCATCTTAAATTTCTTAAGACTTATTTTGTGAACTAACATGTCATCTATCCTAGAGAATGTTCCGTGTATGCTTGATAAGAATATATTCTGCTGCTGTTGAATGGAATATTCTATATATGTCATTTAGGTTCATTTGCCCTATGGTATTGTTCAAGTCACTTTTCTTTCTTGATTTACTGTCTGATTGTTCTATCTATTATTGAAAGTAGGCTATTGAAGTGTCCTGCTATTGTATTTTTGTCTATGTCTCCCTTCAGTTTTGACAATGTTTGCTTAATATACTTAAGTGCTCTTATATTGGGTGCAGGTATGTTTATAATTGTTATAGCTTCCTGGTGAATTGACCGTTTTATCATTGTATAATATCCTTGTTTGTTTTCTGTGACAGCTTTAGCTTAAAGTCTGTTTTACCTTAAAGTCTATTTTATCTGATGTAAGTATAGCCACCCTTGCTCTCTTTAGGTTACCATTTGCATGGATTATCTTTTCCCATCCCTTCACTTTCAGCCATTATCTGTGTTCTTAAATCTAAAGTGGGTCTCTGGAGGACATCATATAATTGGATATTGTTGTTTTCTCCATTCAGCCAGTCTCTTTTGATTTGAGAGTTTAATCCATTTACATTTAAAGTTATTATTGAAGGATTTACTATTGGCGTTTTGTTCGTTGTTTTCTGTTCTTTTTGTAGTTCTTTTGTCCTGCTTTTCCTCTCTTGCTGCCTTCCTTTTGTTTCTTTGATTTTTTGTATTGATATGCTTTGAATCCTTTTTATTTTTCTTTTCTGTAATCTCTATAAGGTATCTTCTTTGTGGTTATCATTGGGCTTTCAAAAATATAACAGTATGTTTTAAGTTGATAACAGTTTAACTTCAATCACATACAAAATCACTTTTACTTCTCACTACCCACACTTTGTGTTATTGACATTGTACTCTCCTGGTACATAGATATGTTCACCAACCAGGAAGCTTCCCCCAATCCTTGCCAAGTTTTTTACTGGGGGTGTCATTATGTGGGGAGTGATGACCAGTCCCATCCCTTGAAACTAAGGGTTCATTGTGAATCACCTCCTTATCATAAATTCAGGTATGATCGAAAGGCACTTGTTGTGAATAACAAAAGACGGTCTAGTGGTTTTTGAAGTTCCAGTGGTTTTTGAAGCTCTGCCAGGAACTGGAAACAAAGACCAGATGTATTTTTTGTATCACAAGTATGTATATTTTCTGTTAATTCTTTCTTCTCAGTTCAGTACCCATGCCCACAGCTATGCTGGATGTTCCTGAGTCCAGATTTTCTCTGGTTCCATTTTTCTAGATTTCTAGTTTTCTGTGAGAATGAACAACTATAATCATCCTGTCCTGTGGGATGGGGAGGAGATACAGTCTTTGAATTCATCCTTCAGCTTTTACTGTTCTCTGCACTCCACTATTAGAAGTGCCTGATGCCTCCAGTTCTTATGCATTTGTAGGGATTTGCACCATGAATCAGTACTGTGGAATTTACCCACTGTTGGCTCAATTTGATATTCTCCAGTCTGCAGTCACTTATCACTCACCCATTGGCTTTCCAGTTTCCAAGTTTTATAGCTACTGTTTCTTCTCCAGTATCTTTTGTCCTAGTGGGGTTTTCCTTTCCCCTTGTTAAGCTTTTATTATAATTTTCCTGTGGATTCGTGAACAAGAATTGGTAAATTTACATATACTGTCTGCCATTTTTAACAGAAATTATGCCCCCCTTTTATTAAAAATACAGTTGACCCTCATTACTCACAGATTATTTATGAATTCACTTACTCCCTAAGATTTATTTGTAAGCCCCAAATCAATACTTATAGTGTTTTCATGGTAATTAGCAGACATATGCAGAGCGGCAGAAAATGTTGACATGGAGTTCCTATTTTCTCACAGAGAATGTTTCATTCTTATTCTCTTCTTTCTAACACTCAAGGTTCCTCCCTTCTTAGTAACTGCCATGACTTGAAGATTCCATTTCTCTTTCCCAGCATCAGCATCACAGAATTCCAAGGCAAACTATTTTCAGTGAATCCCCAACATACATGAGGCTCTATTCACAGAAGAAATTTACGTGTCCTCCATTCTCACCAGTTTCATTCAGCACCCTAGACTTGTTGAGGGCTGTCCCCCAGTGTGAATTTGCCAACAACATACCCTTTGCTTAGAGTTGCTGACCCTCTCCCACCCCCATTTATACATTTCAACACATTTATTCCTCAGTAGTCCTATAGGTATGACAGTTATCCACAAATAACAAAACATATAGTATGACGCTCTGTGTGTGAGTATATGCTTATATAAATGTATATATGATTAGAATCACTGTATAATGTGGAGGATGGCCCTGAATAGTGTGGATTCATTGAAATTGCAGGTGATTCTGATCCACACCAGGATTATAGAGTCATCGATTTCCCTAATTAACCCTCTTCAACTTCCTCTGTTGCTTCTCCTTAATGTCTGTGCTTTTCTTATCAATTTTACAAATTGTCTAGCCATATTTGGGAACTGTCTAAGCATTTACTTTCCCGAATATTTTCAGCTTAATCTTTGCATTTCTTTTTCAGAAGTTTAACCTTTCCCAGCATAGAAAAAATGAGCATATGCCTTTTTATTTTCTTCCAGATCTGGAATCCATGTGTGAGACCAAGTTACTCTCTCTAAAGAAGAGACATTTTAGTCAAGTGATGTTTACCCATGAAGACATACCCACTTTTATTCAGCCCACGTTTCTTATTCCACATCAAAAAACTATTAATGAAGAGAAGCCCTGTGAATGTAAAATATGTGGAAAGGCCTTTAATCAAAACTCACACTTAATTCAACATCAGAGAATTCATTCTGCTGAAAAAAACTATGAATGTAAGGAGTGTGGGAAATCCTTTAGTCGTGGCTCACTTGTTGCTCGACATCAGAGGATTCACACTGGTGAAAAACCCTATGAGTGTAAAGAATGCGGCAAGGCTTTTAGTTGTAGTTCATATTTTTCTCAACATCAGAGGATTCACACTGGTGAGAAACCCTATGAATGTAAGGAATGTGGAAAAGCCTTTAATTATTGCTCAAACCTTAATGATCATCAGAGAATTCACACTGGTGAAAAACCCTATGAATGTAAAGTATGTGGAAAAGCCTTTACTAAGAGTTCACAACTTTTTCCACATCTGAGAATTCATACCGGTGAGAAACCTTATGAATGTAAGGAATGTGGGAAAGCCTTTACTCAACATTCAAGGCTTATTCAGCACCACAGGATGCATACTGGTGAGAAACCTTATAAGTGTAAGGAATGTGAGAAGGCCTTTAGTAGTGCCTCAACACTTACTAACCATCACAGAATTCATGCTGGCAAGAAACTCTATGAATGTAAAGAATGTGGAAAGGCCTTTATTCAGAGCTCAGAACTTATTCAACATCAGAGAATTCATACAGATGAAAAACCATATGAATGTAATGAATGTGGAAAGGCTTTTAATAAAGGCTCAAACCTTACTCGACATCAAAGAATTCACACTGGTGAGAAACCTTATGACTGCAAGGAATGTGGAAAAGCCTTTGGTAGTCGCTCTGACCTCATCCGCCATGAAGGAATTCATATTGGATAAATGATAGGCCCTTATGACTGTAAGGAGTGTGGAAAGGCCTTTGGTAGTCGCTGTGACCTCATCCACCATGAAGGAATTCATATTGGATAAATGATAGACCTTTTGATAACCTTTATAATAATATATTTTAAAACAGGTAATGCAAAAAATAAACAAAAAATCCCAGATAATGCATGATCAAAGTTCCTCTCTGTAGTAGTTTTCTAGGGCTACTATAACAAAGTACCAAGTACCACAAAACTAGGTGGCTTAAAACAACAGAAACGTATTCTCAGTTTTTGAGCCTTGAAAACCACAATCAAAGTTGTTGGCAAGGTTGGTTCCTTCTGGGGCTCTGAGGAAGAATCTGTTCCATGCCCTTCTCCTAGCTTCTTGTAGCAGTGATTTTTGACATACCTTGGCTTGTAGACGCATTACTCCAATCTCTGCCTCCATCTCCACACTGTGTTCTCTCTGTGTCTCTTCTCTCATATGGACACTGGTCATATTGCATTAGGGATCACCCTAAGGACCTCATCTTAACTTGATTATATGTGCAAAGACCTTATTTCCATGTAAGATCACATTCACAGATACCAGGTGTTAGGATCTCAGCATATTTCAACCCATTACACTCTGTTAACACTATTTTTTCAAAGTATTTGTAATTTTATACATAAAGTTAATCAAATGTATTTTAAAATGTGAATTCAAGGTCTAAATTAAACTCCCTTTTCCCCCCAAAAAAGATTCTATCCCCAAACTACTTATTCCATAATTCCTTCCCAATTATTCTCTGCTTTGATTATATAGTTTGTATTAACTTATGTTTTAGGGCCGTCTTTTCTGTATCTGTGGCCTACCAAATTACACTGTAAATTGTGTTACATAGGCTATCTTTGAATTCATGGTGGAATTACAACTTTGTTTTTGAAGGCAGCTGTATTCTTTTTTCCTTTTGTAAAATTAATATTTTCTTATTGTAAAAAAAAAAAAGACACCAAGAAAAAAATAAAGATTATTTGTAAGCCTACCAAACGGAGATGACTACTTCAAATTATCACAACATATCCTTACAGGCTTTATTTAGTGTAATTGTGACATGCATGCTGTACCATAACCTGCTTTTATCATGCTACTATTTCAGCAAGTATAGATGTTTATGTATCATTCCTTTTAATGGTATCATAATAATCTTTTCTGTGGTTGACTATCATTTTGCTAAATAACTACCAATAAACATTTTGGTGCCTGTTTAAACTTTGCAGTTATAAAAGTTGCCTTCTAAATGCAACTTCAGTACTTTTTTTGTTTGAAACTTAAAAACATTAAATATCAGTGCTGAAATAACTGATGAACATTTTCTTCCTATAAAAAATTGCCAATAACTCCCAATTCCCTCATAATCACTATTAACAGATTTGTTTTTATCCTTTGAGACTTTTTAAAAAAATTTATTTTATTTTTGGCTGTGTTGGGCTTTTTTTGCTGCATTCGGGCTTTTTCTCTGGTTGCAGTGAGCGGGGTCTGCTCTTCATTGTGGAATGCGGGCTTCTCATTGCAGTCGCTTCTCTTGTTGCGGAGCATGGGCTTCAGGTGCACGGGCTTCAGTAGTTGTGGCGCACGGTCTTAGTTGCTCCACGGATGTGGGATCTTCCTGGACCAGGGCTCAAACCCATGTCCCCTGCATTGGCAGGCGGATTCTTAACCACTGAGCCACCAGGGAAGCCCTATCCTTTGAGACCTTTTAAAAAAACTTTTTTACATGCATGCACACGCAACCAAATAAGTAAATGCTTGTAGAAAAAGTGCTGCTTTATAATTTTTTTTGTATAAATATATACTGATGATGTGTGTCTTGGATTGCTGTAAGGATAAATGAGTTACGTGTAAAATGGTTGGGACTCTTACTAATATATAGTAACTAGCTGATAGTTATCCAATGTTAGCAGTAATATTTTCACTGTTATTATTTGTGGAAAGGACTTTTACCATGTTTCATCATGTTCACACCTCAATTTATATCAAAGAATTTATAATGAAAAAAGACCAGTGGGTATAATGTTTGTAGAAAAGAATCTCACCAACACTCCTTACTCAGCATGAAGTTTAAAAAGAAAATTAAAATCCTAAGAAAACTCAAAGACAAAGAATGGGTGAATAAGCCTACATTCACACCTCATATTTCATGCTGCACAATTTCATACCCATCAAAAAAACCTATTTATAGTAGTTGAAAACACATTTGTCAAAAAAGAGCAAAACATGAAATATCAATAATCACTTCCCCCTCAAAGCAGAACACATGTAGGTCACATTCTTTTCCAGAATGGGAAAAAAAATATGATAGCCAACAATATCTGAATATTGATAACACCCCTCCAAATATTAGTTAAGAAGGAAATCGATCCCTGAATTATGTATATATGAAAATAAGCACATTATGTAGAAAAATGTTGAGAGTTGACAGGCAGCCAGATCTGTATTTAGATTAAAATGTATAGCCTAATAGGCATGTGGATATTAAAACATGAAGAAATTATTAATAGGGAATTCTCTGGCAGTCCAGTGGTTAGGAGTCCACGCTCTCATTGCTGAGGGCTGGGGTTCAATCCTTGGTCAGGGAACTAAGATTTCACAAGCTCCGTGTAACAGCCAAAAAAAAAAATTATTAATAAGTGAACTAAATGTACAAGACAAAATGCTAGAAAAATAAAAGCAAACCAAATCCAAATATAGAAGAAAAGGTATCAGTAAAAAATAAAAGGCAAAAATACTTCAAGGAAAAAGTAAAATTATTTGTCAGAAAAAATACATATAGATACAAGCATTGCTAATTCTGATGGAAAAAATAGAAGACAGATGAATACATAAATTATATATGGACATGATGATGTTTAGAGAGATTAATATATTTACTAATAACTGGAAATCAAGCAAAATATGTGATATTTGTAGGAAAATGTAATGACAGAATTAACTCCAAAAGATGTAAACCCTTAATAGACCCAAATAACAGAGAAATAATATTTTGATGTAATCTCTACTTAAAGAGATCACCAAGCCAGATCATTTTATGGGCAAAATCTATCAAATATTCAAGGAATTTACAAATCAAATGAGATAAAAAGCTTGTTCTGTGAGTTTCACATAATCCTGATGTAAAAAATATAATTTGAGTGTCATATAGTACTAAGTCTGCAAACATGAAAATTTATTCTAGCAGTCTATTAAAAGAATACAGATACTCATCATAATCTGAATCCATTACCTAAACTCAGAAATCAAATACTTTCGATAAAAACTTACCATCAGGGCTTCCCTGGTGGCGCAGTGGTTGAGAGTCCGCCTGCCGATGCAGGGGACACGGGTTCGTGCCCTGGTCCGGGAAGATCCCACATGCCGCGGAGTGGCTAGGCCCGTGAGCCATGGCCGCTGAGCCTGCGCGTCCGGAGCCTCTGTTCCGCAACGGGAGAGGCCACAACAGTGAGAGGCCCATGTACCGCAAAAAACAAACAAAAAACTTACCATCAAACTCTAAGGGGTCAGTAAACTAATTCACATCATTGCCTGTTTTCGTATGGCCCGCAAGCTAAGAATGGTTTTTACATTTTTAAGTGGTTGAAATAAAATGAAAAGAAAAATAATATATTGTAAAATTATATGAAATTCATTTCTTTGTTCATAAGTAAAGTTTTTAATACAGAGCCACATGTATTCACTTACATATTGTCTTTGGCTGCATTCACACTAAAACAGAGTTGAGTACCTGTGACAGACTAAGTGGTTTGCAAAGCCTATAATGTTTTGTTTTGTTTTTTTATTGCGGTACGCAATAAAAAGCCTATAATGTTTTTTTTTTTATTGCGGTACGCGGGCTAAGATGTCTGCATCTTAGCAATAGCCTTATAATCCCACATCCTGTAATGCACAGCAGCATATTAACTGTGCAGTTAAAAAAAAGAGACAGAACTCCCACTTAAGTGGTTTATCCAAGTGTGATCCAAACTAATTTGAACATGAAATCCTATTTGCTCTTAATCGCTCGTAACATTTTTGGGAAGTGTATATGTTTGGGAACTGTTTGGGTTTTTATTTTGTTTTTTGGCTAAAATCATGAATCAAAGGATGAAATTAAAGAAATCATTACAGGTAATTTGGGGATGGAGTATTTTCCGTCTCCCTAATATCAGGCACTACAGGATGCCGGACACAACTGTAAGCCATCAAAAGTATTAAGATCGCTGATAAAGGTAAATACATGGATAAATATAAAAACAGTATTAATGTAATTTTGATTTGAAAAATGTGGGGATTTTTTAAACAAGATTTAAAAAACAAATTCATAAAAATAATTGTAAATCTAGGTTAAAGTATACACAATATATAAAGATTCAGTTTGTGATATCAATAACATAAAGAGAAGGAGCAAACTGTAAAGGAATAGAGCTTTAGTATGCAATTGAAGTTGGTATCAATTTTAAATAGATTGTTGTAACTTTAGGATGTTATATGTAATCCCTCTGGTAACCAAAAAGAAAATATTTATAGAATACACAAAAAAGGAAATGAGGAGGGAATCAAAATGTGTCACTACAAAAAATCAACTAGAGATAAGACTTCCAGTTTCTAGTCCATAATGAGCTTGGGAGTCATCAATCCATTATAACAACAAGTAAAAAGCAGAATGAACTGAAAATCAACTCTTCCATAGATCCATCAGAGAATTAAGGTCACAGGGTAAACTGCTGCCCACAGACAGGTGGATACAGAGAATCACAACTTACCAGAGCATAGGCACATTAGCAGAAACCTCTGTGGGAACCAGTACAGAAGATGGAAAACCTAAACTGTAATGGAAAAATTGCAGGAGGCTCAGTGTGGACAAATCTGAGAGTTAAATGCTCCAAGGGGGTCCGAGTCTTTAAGAAGTCCCTGCACTTTTATGAGCTTTACCTCCAGGAGCCCAATCAAGTCCTCACTAAGACTGGAGAAAAATCTCCATTGTGTTTCTGGCAGACAGAGGGGGAAGGTCGCTATTTTGAAATATTCTCAAAGCATTCTGTTCTTAATAAGGCATGCCGCAAAGAGAAACTATTGTACCAGAGCCTATAACCTACTGAGGTTTCATTAGTGTCTAACCAACCTGAGGGAAAAGAAATGCTCAGCTCCAGCCCACTCTAGCCATCCTGTCCCACCTGAGGGAGGGAGGTAGACTGAGAGGCACTGGCAAAGTTCACAGTCCAGTGGCAGTTTCACCAAGACTGAAGCTTAATCACAGGACTATAGAACATAACCCCTCCCCCTACACCTTATCACCACATCACTAAAGGTCTTACCAGTGTTCCTTTTACACAGCACATGAAGTCTAGGTTTAAACAAAAACAAACAAAACAACAACAGAGACAATTAATAGAAAACAGTAACAAATATGATAGGTATTAATCCAATTATATCAATAACCACTTTACGTATCAAAGATAAAATCAAAAATAGAGAAAAGTGGGGCTTCCCTGGTGGCACAGTGGTTAAGAATCCGCCTGCCAATGCAGGACACGTGTTCGAGCCCTGGCCTGGGAAGATCCCACATGACACAGAGCAACTAAGCCCGTGCATCACAGCTATTGAGCCTGCACTCTAGAGCTCACATGCCACAACTACTGAGCCCACGTGCCACAGCTACTGAGCCCACGTGCCACAACTACTGAAGCCCAGGTGCCTAGAGCCCATGCTCCGCAACAAGAGAAGCCACTGCAATGAGAAACCTGCGCACCGCAACGAAGAGTAGCCCCCACTCGCCACAGCCAGAGAAAGCCCACACACAGCAACAAAGACCCAACACAGCCAAAAATAAAAAATAAAATTTAAAAAATAGAGAGAGTGGAGTGGGGGCCTCCCCTTTCCCCCTTTGCCTCCTGACAGGAAAGGTTTAAGGGGGACTGAGCCCTGGGAGGCCGGGCTGGGCTTGGGGGCCGCCCCGGGGGCCCGGGCCATGGATGTACGCCGACTGAAGGTGAACGAACTTCGCGAGGAGCTGCAGCACCGCGGCCTGGACACTCGTGGCCTCAAGGCCGAGCTTGCTGAGCGGCTGCAGGCGGCGCTGGAGGCCGAGGAGCCCGACGACGAGCGGGAGCTCGAGGCCGACGACGAACTGGGGCAACCCGGGCACAAAAATGAGGAGATGTCATGGACAATATTATCATGCAGAACCAATTCTATGAGACGCAGGTCATCAAGAAAGAGAACGAGTCAGGCTACGAGAGGAGAACGCTGGAAATGGACCAGCAGCAGCAGCCCTATCGCCCAGTAGAAGTGAAGACAGAGATGAAGCAAGAAGCACCCACCAGCTTCCTCCCGCCCGAATCATCTCAACCCAAACCAGACAGACAGCAGTTCCAGAGTCGCAAGAGGCCTTATGAAGAAAACCAGGAACGGGGGTGTTTCGAGCACTGGGAGGATAGGAGGGGCCGCTTTCCTCAGCCTCCCACTGAAGAGGATGAAGATGACTTTGACAACACCCTTGCTGCCATCGACACATATAACTGCGACCTCCACTTCAAGATGGCCTGAGACCGGAGTAGTGGCTGCCCACTCACAACTGAAGGTTTTGCATACCTGTGGTCAGCAGCTTGTGCCAGCTATGGGGTCAGAAGGGGCCGTGTGTGCTTTGAGATAAAGATCAATGAGGAAATCTCTGTGAAGCACCTTCCATCTACAGAGCCCGACCCACACGTTGTCTGTATTGGTTGGTCCCTGGACTCCTGCAGCACCCAGCTAGGCAAAGAGCCTTTCTCCTATGGCTATGGAGGCACTGGGAAGAAGTCCATCAACAGCTGGTTTGAAAACTACAGAGACAAGTTTGCAGAGAATGATGTGATTGGCTGCTTTGAGGGCTTTGAATGTGGAAATGATGTGGAACTTTCCTTCACCAAAAATGGGAAGTGGATGGGCACTGCCTTCCGAATCCAGAAGGGAGCCTTAGGGGGTCAGGCCCTCTACCCTCATGTCCTGGTGAAGAATTGTGCAGTGGAGTTCAACTTCGGGCAGAGGGCAGAGCCCTACTGTTATGTCCTCCCAGGCTACACCTTCATCCAGCACCCTCCCCTGAGTGAGCGAATCTGGGGCACTGTCGGACCAAAGAGCAAGGCAGAATGTGAGATTCTGATGATGGTGGGCCTGCCTGCCACCGGTAAGACCACATGGGCCATCAAAGATGCAGCCTCCAACCCCTCCAAGAAGTACAACATCCTGGGTACCAATGCCATCATGGATAAGATGCAGGTGATGGGCCTACGCCATCAGAGGAACTACGCCGGCCGCTGGGACGTCCTGATCCAGCAGGCCACCCAGTGCCTCAACCGCCTCATGCAGATCACTGCCCGAAAGAAACGCAGCTATATCCTAGATCAGACAAATGTTTATGGGTCAGCCCAGAGACGAAAAATGAGACCATTTGAAGGCTTCCAGTGCAAAGCTATTGCTATTTGTCCCACTGAAGAGGACCTAAAAGACCGAACGATAAAGCGAAACGACGAAGAAGCGAAGGATGTCCCAGATCACGCAGTCTTAGAAATGAAAGCCAACTTCATGTTGCCAGATGTTGGGGACTTCCTGGACGAGGTGCTGTTCATTGAGCTGCAGCAAGAGGAAGCAGACAAGCTGGTGAGGCAATACAATGAGGAAGGCCGCAAGGCTGGGCCACACCCTGAAAAGCGCTTTGACAACCAAGGCGGTGGCAGCTTCCGGGGCTGTGGGGGTGGCGGCCGTTTCCAGCACTATGACAACCGGGGTCCCCCCAGGGGCAACCGAGGAGGCTTCCAGAATCGGGGAGGAGGCAGCAGAAGAGGCAGCTACCGAGGAGGTTTCAACCGCAGTGGAGGTGGTGGCTACAACCAGAACCGCTGGGGTAACAACAGCCGGGATAACAACAACTCCAACACCCGAGGCAGCTACAACAGGGCTCCCCAGCAACAGCCGCCACCACAGAAGCCACCGCCACCGCAGCCACCACCGCCACCCAGCTACAGCCCTGCTCGGAACCCTCCAGGTGCTGGCAGCTACGCTAAGAACAGCAACATCCCTGGCTCGAGCACCAATACCAGCACCCCTACTGTCAGCAGCCACAGCCCTCCACAGCTGAGTTACAGCCAGCCACCTCCCTACAACCAGGGAGCTTACAGACAGGGCTACACAGCTCCACCATCTCCACCTCCGCCACCACCTGCCTACACCTATGGGAGCTACGGCAGCTACAACCCAGCCCCTTACACCCCTCTGCCGCCCCCCACCGCACAGACCTACCCTCAGCCCAGCTATAACCAGTACCAACAGTATGCCCAGGAGTGGAACCAGTACAATCAGAACCAGGGCCAGTGGCCGCCGTACTACGGTAACTGTGACTACGGGAGCTACTCCAGGAACACACAGGGGAGCACAAGCACACAGTAGCCAGTGTGTCCTGGAGGCCCCTGCCGGGTTCCTCCACCAGCGCCCACCTTGGCCCCCCTTGTCCACCCCACCGGGTCATGTGGTGCTGGGGGACGGGTCCTCCCAGGGCTGCCTCCCCTCCAAGGGGCTCTTACCACACACAGGGCCAGCATTTTCCTCTGGATTCAAGCAGGCAACAATGACCTTTTATTTTTTATTTTTTTGCAGTATGCGGGCCTCTCACTGCTGTGGCCTCTCCCTTTGCGGAGCACAGGCTCTGGACGCTCAGGCTCAGCGGCCATGGCTCACGGGCCTAGCCGCTCTGCAGCATGTGGGATCTTCCTGGACCAGGGCACGAACCCGTGTCCCCTGCATTGGCAGGCGGACTCTCAACCACTGCGCCATCAGGGAAGCCCAGACCTTTTATTTTATTTGTCCCCCCACCCCACTCCTCTTCCTCTTCCTCCCTTCCTCCTTTTAGGCTAAAGACGCCCCTTCCCTTGGTCGTACAGTGAGGCTACAGGGCTGTGGGGAGGGCCCCTTCCTGTCCGCTGGTCCCAGCCCTGCTCCAGCCCCTCAGCTTCCCAGATTCTCATGCAGTTGGTTGTAAATTCTTCCAGGAGCTGTTTTACTGTCTACTTTTCAGGATTTAAAAAAATATCAAAAACTTAAAAACACACAAGTTTAAAAAAGCAAAATGCAGCAGGAGGAAGAAGTGACAGATATTTTTTTGGTAATTATGCTTTTTTTTTAATTTTTAGAATTTGTCCCTTTTTACTGTGGGTGAGCTGTTGATATTTCATCAGGATAACCATTTCTTTGCTGAGTTCAGGTGATGGAGGAAGAGCCACACCCTCAAAACAAAACACACACAAAACAAAACCAGAGAATCATCTTTAACCTAACTTTTTATACAATGTCTCAGTTTCCCGTAACTTTGCACAAAACCTTCTGTGTTGAGTTGAATTGTACCTGCCTTTTGTATTTGGAGAGAGTGTGACTATTGAACTTGAAACCTTTTATTCTGGGCATCTTGGTGGTTTCTGGTGGGATTAATCGGGTGAGAGGGAAGAAGGGAGTTGGGGGGCTCCTTCCTTTCAGAACATGAAGTTTCTCACTGCCTCCTCTCCAGAGGTCTCCCAGGTGCCAGACCTAAAGGTTTTTCCTACAGTGATCCTCTGATTATTTTTACTTCCCCTTGACCCATATGTTTTAACAGGACTTTAACAAACTGCACTTATTAAGAAATGTGTTTGCTCTGTCTTGTTTTGTTTTTGTTTTGTTTCAATTAATGACATGGCACCTCCTAACAGGAAGGAAGCAAGGTTTCAACCCTGATTTAAAAAAAAAATAGAGAAAAGTATAGCATGCTAACACTAATCAAAAGAAAGCTGGGGGCTTCCCTGTTGGCACAGTGGTTGAGAGTCCACCTGCCAATGCATGGGACGCAGGTCCGTGCCCCGGTCCGGGGGGATCCCACATGCTGCGGAGTGGCTGGGCCCATGAGCCATGGCCGCTGAGCCTGCGCGTCCGGAGCCTGTGCTCCGCAACGGGAGAGACCACAGCAGTGAGAGGCCCGCGTACCGCAAAATAAACAAAAACAAAACAATGTCAAAGTGACGCCAAGTAAGAGTACAAGGTGTTAGCTTTCAAAATCCACGTCTTCATTCAAAATTGAGTCGGGGGAAGGGAGGGACTGAGAAGACCATGTATATATAAAAAAAAAAAAAAGCTGGAGCAGCCGTAGTAATTTTAGAGGAAGCTGACTTCAGATCAGGGAAAATTATCAGGGATAAAGAGGGCCATTACATAATGATACAGGTGTAACAAAACAGTAATAATCTTTATATTTACCTAACAATGGACCATCCAAATATGTGAGGCAAAAACTTTTAGAACTGCAAGGAGAAATAAATAAATCCACTATTATAATTGGATTCCTTCAACACCCTTTTTTTAATAATGGAAAATCGGTAAGGACACAGCTGACTTCTAGCCCCATCAATCAACTGGATATAATTGACACCTATAGACTACTTCTTCCAACAACAGTAGAATACACATTCTTCTCAATTTTACAAGGAACACTCACCAAGATAAACACAGCAAGCATCTGTGGCCTTAAAACATACCTTAACAAACTTAAAAAAACAGAAACAATAAAATGTATGCTCTCACACCGCAGTGGAACTGAACTAGAAATTAACAACAGACAGCTGAAAAACCGCAAAATACCTGGAGATTAAACAACACACTTCTAAATATCACACAAGTCCAAGAAATCTCAGAAATATTAAAATATCTTAAAATAAATAAAAATACAGCTTATCAAAATTTGTGGGATACAGTGAAAGCAGATCTTAGAAGGAAATTTATAGCATTGAATATACATATTAGTAAAGAAGAGGGCTTCCCTGGTGGTGCAGTGGGTAAGAATTCACCTGCCAATGCAGGGGACACTTGTTCGAGCCCTGGTCCAGGAAGATGCCACAGAGCAACTAAGACCGGGAGCCCGCGAGCCACAACTACTGAGCCCACATGCCACAACTGCTGAGGCCCGTGTACCTAAAGCCTGTGCTCTGCAACAAGAAAAGCCACTGCAATGAGAAGCCCCTGCAACGCAATGAAGAGTAGTCCCCGCTCGCAGCAACTAGAGGAAGCCCACGTGCAGCAACGAAGACCCAACGCAGCCAAAAAATAAAAATAAAAATAAATAAGACAGGGGTTGATGCTTCCATGTTACATCCTGGGGCTCCAGTTCTGGAGGCGTCTATTGTCCCCATTTTACATGCCATAAAACTGAGGCCTGGGCTTCCCTGGTGGCGCAGTGATTGAGAGTCCGCCTGCCGATGCAGGGGACACGGGTTCGTGCCCCGGTCTGGGAAGATCCCACATGCCGCGGAGCGGCTGGGCCCGTGAGCCATGGCTGCTGAGCCTGCGCGTCTGGAGCCTGTGCTCCGCAACGGGAGAGACCACAACAGTGAGAGGCCTGCGTACCGCAAAAAAAAAAAAAAAAAAAAAAAAAACTGAGGCCTGCCCTGGGATCCCAGAGCTTATAAGCAGCTCTTTTTAAATCCCAACTGTATCTCATTTTATTCTACCCTTTACAACTAAATCTTACCTCCTCTGAGTACAAAATTAGTGCATGATTCATGACACCTATTTATACCAAGAAAAAGGACTAGAGCTTGAGCTTGTTAACTCTTGGCTTCTCCTGTGGCTCAGAATGTGGCCTTGTGCACATCACTTAATTCATTCAGGAAATACTGCCTGAGTTCCTGCTGAGTGCTGGACACTTCTAGAAGCGGGGCACACAGCAGTGAACAGGACAGATGGGTCTCAATAGCTTATGTTCTAGTTGAGCAATAGACAACGTTAAACATTTAAAACACAGGTGAGTACTCTAATGAAAAGACAGTATAAAGGGATGGAGAGAGTTAGGGTGAGGGATGCAGGGGCAAATCATGCAATGGTCTGAGTAAAACAATAGAATCAGTTAATTGTGATAATTAGTAGTAATTAATAGAACAAATTAAACATACTTTATGCAAGGAAGAAGCCCCAATATTTTATGTTTCTTTTTTTCCTCTGATACAACAGTTTAACTTTTTAAAAACTCTCCATTGGATATTTAAAATCTGTGGGCTATGTTAATGTATAGTCTACAGTATATAATCCCGTTGCGGAGCACAGGCTCCGGACATGCAGGCTAAATGGCCATGGCTCACGTGCCCAGCCCCTCCAGGGCATGTGGGATCTTCCCAGAGCGGGGCATGAACCCGTGTCCCCTGCATCGGCAGGCGGACTCTCAACCACTGCGCCACCAGGGAAGCCCCAAGTTAAAGACTTTAAAAGGAGAACATAAATGCAATAGACCTAATGAAAAAGATAATACCTATATTAAATTTGAAAAAGGAAATATTTCTGTCTCATGATATAGTGGGATGTTTTTACTCTGTTTTCTTTGTCAATATTTCTCTGAACTGCCTGTGGCCTTCAAGACATACTTCTTTTCTTGTATGAACAGTAGTGGTAAAACTGACTACATACAAAATTCACTTTGACTTGGAGCTCTGCTCCTATCAAGCCCACGTTATGCTAGTTCCTGGTGTCACCCCAATTTGATGACAGCAAGCCAAATATCTTCTAAACAAAAGCATATGAGCGTGGGATACTTAATGATTTTATCTACTAGCAACAGCAGGTTTTTAGATTTGGATGAATTCATTTCCAGCTCTCTAAAAATGTCTATCCACTTTGTATCTAAAAGGCTTATGTTAGTAAAGCAGCTGTTTGCTGGGTCTTGGATCTATAAATTCATCAGAGGCTATCCATGTCTAAAATGTCCACAATTTTTAAGCACTTCAGTGTTTGAATGTCACTTTAAGTTAACCCCTCTCAGGGAAAATGAGAAAGGTAATTTGAACTTGTGAAGTTGAAGTTAACAGTTTCAGCCAAGAAATTGAGGAAGTTCTATGTAACCAGATCATCAAACAATTCTGGAGAAACAGCATTTAACTTTTGTTTTACTATAATCATTTTCTCCATTCTCATCCTCATTCTCCAAATTAGAGAAGGACATGCTTGTTCCACACTTGGAAAATATAATTTTACAGTAAGACATTTTAACATCTTTTCTATGGCTAGCATCAATAGCAATCTGGTACACATATGTCTAAGGAGGCCATCTCCGTCCATTTCTTTAAAGCTTAAAATCTTACCAAGTGCTTCTGCATGTTTTGAAGAAATCGAGAAATAACCGAAACCTTTCATTATGAAAGCCTCAGTATTCACATAAGCAAATCACATCCCCATTTTTTGCAGTGTTGCAGATGAAATCTTTTAATTTTCTTTTTTTATAAAGATTTTTTGATGTGGACCATTTTTAAAGCCTTTATTGACTTTGTTACAATATTGCTTCTATTTTCCGTTTTGGTTTTTTGGTCACGAGGCATGTGGGATCTTAGCTCCCCAACCAGGGATCAAACCCACGCCACCTGCATTGGAAGGTGAAGTCTTAACCACTGGACCGCCAGGGAAGTCCCTAATATCTTTTTATTTTCTTCGGTGAAAAGTTTAGGGACTGAATGGAATTTACGAAAATTACATCTACATTGTCTGCCAAATGTGCAGATAGATGAACAAAATCTAGTTATTAATTGAACAAGATATCAACACCCTTTCGTTTTATGTTTGTGTGGGTGTGGTTTCATTAAAATCTTCATAGAAATCAAGAAGATGATTTGAAACTCCATTTTTCGAGTACCTAAGAACTAGGGGGAAATTTTTGTTACCATGACTCCACACACCACTTGATAAACTGTAGAAAGCTGATCATGATGGCTGGCAAGATCTGACAAAATAGGCTTTAGACAGTAAGGGACCAACATATCTTGTCAAAATTTCCCCTTTAGCTTGCCCATGGGACGTTTTAGCTGCAAGCTCTGAGTTCGGAAAATTAACTGCACCTGAACTGTACCTAGTTTCACAGAGCAGTCAAAGGAATGATGATGATGTGTGTTTGGTATACCTAAGCCAATTCACCACCACTATTTTTATTGGTGTCTTTGGGGGAGCTGAAAAACCTTGCCAAAGTTAAAAGTACTTACCTGTCTTTTCCCAGACTTGTGAGAGTGCCACCGTGTGTACTTTTACATACCTTTCTCCCGAATACTCAATCCTGAATTTTCTCCATATTGTTCAGTATTCTCTGTTTTGGTTATTTATCTCCCTAATCCATGTGTCCTTCCATTTGTCATTAAAAGAACACATTCGGGCTTCCCTGGTGGCGCAGTGGTTGAGAATCTGCCTGCCGATGCAGGGGACGCGGGTTCGTGCCCCGGTCCAGGAGGATCCCGCCTGCCGCGGAGCGGCTGGGCCCGTGAGCCGTGGCCGCTGAGCCTGCGCGTCCGGAGCCTGTGCTCCGCAATGGGAGAGGCCGCGGCAGTGAGAGGCCCACGTACCGCAAAAAAAAAAAAAAAAAAAGAACACATTCACTTAGCTTTTTTTTGGTCGGGTTATGCTGGTGTTGGTATCGTAACCATTCTTTTCATTATCTAAAATCTTAGAAAACATTATCACAGTATTCACAATGTCAGAAGTTAAAACTAGCACTACTTGATACAAAGCATGAGTTAATCCACAGGCACAGGCAAAGACAGTTACGGCTCCTAATTACAATACACTTAAGTTGCGTTACTCAGAGCGATGCAACAATGAATGATTCCTTATTGTGAACTACCAATCATGGTCATCAACATCAGCAGTCAGGGGCAGTATGGAAGGCAAAAAAATCTCTGCTGTATCATTTGACACTAAAATCTGTTGCTTTCAGCAGTTCCTATTTTGGGGGCTACCATATCAGTTTTCTACTTTACCCACAACCTTTGCACCCATTGCAAAAACTGGGACCTTTGCATGTCCTGAGGAGGGGTTTCCCGGGAAGCAGGTGTTTCAGTGCTAAAACCGGGATAGTCCTGGGAAAACCAGGACAGTTGGTCACCCTATAAGTAGTCTTGACTACGTCTTGTCCACCACCTCCCCTTTCCCCTACTTCCCGACCCTGCCAGAGCTGCCCTCACCCCAAGCTCAGCCAGTCACCTTCCCTCTCCTGGCAGTCTGAAATCTGGAAGGGAGACATGCCTAGCCTGGGAGCTGCCACAATATAGAAGGTTCAAGCATTCCCCAAACAGCCCTAGCTGATTATTAGATAATTCTTGTTGTCCAGGGTTTTCTTCAACCCACTCCTTACACTAGTATTCTGGTTAACTGCCTTTTCTGCTGAAGGTAGCCAGAGTTGGTTTCTCTAGCTTTCAGACAAGAGCGTCTTCACTACTGCAGTAGTATTGCTTTTGCTGATGTCCTTTCTATATCCTGTTGATCTGTGTCGGATCCTGGGTTCCTTGACACCAAATGGATATTCAGGTGTGGTTTAAAACTAAGATGGCTCTCGGTGATTTCCCGAAAAATGGCAAGGAGGTGGGGTGTTTGTACCTTTGCAATTGCTGAAGAGGGACTCAGCTGTGAGTTGTCAGCAGCCAACAATCCCAGCAGCTAGGGGGATGGGTGCCTTGGCCCTGAAAGGGAGAGAGATGAGTGGCACACCTCAGTTTTCACTATACTTCATCTCTATTCAATATCACATTAAAAACAAATTGTACCACTATAATATTTTAAATTGTTAGTTAGATCAGGTTTGTTTGTCTTTTTAAAGTATATAAATATTTAGGAGTTTTTGCCAGTATATATCTTCTAAGAGTTTATTCCACACGTAAAGTGAACAATCAGATATAACATTCATTTCACAACACTTTCATTTTCCCGTATTGTGCTAGGGTTTTTTCCTTCACAATTTTTTAGGTGCACAATCTGTATCAGTAATTGTTAATTTGTCTCATAATTACTAATAAGTAGAATTCTATTTTTAAACCTGCAATTATGGTAACTTACCATCAGTCACTCATCCAGTAAGAGTGGATGAATTCAACCTCTGGCATTCTGGTCTCCAAACCCAAGCTATGGGGTAGTGCTTCTCAAATTTTCATGTGAACAAGAATCATCCAGGAATCAGTGAAAATACAGGTTCTGATTCAGGAGGTCTGGGGTGGGACCAGAGAATCTCTTTCAAATAATTGCCATAGGGCTAGTCTGAGGATACGTTAGGAGAAGTGAGGTTCTAAAGCAGGAATTAATAAATTACAGCCCACAGACTAAATCAGCCTGCTGCTTGGTTTTGTTTTGTTTTAATATTATTTATTTACTTGGCTGTGCCAGTTCTTAGTTGTGGCACACGGGATCTTTAGTTGTGGCACGCAAGATCTAGTTCCCTGACCAGGGATCAACCCCGGGCCTCTGGCATTGGGAGCATGGGGTCTTAACCACTGGACCACCAGGGAAATCCCTTTGTTTTTTATGGCTAAGAATAGATTTCATAATTCTATTTTATTTATTTACCTTTTTGGCCGCACTGGCGGCATGTGGGATCTTAGTTCCCTGACCAGAGACTGAACCCATGCCCCCTGCAGTGGAAGTGCAGAGTCTTAACCACTGCACGGCCAGAGAAGCCCAAGATTTCATAATTTTAAGTAGTTAAGATAAAATCAAAAAGAATAAATATTTTGTGATATGTGAAAATTACATGAAACACAAATTTCAGTGTCTGTAAATAAGGTTATTAGAACACAGCCATGCTCATTTGTTTATGTAATGTCTGTGGTTGGTTTTACACTACAAAGGCAGAGTTGAATAGTTGTGACAGACAGTAAGGTCAGGCCTGCAAAGCTGAAAATACTGTCTGGCTCTTCACCAAGCTCTAAAGCACTAAATCTGCTGTTTCAGAGATGATTAACACTTCCTAGGGAGAAAGGGGGATTAGCTGTTGAGTTCCTTCTGGTTCTGGGTTTAACAGATTTGCAAAGTCTGTTGGAAAGAAGAGGAAACAAGGTTTTGAGGAGAAAGGACAGAGAAGGTGAATAAAGAACCAGGAGGTAAAAGTTTCTTGAGATTAAAAGGGCTTTACAGAAGGGTTTGGGTTATACAAGTGCATGCATTTGTTTAAATTCAGCAAATGTAAACTTATAAAATATTCCGATTTCTTCAGCTTACTTGGAAATGAATGAAAAATTGAGATGGACTGATGAATGGATAGATGGAAAGATAAAAAAGCAAATAGGGTAAAATGTTAATGGTGGTATATGAGTGTTCACTCGACAATTCTTCCAACTTTTCTGTATATTTGAAAGTTTTCATAATACAAAGTTAGAGGGGTAACAGGGGAAGAGAACATGAAGGAGGTTACAAACGGGATGATCTTGGGGTAACTTCTGAGGAACTGACTCTTGTGTAAGACATTTTTACTGATTTCCAATGGAGGACCTCCGCTTCCATTGCTCCTGCACTAAGAGTCCCAGGGAATTTTAAGCATCAACACGCACAGTGACTACCATGGCAAGGCAACTCACTCAGGTCTTAACAGATTACCCAGGACACTCCCCTCTACCCAGGGCTGGCTTCATGGGCATGCAACCTGTATAGCTGCAGACAGCCCCACACTCAGAATGTCCCACACTTGGTTTAACACTCTGCTGTTTCTGTCTTGAAATTTGTCGTAATTTTTGAACAAGAAGCCCCACGTTTTCATTTTGCCCTAGGTCCACAAATTATGTAACTGGTCCTGCCCCAACTCTCTCCTTCCCACCTACCAGACATATCTGAAAAAACAGTGCATCTGAAGTCCCACATCAGGATGGCTCCTGATGAAAAAGCCTCTCAGACCATTAAAATATGCCAGTAATAGGTTATACTTAGAGTTTGAAAGCAGGCATGGTTTTTAAATAAATTCAGGGGGACGATTTTCACATTAATGCTTCACATGTGTGATAGGACTTTTTTTGAAGATTAGGTTTTTTACACAAATTAAGTTAGGTAAAATGGATAGATACTTTCGAATATTCAAATATATAGATATTAAAAATAAAATATTAAAATAACAATTGTTTATTTCATTGTAAAATAATTGTTTTAAAGATTTATTTCTTACCCTGTTACTTACTGAGATGTTATTGACATACAATAAACTGCACATATTTAAAGTGTACAGTGTAATAAGTTTCAACATATACATACACACGTAAAACCGTCACAACCAATATTTGATCATACCCATCACCCCAAAAGGTTACCTGTGCTACTTTGTAACTCTCCCTCCCACACCGGGCAAAACTCCATCCCCCAAACAACCACTGACCTGCTTTCTATATAGAGTTTCATATAAACGGAATCATACAGAATGTACGCTTTTTGGGACTTCCCTGGCCGTCCAGTGGTTAAGACTCATCACTTCCACTGCCGGGGGCAAAGGTTCGATCCCTGGTCAGGGAACTAAGATCCTGCAAGCTGCGCCCTGCGGAGGAAAAAAAAAAAATCTGGCTTCTTTCACTCAGCATAATTAGTTTGAGACATCCACATTGTTGTATGAATAGTTATTCCTTTTTATTGCTGAGTAGCATTCCATTGTATACCATACTTTGTTTATTCATTCATCTATTGATGGACACTGGATTATTTCCTGTTTTGGGCTATAACAAATAAAGCTGCTATAGACATTTGTGTACAGTCTTTGCAGGTGGGTCTATGGTGGTGAAGCAGGTAGCTGCGCCCATTGGCTCCCTGGGGGCAACCATTATCAAGGATATTTCTGGCAATCCCCCAATCTTTTTCTGGCCCAGTTTTTGCTTGTAGGGAGGATAGGCGACTGATACCGACCTGCTCCCATCCTTTCTTCAGGGACTCCAGCTCTGGCGCTGCCACTTCTGCATCAATACAACAGCCAGCGACTCCTCTTAATCAACCTGTTGTCGCTCATAAGAAAGATGGCAGGGCCCTGCAACCAGTTTTTATTAGCGTTAAGGTAGGGCATCCTGGGCGCCACCATTTTGAAGGAGGTGCCAGGCATCTTACATTCTGCTTCTGGGTCCCTACACAGAAGAGGCCATGGCAAGGGGGTACCTTCCAATAAGTGCAAAAGGCACTTGGGCTCTGGCTTGATGGGGTTGGGAAAGAGGCCCTGGGTGGACAAAGGTTTTGGAAAGGGCAGGGCAAGGGGAAAGAAGCCGCAGTAAGGGGGAGTGCAGCTCCAATGGCGCTTCCAACCTGACCCATAGTCACTATGTGAGACAGTGTTTATTGTTGGTTTAAGTCAGTAAATTTTGGGGGTAGTTTGTTTTTCGGCAATAGAGAGTACACCTTCCTTGCTGGTCTCCAACATTCCAGGCACGCTGCCTATTTTAGGGTCTTTGCATTTGCTGTTCCCTCTGCCCGGAATAGTTTTTTTGTTTTTGGACACGTGCATTATTAGGTCCCTCATTTCTTTCAGGTCTCTATGCAGAGGTCACTTTGGAGGCCTTTCTTAGCTACTGTATCTAAAATTTCACTCCCCTCCTGTAATAGGGGAGGCACAGGCACAACCTATAGCAGTTCCGCTCAGCCACTGGTCAGCACCGCAGTGGGCCTCTCCCCCTCCCCCTCCTCTGTATAAAAGGAGACCGAATTTGGACTGAGGGAAGATGGTATTTTGAGACTCTAGTCTGCCATCTTCTTGGTCTGCTAGCTTTCCAATTAAAGTCGTTATTCCTTGCCAGAACAATTCATCTCCTGATTTACTGGCCTGTCCTGCAGTGAGCAGAGTGAGCGTGGGCTCTGTAACACTCCTACTATTTAATTAATTTATTTAGTTAGTTAGTTTTTGGGTTTTCTGGCTGCGCCACATGACATGTGGGATCTTAGTTCCCTGACCAGGGATCAAACCTGCGCCCCCTGCAGTGGAAGTGCGGAATCTTAACCACTGGACCACCAGGGAAGTCCCGACGCTCCTACTATTTTATATACCCTTTCCCTATTTACTTTTTGCTCATTGACAATTATCAGTTTCCCTTTCTGTTTGATGTATCCCCAATGCCAAGAACAGGGCCTGGTTCACGGTAAGCACTTAGAATGCACTTGTGGGTAAAGGATGCACTTCTATTTAGAGTTCAAGAACTCCCAACAAGCACATCCAGAATCTGTGGCTCACTCAGATCTCTGCTCCAGCACTAGCCTTCCTGACTCCTTCCTACTTTTCAAATCTATTTCCCTGGTGAGGTGGGTAGGTTCTAAGATGGCCTGCAATGACTTCTACCTCCTGGAAGTCTGGAAAGAGGAATCCCCCTTGTGTAATTTCTCCCCCTTGAATGTGGCTGGGAACTGTGACTTGCATCTAACCAACAGAATACA